>NC_141615.1:3150000-3517500 GCF_047967505.1 Dipteris shenzhenensis
AAGCTATTCAATGATGCTGTTTGCCTTGGCTTCCTCCGCACTTGGGCACTCAACACCATCACACCCATCCACAAGGCAGGGGATCCCATGGACCCGAGTAACTACAGGACTATCATGATTGGACATGTGATGTCCAAGATCTATGCAACAGTATTGGATGCGCCGATCAGCCTATTCGCAGAGATGAGAGGGCTCAGAGCAGAGGATCACGCCGGTTTCAAGCGAGACCATGGGACTATGGATCACATACTTACACTCAGGAGTGTCATTGAGGAGGCCAGATCACAAAAGGAGAGGGTATATTGCTACTTTGTGGATTTTTGCAAAGCCTTTGACACAGTACCTCGAGCTCGTCTCATCAAACACCTACAAACACTGGGATTTGATCAAGAGATCATCTGGGCAGTCATGGCACTTTATGAGAGAATCTCAAGCCGAGTTTGAACAGGCGCAGGTTGGACAGGTGAGATCTTGAGTACCATAGGGGTCAAATAGGGTTGTCCCTTATCACCAACCCTATTTGGCCTCTACATCAATGAGCTCGAGACTTTCATGGGAGCTTCCGGAGGGACCAGTTGCTCACTTGTCGGGATTCTTCTTTATGCAGATGACGTGGCACTCTTGTCGTCCACACTCGAGGGGCTCTAGCGACACCTGGATGCACTGCAGGCTTTTTGTTTATCCCATGATTTGGAGATCAACCTTGGCAAGACCAAGGTCATGATCTTTAACACCTCTCGAACAATCATGCAATGGAAGCAGTTTACTTTCGATGGGTCACCAGTTGATATTGTATCTTCATACACTTACTTGGGGGTCATCTTCTTAGGCCCGATCTTCACGATGAGACGAACGATGCAGGCTAGACTAAGTAGGGGATACGCCTCACTGGCTCAACTAGAGAGAGAGTGCTTCCACTCACACTTTCAAGACCCTCGAACCAAGGCTCTTCTCTTCGACTCGTTGGTCCCCGACCAGCTGGTATGTATGGCAGTCCTTGTTGGGGACCTGACATGTTAGAGATAGAGTGGACACGGGTGGAGCGCCTGCAGATCCTCATGCTCTCACGGATGATTCGGGGGAAACCGTCTGTACCACATCACATCATTCAGGCCGAGTTTGGTGCTTCTCCACTCCAACTAGATGCAGCCTTTTAGACCATCACATATCTACACTGGGTTAGATAGTATCGGGACTGCACATCAGGGAGACAGAGGTTGCCATGGTTGGCTCTCGATTCCTCCATGAGGTTGGCAGCAAAGGGAGACGAGCGATACTGGTATGCACGAACTCACAGATGGTTTGTGAGACTAGGATTTCACATCGATAGGATACCTCCTTTTCAGTACAGTTTAGATGCCCCTCCGGTACTCCCACCCACCATCCCGATCGGGCCACACGCCAACCAGGTCATTCGAGAGGATCTCCTGCAACTACACACCTTTAGGACCTGGTTGGAGCCGAGGGAGCTTCCAATGAAGCTGAGTTTCTACAAAGATTACTGTCTTCGTATTTCGAAGGAGGGATTCATCACACCACCAGGGTACACTGAGCTTCATATGCCTCACTCACTACGGATCTCCATCGGACAATTTTGGGTATCATCGCACCGCCTCCGCATAGAGAGCGGCAGAGCAAAGGGGATCCCTAGGAAGCATCGCATATGCATATTGTGCGATTGTCAAGAGGTTGAGTCGGAGAAGCAATTTATTTTCAGGTGCCTAGTGTACTACGAGGTCCGAGGTCGCTACCACTGTCTCTTCAGAGACAGCTCTGGGCTCCTTTCCAGATTCCTCGCCTACTCAGATCAGAGATGCCTTGCGGCCTTCATTCACAAGGCGATCCGACACAGAGTACTTACTCAAGCGACGGGGCTTGGCCACACCATCAGACACCTCTCAACGCAAGGTCACAGAGTTCTTCCCATCGAGTGGCATTGACCGTCCAATCTCTAGCCGCAAACGTGACAGAGACCCCGACTCGACGATCGCAACAAAACACGAGACATCGAGGGGACCGCACGGGACACCTTAACAGACGCCAACACCTCATCACAGGCTATGCACCAACCATGGCAACATGACATACGAAGGATTACGTTCCACTCGTCTTTTTTCTTTTCATTGTCATACCCAGATGTATTTGATTATGTATGATGAGACTTAGAATTCAGCACGGGTGACGATGCTCGTTTTAGTAGCTCCACCCTTACTGTGATTTGTATCAGGTTTTCTTTCAATCTCATAGACCAAGACTCTAATAAAATTTCTCTCTTTCTTTCTTTCTTTCTTTCTTTCTTTCTACATCTCTATCCCAATCCAATCCCCAACTCTTTCTTGTGTTCTTGACCATTTGTAGTCCTTGCACTTGCTGATCGAAGTGTTTGACCGAAGTTAAACCTAAAATATTTTTCTCTTTTATTCATATTCTCCTGAGACGGAGGCAATCGTAAAATCTTGTTGATGTGTTTGCACGTCTCCTCAAACTGGAGAAGAGTTAGAAACAATCCTAAGGTTCATTTGCTTTCAGATTGCAACACTATGTATGCTTCGTTTCACAAATCATAATCCACCAGGCATCTTCTGGTAATTCAACGCTTCCCCGCCGCTGAAACAAATGTTGACATGTTTTGGTCGTACAAGTGGATCAGGCAAAGATGAAACAGTTGTTCTTCACTATCGTCCTTCAGTTCTTTATCCACCTCAAACCCGTCTTCCTTATCCTCTACTTCGCAAGGCACTTATGTCACCTATGGGGTCATCGACCGCTTGCGTTTTGAAGCAGCTAGTTGAAACTCGGTTATGATTTCAAATTGGGCTTCCGGATCGTTGATCACATCATTCTCTCGCAAAGCTTTATTGCGATTCTCCACTGCTTGCCACGCCAATATGGACAAGCAAAGTTTGTAGCAGCAAAGACGATTTTGCTGGTGTCTAGTACTTCGTCGATATCATTCATATAAAAAATGCCTTGTATGACGATGGCTTACCCCTCCAAGAAACTGGAACCTCCGCTTCTCCCTCCCCTCGCCTCCAACCACACCTGGCTCATGGGTGACAAGGCGGAAGTGTACAACCTCGACGGCTGGTGGGCGAGTATCATGTCTCGTGCTTTGACCAAGGATCGGGTCATTCTGTACTCCGTGATGAAATGGAGTTTCCTTCCAACAAGCTAAGGTGCTTGCATAGCTGCCAGGATGGAACGTAGACCAATCTCACCGATCGTATGTCGGAATTGTCACATTCTTGTGATGCTCCTTAATCACTTTCCCTTGTAGTCTTAAAAGCTTTTGTGCTTTTGCAGGCCGAGAGACAAGAACGGGAGGAAGGCAAGACAGACCTCCCTCCCCTCCCATCGCGCTCCCCCTAGCCCTTGGCCCCTACCACCCTTCGTGTCTCCTTCCCTTTGCCTGCCTTTTGGTCTATTTGATCTACTTCCTCCTCTTCCTTATTTCACTTGATCTACTTCCTCGTCTCCTTGATCTACATGATCTTCTTCCTCCTTGATCCAGTTGATCTACTTCCCTCCCATCGCCTTGATCTACTTGATCTACTTGCCCCAAATCTCCTTGATCTACTTCCTGGTCCTCCTCACGTGTTTGAAAAAGGCCATAATGCTTGGATTCGTTCGATGGTGTGCATTTTGCGGGATAAAGCTACAAGGGCACAAGAAGCCAAAACCAGCCTGTGCAGGTTGAAAACTGTTGTTTTAAAGCCTTTAACGACCTCAAACCCACGAAACGACCACGACACTAAGTGTAATACCTATTTTCGATGACTGGGGCGACTGGCAATTGGACCGAAACTGGGAACGACAGAATGCAGAATAACGAGAGGTTACCGAGGCGAGGGTTATTACAAGATTTAAACTACACAAGTTCGATGACTTGGAAAACAAGAAGTACTGCTTACAGATGCCCGTTGCTAATTTGTGATGCTACAGCTCTCGCGGCTCGGTCCTCGCCCCCCATTTCCTGAGTGCGCGCACACAGAGGCATCTTATAGACCAAAAAAGACTGCATCTAACAGACAAAAAAAGAAAGAATTACCTTGAACATGACTTCAAAGCGTCCTAAAATTGAGTCCAAATAACGGCGAGAAGCCCAACGACCAAGCGTGGAAGTGATTTGGGGCGTCTTTTATATATTGCAGCTATCTGCTTCGCATCATACTCATTCAGCTGTTCAGCCTTGGACGTTGCTGCTGCGGCTATGTAACCTGAATATTTGGACGCACTCATTATTAGTCATGACCAGATGAGAAGGTGTGGCAACAGAGGCGCAGAGCTGTTTGAATGTCGAAAGTCGCCATAACTACAATCTAAGCTCTTCCTACTTCAATTGCACCACAATAGCAAGTTACGTAAAGCAGCAAACACTTCTCAACCACCGAGCTACTGAAGCACGGTATTTGTTCCCAATTTGGTAAACAGTACCACAATCCCAGCAAAATTCAGAGGAGCGGCGGAACATAAGAGGTAAAGAGCCACAAAGATGACGAATTCATGGAGAAAGGCAAATACAAAACCAACGAAGGAGATTCTAAGCTTAAATTGGATGAAGAATACAGGAAAGGCATAATGCTATCCAAAGCAAACGCACAATCTATCCAAAGCAAGTGAGACAGCAAATTTCGAGCGCCAAAAGAAGAATACCTTGTCGTGGACGACAGAGGAGCTAGGGGGAAGAGGGGTAATGGCGAAGCTGCAAGGTGGAGCTTTGGCAAGATGTGGCTATGGCAAGAGCTATGGAGAGGGAGGGAGTATCTGGTTGGCTATGGAAAGAGCTATGAAGACGAGATCAAAAAGCACTTCGAGCTGTCTATAACGGCAAGAGTTTATGAATTCTGCTAAAGCGGGAGTTCCCTCAAAAAATGGAGTTTGGGAATTTAAAAAAAGAACAAATAATCACAAAACGTGGGCCAACTCAATCCTTAAGCACTGTCTCTAGGAGAGCGAGTGCTAACAAATGAAGTGCAAAAGAGACACTACACAAAAATTTGGGGTATCAATAGTAGAGATGCAAAGTTATTTGCCAAGTAGCATGGTATGGTGGAATGGAGAAATGACACCCTAATCCAACGCACAATACCCCTAGCTATCCCCAATTGCATGGAATTGCGATCTACCACATGAGTACAAAATGCGTGGTATTTTTAATGGGCATTAACAATAAGGGCAAGATCAAGGACACCTTGAAAGACTTGCAAATGCAACAATGACGAGGGTGAGATGCATAGACAAAAACTGTTGCGCAGTGTCGTGACAATTCTAATTGTCCAGATCAACCATCTCAAGGCTAGAGGGTTCAACACATAAGAACTACTTTGCAAGACAAAAAACGATGAGTATACTGTCATGTATAATTTTGTTAACTTTGCACCCCAAGTAGCAAGAGCATTGCCAAGAGCAAAAAGTGCTAGAGTTAAGCAACCACGATGTATTACTAGAGGTGGCAATCTAAATAGATCACGAATTCTAGCAGCACATGCAACCCATGAAGACCGATATGCTTAATGTTAATGAACAACAAGCAACCTCTTTATGCTGCAACACTCATGGGACATTGCAAGCAACTAACTTATCAAAATTTGTTTAGAATGCACAATTGAAAGACAAAAGCAACCAAGACGAAAAGCAAAAAGTGCTAGAGCTAAGCAACCACGATGTATTACTAGAGGTGGGCAATCTAAATAGATTACGAATTCTAGGAGCACATGCAACCCGTGAAGACCCATGATTGTGCATGATATGCTTGATGTTAGTGAACAACAAGCTTGCAACACTCATGGGACATTGCAAGCAACTAACTTATCAAAGTTTGTTTGGAAACCGCAATTGAAAGACAAAAGCAACCAAGACGAAAAGTGTTTCTCATGTAGTGAATGTAACCCCAATATGAAGTTGGTCATCGCAATTTTCATGCTAAGTTCTAGTGTAACTATAATTCTATGAGAGTTGACAAAGCAGCGTCAAAAAATAGCGTAAGATTATTAAGAAAAGTATTTCCATAACACCTACGTAGAAAGAGAACAACACAATTGACTAACCCAAGACCAACCTGAAAACTGCACGGACTAGAGTGGGAGCCTCTAGATCAATGGAGCTTGTCATTAGTATGCAAAAAACACTTCAAGCCTAAGTGAGGTAATTAAAAAATGCTATGGATAGAAGTAGAAACAGTGAAAGAGATAGATGTAAATCGTTAAATCAATTCATCATCTGCTAATGGAACGTTTAGTGTTACAATGAAGGTCTTTTCACCTTCCAATCTAAAAAAGCACTTCCATCTATTTTAACCTATAGCTAAAAAGGCCATAAAAAGAAGAGTATATTCTTTAAAGGGCTATTATTAGGCAATACCAGTGCTTCTATCAATCTAAAAAGCTAGATTATATGTTATTTATGATGTTGGAATCGAATATGCACATTTGGGCAATGGAATGGGAATACCTTTAAAGAGAATACGCATATATAAAGGATCATATCATTTGAAGTTCCACCATAAGTTAGCCACCTTTGTTGGTAAGCATTAATTAAAAATTCGTTTATAATGGGGAAGACGTTAAAAAATTAATTAGGTGATCTGTGTGTGTGTGTGTGTCTATGTGCATCTCTGCCTCTGTCTCTCTCTCTGTGCATGCGTGCGTGCACGCGCGTGTGTAGAGAGAGAGAGAGAGAGAGAGAGATGGATACATACATATGCACATTTGTATGTATTAATGTTTATATTTATGTTTATGTTTAAATATGCATATGCATATACATGTCTATACATAATGCATATTCATATATGCGTGTACACTAACACACAAGTGCTAAATCACAAATTGTGGAAAACATTCAAGAGCCTTTGCTAACCTATCGAACCTACCTTCCCCTTGTATGCACCAGTGTGACAAAGGTGCTCAACCTGGTCATGATCACATCATGTTGTCCATGCATAGGATTTAGAGATTGGAATCCAAACTTCATGATTGGAGCAATAGGCATTGCATCAAGAAGAAAGCTTTTGGGCATGCTATCATGCCAAGGTTTGAGACTAGCAAAGCAGCAGGACACAAATACTAGAAACGAGATAATTTGGCCCCGCTTAGCAGTTCCTCAACCACTTCAGAGGAATCACAGTATAGAGATTGTAAGCCCCAATCAATTTCATAGGGCTTGAAATCACCAAAACACTATTTGCAAGCTTAACAACCTTACCAGTTAATTTGAATCATCAACTCGATTATTGCATGGAGACATCAAAATCAGAGCCATTCGCATATTGCTCTTACCTTTTAACAAATGTACACGAGTCCCTTCACTCCTTTATCTAGTAAAGAACCTATACTTAATTGTGAGAACTTTGATGTTAGCATTAGAAAAGAAAATAAATTTTTCAAATCCTAAATTTTCCATCTGGCTATACACGAAAAGATGAAACCCTTTCCTATATAAAAGCCACAAGAGATCAAATCATCTGCACTGGAACCTCATGCAAGGTATTCCTGCAACATGATTCTTTTAGTACAACTTTTAAGAAGATTTCACCTGATTACTGGTGGAATATATCATCGGGAACATAAGAAGTGCTTCAAACCATGTGAGTCTTCCAGCTACATGGAAACAAACATGAGTTAACCCATTTTGTGTTCCTTAGATCATATCAGACACATAATAAAACAGTATGATGCGATATCAAGGGAGTTTTTTAATTTGGAAAAACTCACCTTTTACTCACTCCAAAGGATGTCAGTCGACTGATCCAACTTGAGCCTTAATGCTTAAAAAGAATGCGCCGTCTCCACTACCTAGAGCTTTCAATGAGAGGGCCTCAGCGGTGCCCCCTGCACATAAAGATGCCTCGATTCACATGATTACACTTGGATGGATTAACAAACAACAAAATACACCCAATTGGAGCAAGGAAATATGACCAAAGCTACAGGTAAAGAAAGTTCCTGAAATTTTACTGTGCCTTCTGGTGTCAACAGGACCTTTACATTGTTACACTATTATTCACACTATGTTTCCTAAGCAATCATTTCACCAAACTACTCTCCCTCATCACACAGTTCCAACATCGCTAGTTTTACTAAGAGCTGGTAAAGCTGCCTCTGGCAATCACATCACTACTCAAGAGTTGAAACCATGTTCACTGGACAAAATAAAGACATAAGCCTTCCTAAGGGCTTCAAGCTAGGTCAATAGCCATTATTAGTACCTTAAAACAAATGGTATGCTGCTGCAGAGGCTTTTTTAAGGTTTACACAATTTTAAATGGCTTCTTTCCTATTGACGGCATGCATTACAGATAGTCCAACCTCAGCTAGCTAGCTGTGTTAGAAATCGACCAATAGAGGGTACGCACAGTGGAAGACTGATAGAAATAGCCCAGGAGCTCACATACTGTGTGTGGGTGGAATCACAAACTTCTTTACTTAATGTCCTTCATATATTGTGTTGTGCATATTAGCAAATAGACAGTGAACCAAGCCAGATATAGAATCCACCAAAAGAATATATTTCCGTCCAAAGCTATGGACACAATACAAGAAATAGATCCAGAATCCCACCATGATGTGGTCCTCTGATCTTACGAAAAGGTTCTACTATCTGCTGGTACCTCTAGATCTCTGAGCCCGCGTGCTCCACTTCGCACATGTAGACTCTCCATCCAAAGATCTCAGCACCTTGCTGCCCTAGTAGACAGCACCTTGCTTCAGCCCTAAGTGAGCTCAGTCTGCAGCACCTCTGGCCCTTCTTTGCCTTCTGGATGTAGGCGCAAAGATGAGGCTCTTGCTGCTCCTCTGCTTGCTGATCTGCTGGATGATGATATGACACCAAGGACCTCCCTTTATATAGGGCAATCCTGCCCCAAATCAACCGACCCAGCAGGGGGATGAAGCAACGCTCTTGCAGGCCAACTTGTCTGCCAATAACCGTCCCTCCTAGGGCCTTCAAAGCTAGGGTGTGCCCTCAATTCCACACAGGGGCCCAGCCCCTATGCAGGCCGAAACCTTGGTCTGTGGGCCAACCAGGTTTGCGGGCCCAACCGACTGGTTGGCTCAGCCCAACCAGCCCTTATTTAAGGGCTCCTTTGCTGGCCCTACCGGGGCTTGCTTTCCAGTCCCACTCCTGCACCATTTTGCTGTTCTACAGTCGCCTTCTGATCCAAGGTTAGATGCCCCGCCATCTCTCCAGCACATCATCTACTTTGATGCAGCCTCTGAAGCTCTGAGTGGGTCTCTTCAATCTTGATGTGCTGCCCACATGGCAGCCTTGCTGCTGTCCATGTGGCACCCACTTCCCTACTCTCTTTTTTTCTCTGGGCAGATACCCTACGTTGCCCTCCCCATATTCTCCTCATTTGGGGGCTTATAGATGGGGAGGTGACCTTTCCAACACCCCCTCTCACCAATCAACACATCTCAGCAACTCGTCGATGAAGTTGCCCCAGCAACTCCCATGATGAAACCCTCTGGAACAATCTGGTGTCGATTGCGATTCCTGGCTTTTCAACCAATGGCTCCTGCTCCTCCAGGTCGAGTCCTACACAAACAAAACATCCTGGTACACAGGTCCATCCAAGGTAGCACTACAAGGTAGCACTAGATGGCACCACCACCTTCAGTGACATTCCCACCCTCAAACTTGAGCAATCCATCTTAGAATTGTCCCCCTCATAATGATAATGAATGAGCAATCAGGAGTCTTCTAGGAACCATGCTCTCAGGGTTTGTTTCAACATGTCATTCCTCCGGCAAGGTCCGCAACAAAAGAACCATCTCGACTCTCGAGAAATGAAATCCCAAGAATATCTCCAGATAACTTGGACCACGAACTCTCGCTAAATTCTCAAGCAAGTCTTCTTCTGGCTTCAGTACACCTTGTGCATAATCACCTTCCAACAATCTGCGTCCGAGATTTGAAGCACATTCACTTTCCCTTCTACCTTCGAAGAAGGCACATTCCTTCCAATCTCGCATTTCCTAAGACATGTGAAAAGCAAATTCTCTCCACAGCATGCCATAAAGACTCAAATTAATGACATCAAGTACATACCAGAATGTCGTACTGCCTCTGTGCTTGCTCTAAAAGCAAACCATGCACCTCATGAGACACATACCAATGACCAGTGTAATCCTATAATGCCCCCTTCTGAATAACAGTATCCATTTGAACTTGAAACCCTAGGGCACGCCATGGAATCCACCCTCATGTTAGTATCAACAGCCACACACCTGGAAGAGTCCAAGCACTCCTCATTATCCTTCACCTTCACAAAGGTCTCTGACTCCCTGTCGGCCAACATCTCAATATCTAACATCTTCACTGCGACTTCTAGTTCTGCATATCTGACGTTAGTAACACATGGAGATGTCACCAAGAAACGTTATTTGACTACCACATTAGTCGAAGCTTTTGTTTCACCATTTGAATCTAGGTCGGACTCCTTGTTCTTTTGAACCGCCTTATTCTTTTTGCAATCCTTCACAAAATGGCCTAGCTCGTCACAATGGAAGCACTTCTTCTTCTGCTTCCTCTTCTTACTAGAAGTGTCCTCTTCATCTCCAGAATCATCCTTCTTGGGCTTGCCACCGCTAGGCTTGCCATGTTCTTTGCCGGCTTTGTCTTTTTGCCAGTAACGCCTTGTCATTGTTGTCTTTGTTATAGAGCTTCTCCTGATCCTCTTCCTGTAGCGATAACGGACCCAACTCCTCTAAGGTCACATGTTTGGTCCTCTATCCGGATGTCATAGTCGTAACGAAGCTTTTGAAACTCTATGGCAGCATCCCAAGTACCATCAAGGTCAACTGGCTTGAGTCTACCTTTTGACCAACCGATGCTAGTTGATCCCTCACCACCTTGACCTTCGTCAATGGTCATGAACCGAATCTCCCTCATCCATATCCATGTTGTAGAGTTGATGCTGAAGAGTCAAGATTCGGGATGTATTATATGTCTCATACAAATATTTTAGAACGGCCCACGCCTCTACTAGCGCGTCAGTCATCTGGATATGAGGAATCACCGAGTCCGACATTTATGGAGTTGGCTTCGGATTTCTATCGACACCTTTTTCAGGCTGAGGAGGAGTCCCCCCAAGGTGCGGGAGGCCCGCGAGGCGGTATGGGAGCATGTCCCAACTGTGGTCTTTCAGGGCGTGAGCAACCAGTTGGATTCTCCCTTCAAAGATGACAAACTTTGGGAAGCTCTCAGGGCACTTCCGACTCAGAAGCGCCCAAGGGAGGATGGGCTGTCCCCGATCTTCTTCAAGAGCTTTTGGCCCTTTGTGCACACCCCTTTTCAGCTAGCCTTTCAGAAGATCTTTGACTCAGGAGCACTCTCACCGCCGTCCTTGAGCAGAGGCTAGATTGTTTAATCCCAAAGGGAGGGGACCGCTCGGACATTCGACAGTGGAGGACCGATCACTCCGCTAGACACCGCATACAAGATCTAAGCCAAGGTCTTGAGTTTGCAGCTACAGCCCCATCTAGTCAGCATCATCCACCACACGCAGAGAGATTTTGTCCAGGAGCGTAGCATTCTCGACAACATCTTCACCTTTTGGGAGGCGCTAGATTGGGCCAGAAAGGAGGCGCAGCCGATCCTGCTGCTAGATTTTGAGAAGGCCTACAATAGGGTAGAGTGGTCCTTCTTGGAGGGCACGATGCAGAGATTAGGCTTCTCAAACAGGTGGATCAGAGGGGTCTCCGCCTTGTATGCAGGGAGTTCCAGTCAGATGTTGATTGGTGGGTTCACCAAGGAGGCCTTCCCGCTCCGTGAGACAAGGCTGCCCACTCGCTCCCTTCCTCTTTCTCTTTGTCGCGGAGGCGTTGGGCTATTTCCTAAGGTCGCAGACGGTTGGCCTCAAAGGGATAAGGCTACCAATCAGATAGGAGGAGGAGCTTCTGAACTCGGAGTTCGCAGATGATACAGCCTTGTATGTGGAGGATTCGAAGGAGAGTGTGGATGTGGTCAGGGGGGCTCTTGAGGTTTAGTGCGTGCAACAAATCTTAGCATGGGTTAGGTCTAGACTTGGACACGTGGAGATTGTGCATGGAGATTTGATGGTCATCAACTTGTGCATGGGTGGGAGATTTACGCTTCTCTCTCTCTCTCTCTCTCTCTCTCTCTCTCTCTCTCTCTTTCTTTCTCTCTCTCTCGAATTTGTTGGCGGAATCACCTCTCTGCCTTCAAGCTGATAGCCATGATTCCTTCTAGCTCGTGATTGACAACTGCAACCTTGGCAACACATCCTCTATCTCTGTTATAAAGGCTCGCTGCCGTGGTAATAGTGCCTTGCATTTGTTCTAACTCTCCTAAGCAATATCTCTCATCTTGTTAGTGAGTGAAAAATTCTTTGCAGCTTTCTTTGTAGTCTAGTCTTTTACATACAATAAAGATTCAATTAGAGTTCGATCAGTTGATTGCATGTGTGTTGTGTGTAGAAGTAGGCCTAGGTTTTACAGTCAGTACCAGAGCGACCGTTGACAACATGGAGGACAGATCCAATGCTACAAAGCTTGTGGTGTTCACAAGAGCCAATTTTCCGGCATGGCAGCTTTCCTTGCAGCTCTACTTCATGGAAAAAGGCCTAGGTCTCTGGTTTTCGGCACAGACAAGAAACCGACCCGTAGTTCAGCTCAAGATTGTTCTGACAAGGTGATAGCGTGGGAAACCAAGGATTCTTGGTAGAGCTTTGGGAGACAAATATCATCACCACCTTGATCGAGCAAAGTCTGTTCATGAGAACTCGAAACATACACACACACATAATTGTTTGGCTCATGTCTCAAAAATTCTAAGGTTCTACTAAAGCCACAGTTCTTGGTATGAAGACGGGAGAAAAGATGACTCTTGGAGAACATCTTAATCATACACGTGCAATTCTACAACTTCTTGCTGATCTAGGAGTTCGTGTGGAAAACAATGACACAAAGACAATACTTCTCTCTAGCTTGACTCCAGCATTTGCTGATATTGTGAAGATTCTCCGAGTTAGTGATGAGATCTCTTGGGCTAAGATGACTACAACTCTGTTAGATGAGAACCACATGCAGGGTGTGATTGTGAATGATGGGTGGGTTTGTGCATGCAAAGTCCCTAACAAGAAGAATAAACACAGTGATCCTAAGAAGCTAATATGTGGATATTGCAGCAAGCCAGGGCACAAGGAGCAATTTTGCTTCAGAAAAAGTGATGACATAGAAAGGACGAATAAAGAAGCCGCAAAGAACAGAGAGTCTGTACATACGGTTGGCGCTAAAGAATTCACAGGGAATTGCATGGCAGGGCCAAGCATTGACGATGAATGGGCCTTCTGAATAAAGAGTATCGAGAGCCAGGTGCACAGACGCGATGGAGGGTATCGAGGTCACCCTTCCCAGACTATGGCCAGTATTTGGACTAACACAGTACACACTCTCATGGCCATTTGGGCGAGCATGCAGGGATCCTCCAAAGCAGCCACTGCCAGGAGAGTTACTTTTTTCAGAGTTTGGAGATGATCTCCTTTCTTCTCTGAGTTTCCTTCAAGGTTGAGATGGCATTTTCAGCCTCCGCCTTGGTTCTTTATTAGCTCACTTTGAGCTGTTTTTTCCTCATGCATTGCATGATGTACTCCCGCATTTGAGCTTGCTCTCACGGTTTTCATTCATACTTAATGAAAAATTTTCTTGAAAAAAAAAAAAAGAGAGAGTATCTAGCAGTTGAATAAAAGCTCTGAGCGAGAGTCAGAAACTGTTTAAGATTTTCAGTTTGTTTCCTTCTTCGTTGGTCGTGATTTAGTGATGTTGAATAACATTTTCTTCTCTTGGGTTTGTGAGAAAAATGTCTTTTGTTTTGGACTTGTAATGAGAACTCTTGCTTTTGTGTTCTCAAATTCTGTAGGATATATTTTTTGTTACTAGTCACACTTTTGCCCCTGGATTTGGTGGAACCTGCAGGACCTGACTGTTCGGCGAGTCCTGCATCTGTTGCTGCTTCTGCCAACGAGTGCCGGTGCCTATAAAGTGGCCCTGCCAGTCCATCAGTCTGCAGACCTGGTCAGGCTATTTTGGGGAGCCGACTGTTGGGCGAGTCCTGCATCTGTTGCTGCTTCTGCCAACAAGTGCCGGTGCCTATAAAGGCCCTAGCCTTGGGCTTTCGGAACCATCACTAGCCTCACAATTGGCTGCATGGCCTTGACCTTTCCAAAGTCATAATGCCGGTTACAAAGGTCTTGAAGCTTGAGCATCAGCAACTGAACCGGGTCCACCTTATGACCAACTGCTCTGAGTTGATCTCTCAGCACCTTCACTTTCGTGAGGTAGTCCCACACGGTGTCACCCTCCTCCATCCTCATGGTGAATAGCTGATTCCGGAGGTTGAAGATCCTTGCTGTATTGTTCATTTCATACAAGTCCTTCAACATACCCCATGAAGTATCCACCGACTAAATGTGCAGAATCACTCTGTTTGCTATCGTCCCGATTATCATAACAGCGCTAAGGCATCCTTCTCTTCCCACTCTTCTAGCAGGTTTAGATCGGCTAGTTTTATTATCTTTCAGGTCGCATCTTTGATGTCGTCAGGGGGCTTTGGATCTTCTCCTGTCATTACCTTCCACAACTTCCTTGCCACAAGGTCACTCCACTGCTTCACCTTCCAAACAAGGTAGTCATCCCCATCTAGTTTGCCCGCTTCTCCAAAGTTTGGAATTGGCGCATGTGCTGCATTGAACTAGAATAGGACTTGACACAAATGCAACTCAAAACAACAACTAGCAATCCCTCACTGAGACACATCTGTCTGAATCTTGATCACCCTGCTTCTCTCAAGGGTACCTGTCCTTTAAACTTAGGAGCTGATTTCCACAAGCCTGAACTGAAATTTCCTTCCAAAGGTTCTCACCTTCAAGCTTTACGCACTTATGAGTCTTCCTCATTGCTCTAATACTATGTAAGAAACAGAGGGGGGTTGCTTCCTGGAACCAACAATCCCACAGCGGAAGATCGTGTAAATGTAGCCCAGAAACCACACAGTGCTAGCTTAAATCTCACTCCTTTATTGTGCACACAAGTGAAATAGATAGATGCAGAGAATTAATGAGCCATTCATATGAGAGTAGAAACAGTAAATATGTATTTCTCCAAAGATGGACAAAACCTTGTACAAAGGTGTGCAAAGTGTGCCACCTAGATGTTGACCCATGGCACCGCAAAATTGTTCTACTACTCCTCCTGGCACCTTCAAAACTGTCAGCCTCCATGCTTGCCAAGAGTTTCGGTGGACTGAGTAGATGAGCTTCAAAAAGACCTCCTTGCTGCACCCTTGGACAGCCAAACTGTGAGGCACTGTACACATTCCTTCTGACCTTCCTGCTGCTCTGGCTGCAGCACATAAATAAGGCACAGACTGACCTCGATTGCTGGACTTCTTTCCGCTAGAACTGCAACCAATTGTAGAATTGTTCTGAGAGCCCAAGGCTAAGGCCTTTATATAGGGGCTGAATGCCCCCACAATAGCCAGACCAGTCTGCATACTGGCCGGTCAGTCTGCAAACTGGCCCAACCAAACAGTCAGGTCCTTCCCCCTGCTTGCTGACTATTCCTGCCCCAGGCTGCCGACAAACTGCCACATGGCAGCTGTCTATTGGCACGACCTGCCCCTGCACTTCCCCAACTGCTTTCTACAGTCTGTGACCGGTTTTGCTGATACCCAGGCCTGCACCTGCTGCTCCCTCTGCCGACCAGTGCCAGGGCCTAGCCTATAACATGGCCCTGGCAGCCCTGCTACTGCTGTCAGATCTGCCCCCGTGGCAGCCTTCCTCTCTGCCCACGTGGCATCTCTCTGTCCCAAAAGATGCTGACGGAACACCTCCACTATGTATTCATTTGGGGGCTCACGGGTGGGGAGGTGATCTATGTAATCCAAACAGTCAGGACATCAGAGTAAAGGCATTTTATCAATAGACAATCTAGAGTTTACCCATGAAGATGATCCAAGATGGTTCTTAGGAGACTCTCAGGACATCAAAGGGATGGCTTTTTGTCTATACACAATCTACAACTTACCCATGAAGATGGATCCAAGGTGGTTCACATGAGAACTACTCTTGATTGTAGGAATTAATCAAATTGAAACTCCAACTAGTGCAGCTGATGAGAGGATACATCCATGATGTTTGAGTGAGGATTTTTAGGACATGAATAATGATCCGAGGACAAACATGCACTGTAGCTGCTTCAACATTGCACAAGAAAGAAATGTTTCCTAGAGTTTATAGTAGTGAGTTTTTACATCTTGATGCATGCTCACCCATCACAAGGGTGCATGCCTTCCACTGTGGGCTTATGTGTTCAATTTTCTACTGGTAATACAAACTGACTCTGGAAGACATGTGGTGACTTCCATCAGGATCCACTGGTAATTTCTGGCAGCCCAAGCTGCACCCACCCGTCTCTATCTCCAGCATTTGCGCAATTGCACCAACATAGCCCCCCACTGCTCTTCATGACTCATGCTCTACTGCAGCATCTCCTTGCCGTCCAGGCCTGACACTTTGGTGGAATTCAGCTTCTATCTGTGAACTATTTCTTGTCAGATCAAGCTACAATATGCTTAGCCTTATCCAAAATTTTGTTTTAATAATCAAATCTTGCCATGTAAACTAAGGTCCATTGTCTTGTGCGAAAGAAGATGGATTGACATTATCAGACTTACTTTAGCAGTCAAATGTGTGCCATGTACATGCATCTGTGTGGGTGCCTGTGTGTTGAAGCAATTTGCAGATGATAACGAGAGAAAGAGAGAGAGAGAGAGAGAGACCTTCCCTAGACAATCCATGTATCCAACTGAAACCAGCTTGGGGAGGGTGTCCCACAGTTGCTGCATAAAGTGTGGACACTCTATTCCGAACATTCAATTCATAAATTGCCTGCCCAATGGAGGAGAATCAAAGAAGAGACGTCATTCAGTCCTCGCAGATATCAGAGTGGTTAAAACGTTTCCAGCACAAACGAACAATGCGGTGAGGCACCGAGCTCTTGAAAAGTGTCTTCGAATTACCTGGAGGATAAAGCGTTCACCTGCATAATCATCTCGGCTATAGCGTGAGAAAAGAGTCAAACTTTTACCCCATCTGTCAAAGCGGAGAGATGAGAATTCTGACAAATGACAGGAAGGCTAGGAAGCCACTTAAAATAGAAGAAACCAATCATCCCTGGTCCCCACGCCCTTCTAAGTTTGCTTGTAAAGTTGACATTCTGCCAGTAACAGCCGTTGAAAAGGCGCTGCCTGCCCTTCCCCCAGCAACTTACAACCACGAATGTGATCCAAATGCAATCAAAACTTCCAAGGTGTTTTTCAAGTACACAACCAAATTTCAAAACAAGAACCTGTGTGAAGTTGCCAATCCCAGTGCAAGCTGGGACACAAAATCCGAAGAGATAGCACAGGATAGAGTATGATCGTCCTCCTTGGTTCTGAAAAGCGCGATGATCCAAGACACTAAGTACTCTAGCATCAATCTACTATAATCGATGACGGAAATCCAAAAAGTGTGAATCTTGACTCTCAAATGCAGACTTATGGTACACTATCATACGCAACAAGATATGAGGAAGAGTTTATATATGCACCCGATCGTACTCTCCAAAGTCGTGCGGCGCCTATGTTGGAAGTCGGTGTTAACGCTCAAGGCAAGGTTGGCTGTTTGGCAGAGTCTTCTGTTCTCCTTTTTCGAAGGAGAGACGAACGATTTCACAATCCTGAGGCGAAGCTCAGCAAGTTGAAGTTTGCTTCCTTGAAGGAAAGCCTCAAGCACCGTGTTGAATCCTATCTGAAAGAAAATCGCGGCTTTAGATTTTTGTGCTCATCATAGCTACCAACGTAATCGAGCCATAAGCTGCCTCGACGCTCTGTTGGACCCGTTCGGTAGTTTGATATTTCGCAATCCTAGACAAGCAGGGTAAAGCCAACGCAGTACCGCATCCAGCAATTGACACCTACGTTATGTGAACCGGAGAGTTGGACACCGGAATCCAGGTGAGAAACATCCGAAAACAAGCTTTTTCCTTGAGGCTTCTGGGATTGAGATGGAGATATGCCGAAGGAAGGCAAGCGTGGTGCGATCAAAGGAGCAGACTTTTGGGAGGAGAAGCGAGGGTGACGAGAAGCAAGGCCTCGCCAGCCCTTGTAGTGGTGGTGTTGTCGCTGAATCTCGTTGTCCTTGCCCATATTTCCCCCACTCACTCTACCCCCTCTCTCATTTTGTTTTTGTTCCAACAAGACAAGCTGAGTTTTACACACAATTTATGCACTTTCAAGAGAGATTCCTCCTAGCTCCCACATAGACCAACTCTTTCAAGTTGCCCCCTCGATGGCTTTGGACTTGCAAGATGTATCTCAAGCAAAGCCCCTATCAATGAAGTGGCTGTCAGGCCAGTGGCCTTGAAAAGCTCGCGAAATCACGTGGAGAACTCATCTTCGGATGACACCTTTCCCATATACAATAGGACGAAACCTCAATCATACAAGTGGTTGGCTTGAAGAATCATAGGAGAAGGAGACTTTGTAGCACCTATGGCTCGCTATCACTCATTGATGTTACATAGGTCATGCTCAAGGCATGCCGTGGTAACTGCATCAGTTGAAACATTGCTACGTTGGCATAAGTGTCTTGCACTTGAGACAAGTCCATGGAATCATTATCCTCAGTCCCTAGTATTGCTCAAGACAAGTCCATGGAATCATTATCCTTAGTCCTTAGTGCTGCTCGTGGAATTTTCTCTTAAGGGTGGTGCAGGTAAGAAGCTAGCTTTTATAATTATATACACGCCACTTATGGACTTTATGGAGGAAGGTGACTTGGACCCAAACCTATCCTGAATTTATGAGGATGCTCTCATTTATAAGCTGGAATGTGAGAGGGATGTGCTCATAGTGGAAGCAAAAGAATGTATGTCGATTCCTCTTCACGTTACAGCCTAACATTTGTGCACTCCAAGAGCTCAAAACAGGCTTGCATAACATTGATAGCCTCCAATTACATGATTATGTTGTGTTCTGTAATCCTCCCCTCGAAGGAAGGGGGGAGATGGCTTTAATTGTTTGTAAATACTTGCAGCAATTGAATTTGTCTGACGTGGAATAGATGGAGCCGATATTGTAGTGGAGATGCTTCTTCATGCGACTCACTATTTCTTGGTCTTGGTGTATGCTCTAATGCGGTTCAAGACCGTATTCAACTATGGGATCCTCTACATAATGATTTCTCATGCAAAAAAGTAATTTTCTATGGAGACTGAAATATGGTGGTATTTGCATTTTGACCGTTCACACCACTCTGATGATACATGTCTAGATGAAGCAGAGGCTTGGGGAAAGTGCTTGTATGATTTCTCCTTCATTAATTAGTATGAATTCAACTCTCTAAAGCATCTCCACATATTCACCTAGCATAATTGTCACGATGACACATCTTGGTGAGCAGCACAACTGGATCGGTATTACATTTTTTGTAAGGCATGGTGGCTCGATCCTTGTGTACGTGGGAAGTGCTTACAAATACTTCAGCTTCAAATCACTTACGATCCTCTTTCGATCACAACATCCTCTAAAATGCCTTCATATAATGATCCCATTCCCTTTAAGATGCACACCTGCTACTTTAGTAGTCACGAGTTTTGATTGCGTGATCGAGTATGCATGGCAATCAACCCAATGGCTCTCCAAGTGTCCTACACAAAGGTGGGTGTTATGTATTCAGTATGTTACTCTTGCTTATGAGGCCTTTGGCAAAGACCAGCCTAGACAAAGATGCCAATAGTCAGAGATTCACTTCTCATGGCTTTACAAGGATCCTTATTTGACCTTTATCTCCTACCAGCTTCAAATCAGATCAATTGACCATTTTATATTGGCAAACAGCGACCCATGTCCAATCGGGACTACACTAGGTTTTGAATACTCTTTTAAGCATATAATATAAAGGAGAAGAGGATGTGTGAGAATATTTTGGTCATCACCGATTGGTAGGGACAACACATTATGAGGAGTTTGAAATTGCGCATGTTTTTAAACAGGACCTAGCTATAGTATTGTTGGCACTCAACCAGGTGAGCCACCAAATGGGTTGATCACTTTCTACACACAACACAAATGCTATAGTCTCTCCACATGAAGCCCTTGGGCTCTAATGACCATCTTTGAAGAGGAACAACATTTTATGGGGTTAGATATATGGCTAAGGAAAAAGCCCTACGACCTGATAGAATTCCCATGGACATTTTCCAGCACTTTAGGAAGATATGTGGGTGGACCTCATGCCTATGCCAAAGTGAGCTCTCTCCTAGCATCAGTGAATCAAAGTATTATCATACTCATCCCAAAATTAGTAAATCGAATCCTACCCGGGGGACTAGCACCCTTTAACGATGTTTACTACATCCTACAAGGTGCTTGCCAAGGCTATGGCTTTACATGTTAAGTTCATTTTTGCAATAATTTTGCACGCTCATCAATATGGTTTCCTCTTCATCTGCAGTATACATGACGTAATCTTAAACATGCATTTGACGATTGAGCACTCATTGTTCTATAATCATAAGTTCTTGCTTTTGACACACTTAGAGAAAGCATACGATTGAATTAATTAGTGCTTCATCCTTCGGGTGATGTCCAAGTTGGGTTTCAAGATTGGCTTCTACTGACTCATCAATGCACTTTCCATCAATGCCAATGCTATTGTATCTCTTAATGGTTATATCTAGAACAATTTTCCTCTTAGGCAATCGACTCGGCAAGGCTTCCCGCTTGCTTTACTTCTTTGAGTTGTCACAGAGCCCCATGTGCATCAAGTTGATCACTATGCCAATGGTGGAATTATTGTTGACGTGTTCCTGGCTGACAATTCATTCTTCTCCTTTTAGTTTTTTGAAGATGGCAACACCAACATCCTACAAGCAGATCAATAGAGTCTAAATAACCTCGTCTTTATATGCAGATTTTGCGATGGTATTTAATTCAAAAATGAACCACTCAAAAACTACGCTTAGTGCACACAAAGCAGTCTATGCGCCTCTGGTGCCCCTCTAGACTATGCACCAATTGCTGATGGCCTGCGCATTCAGATGCCTTGCTAGAGATCTAATTTTGTTCATGCACGTTATAGAGTTGTGTTGCCACTCGCCGGAGCTATACAGTTTGCCACCATTCTGGCCCCCTCTGCCCCTCCTTATGGTATGAGAAAACCTCCAAATGGTGATTTCTCTCTTTCTTCACCTGCCATTGCTTGTCTCCGTGGATGGCATAGAGGTGCTAAGTTTTGCAACATCCAAAACGAAGGTGCTAGTTTGAGCACCTGAGGGTGCATAGTGAAGCTCGATTAATCGACTACGCATGCCCCCCCCCCCTCCATGAGCCATGCTACCATCCCCCAAGTGAAGTCTCTCTACATCCACTGCGTGCAAGCCACAATCATGAAGGCCATCAACCAAAATCCTTAGTGCAGCAAGACAACCCCAAAGGCAATGAGGGATTGTCTCCAAAATTCCTTCAATGCAACAAAAAAACATCTACCATCTATGCTCATCTACTCCAACCAAGGGCCAATGGGTGAGAGAGAGAGAGAGAGAGAAGAGAGAGAGAGAGAGAGAGAGAGAGAGAGAGAGAGAGAGAGAGAGAGAGAGAACTTGTGTTCCCCCCATTGATCACGTGACTGGAGCTCCTTGCATAAGGAGATGAAACCTCGTTAATCCACCTCTCCAAGAAGCCCAATCTCTACATAGTGCCATCATATGCCTTCTTGAAGTCCAAGAGAATGATGGAAAGACTTTGCGACTCCTACCTAGCCCAATCCACTGCCTCCCAAAATGTGAAGATGTTGTCTATGATATTGCGCCTCGACCGCAAGCTCAAGACCTTAGCTAAGATCTTGTAAGTAAACTTGTCAATGTCCACACTGACGATGTCCAATCTATTCCCTCCCCCCACCTTCAAGATCAAGCAAAGCCAATCTTAGCTCAAAGGATGCGGAAGAGAGCCCGAGTCAAAAATCTCATGACATGCCAACAAAAGCGAGGTGAGAATTAAACATCAAAAGCAACTCAAGGTTAATCCATCCTTTCCGGGGCACTTATGAGGCCCTAGGGAGGGCATTTAGGGCCTCATAGAGCTCCTCATCCATAAACGGAGCCTCTCGCCATCTACTCAAACTCTTTGGGACTATGGATTCATCCGTACTTTCGAATTCTCTCTCAAGCTATAAGAGTCATGGGCGGTGACCCCTTAGGCTGAAACAAATGACGATAGAACTCCATGGCCAACTCAAGGATCTCTTGAGGGTCCGTATGCATTTGCCCCTATGTGTCTCGCAACTGCTAAAGATCCCTGCTAACTGAGGCCTAGTGGTTTGGAAGAACTGTCTGGTCATCCTGTCGCCCTGCTACACCCATTTAGCCCAGGAGGAGTGGTATGAGGATTTGGCCCAACAAACCTCTATGACCTACAAGTCAAGCCGCACACTCTCATACCAGTCACTAAGCCATTGGGAGCATGGATCCTACTCTCTGATTCTCTCTATGGATGCTAGGTCACGATAAAGTGCTCTCTCTCCCTCCTACAGGACATGCCTCTATCTAAGGACCTGAGACTGAATCTCCTAGCTGCTCCACTGGATTGCATCTGCAACCCAAGATGCCTAGCCGTCTCTGGATTTTTGAAGCTCACCCTCTAATCCCCTTCTCTTTTTTTTCACCTTTCTTCCACTTACTCTTTATATTTATTTTCCTTCCCTCTTCTCAAAATTTTATTTTATTTTTTCCTCTTGCCTTTTCCCTCCCCTTCTCTCTACATATATATTCCCCCCTCCTTTTCCCCTCCCCCTTCTCTAATTTATACAATTTCTCTTTATAATCTCCCTTTATGGTTTCCCCCTGTATCTTCCCTTTAAAAATTCCCTTTAATATTTTCCATCCATGTTCTCATTACTTTGATCATTTTTTTCTAGTACACTTTCCCTTCCCCTCCATATTTACCTCAAGTTGATTCACCCCACCATATTCCCCTCAAGTTGAATTCACCCCACTCCACAAGCTATAAACCCATCTCTTTTACGTCTTTGATGCCACATCAAGTTGTTTAATTCTGTGGTTAAGCTCCTATTTTATTGTGACCCCCATAACAAGGGAGGGGTGTTTATGACACCTATCTTCCCAATCAAAGTTAAGCTAGTTCTTACCATGTTTTCTTGTTGGATGGTGGCAGGTATGGAGACTCTACTCTCCTCTTCAATCACAGAGATGCTTCTCAGGATTTCTACAAGCTCAATAAAAAAAAGTTACAAAATTTTTGGCAAAAACATTTTGTACTTTGTTACCAAAACTCATATACTTTTTTATAAAATTTAGTAGGTGTTTTACCTACTCACCAATCTCTTCCTTAACCCTTTAAAAAATTATATCTCTTTTCCTTTGTCTTCTGTCTTTTGTCTTTTCACTATGCAAAAGGGGTTGTTCTCTTGTCTTCCACAACACACACACACATGATGGGTGACAAGGATGATAACAACAGGGGAGCGGCAAGGGGGGGGTTCGGAGGGGCTAGGGGGTGAGGGGAAGGGATGTCAATAGAAGCGAAAGAGGAGGCTCACTATCGCGCGGGTGCCCAGGAACTCTGGGCCTCCTTCTCCTCCTTTATAATCATGGTGAGGCGGGTGGGAGGAGCAACTGCCACCACTGAAGTACCTGAAGCTTCAATAGCATGTTGCTACTGCAGGGGTACCTAGGTGCTCGAAACCTGTGCTCCAAGAGGACATGTAGGAGGAGTTGGAGGCATGCTCAGTAGTAGACCACCTGAAGGGGGTTCCCCTAACTATTCTTTTAGGGAGAGGGTAGCTGCTTTGCTCTCTTCCTACAATTAGCATGCCATCTATGGTTCTTTAAGCCCCTTGCTTGGTTTCTTTCTCCCCACCTTGGTCCACTTTTTCTGAGAGGGCTCCACCCAGGGTGTCTAGAACTCCTGCTATTACTATTGCAGGCATACTGGGTCCTATCCTTATGGTGTTCCCTCTATTACCTCTGTCTATCATGTGGGGGAAGCAAGAGGAGGGCCTCCCGATCTAAGTGGCCCACCTGCTTGGACTTGTAGCCCGGATATCTCCAATCTTTGTGAAAGTGTATCCCCTCAAGGGCCTTAAGAGGAATCATCCCTTTGCAGGAATTGGGGCTCTCTATGACCACCAACTGGAGCCATGGCACTCCATCATCTGCCATGACAAAAGTTGTCGACCTCGTGGGAAACTGCAGCACTCTATCAAACACCCATTTGATGGAAGGATAAATGGCCCTTTACTCCCATGACAACCTCGAGAATGGTAGTGTCAATGAGAAGCAAGGGACGTGGTGAGTTGTATCCTCCATAGTGAACCTGTCGCACTAGGGAAATAGGTAAACCAAGTGGGGGGCTAATAAGAATGGGGCTCCACCCCACAAGTGTGAGGGTGATAGGGGAGCTCAATTGGAGGATGAAGACACACCTCTCATAGATGATGACCTCCTCAATGTGGTCCCCTCCTATTGCCAAGATTTTTTGAATCCAATCTCTCACCTATCTCCTCGTGGGTGTGAGTCCAACTATTATGCCCACTATTGCCTTGTCTTGCAGTGACTGCAATGCCTACTTCACCTGTTGCTTGTCAATTGGAGAAAGGAGAACCTTGATGTGGCTAGAGGGTTCGATGGTGCTGCCATAGAGCCCCTCTAGCCATACCAAGGATATCGTCACCAATGTTCTCTTCTTCCAAAATGTTGTGCGACACAAAAAGAGGAAAGGGTGGAAAAGAAAAAGGAGGGAAAGGAAGGGCTCTTAGCTAAGAAAAGCTAGTATAAGCCCTTAGACTTGGAGCAAAAAGGGAAACGCCTAGACGAAGAAAAGAAAAGGAAAGCCACCAAAACCCTGAGGCAACTGGTGAACACCACAGCTGGCAAGCTCATCACCGAGATGTCCATAACTTAGCAAAGTAGAGGCCACACAAGAGAGAAAAAACAGCCCCAGAGAGCTCCCAAAAGGCAGATTAGCAAAACTGTGAAGTTCGAGGAGATAACTGAGCTGTAATGTGCCAAGGAGAGGAGCTACGAACTGCCAAGGCCATGAACCAAGCTTGTAGCCCAGCGTAGGCTAGGAGTAGACCGAGTGCATGACCCATGGGGGAGTTGCCACTACCAAACACTAGGCTAGCTCATCGCGCAAAAAGGCTAGCCAGTCGTCACACCAATTCTGGCTTCAAGAAGGTAGGTCATGCTACAAGAGGAGCTCAATGTTGAAGCACATAGGCTAGAGAGTGTGCGGGGGGCATGGAGGTACCATGCATACTAGAAGCAACTCCCCAAGACTATCGTGAAGTAGCACAACTACTTTGCAAGGCAACTCAGGATCAAAGGCAACCATTAGGGGGGCAAGGGAGCTAGGAATACATGGGGGAAGGAGAAAGAGTTGAGGGGAGGAGGGAGGAGACGAGGACGGCCACAACAAGGAGGGAGCTAGCCAAAGATTGTGCATCTTCAAGGAAAAGAACACCTAGTTTGAAATGTGAGGAAACAATGATATCAAGTTCCTACAAACATTTAGAGAACTATATACCATTTGAGCCCAAAGGGTTAATCAATAGCAATTACAAAAAAAGAGATCTCTAAATTTCCCCCCAGAAAAGAGATGTCATTGGAGTATATGTTGGTCATTTCTAACATGACCTTGACCTATTGCTGAAAGCCAAGGTGGACCTCTGTAGGGTGTACAAGGTAATCTATGCTTGAGCAAAATTTACTTAATGGACTACAAGGTAGACAACATGATAATTGATATATGCATAACATGTTCCAGGCAAAGGGTGATTTATATTGGGGGTGCTACTATGCAACATCTGAGTATTTGTCTTGGAATTGATTGATAAGGACATTTGGCTAGTTCATTGTTATACTATGTGAGCATCAACAATAATCAAAAGGATATTCAATTGCCTCAAGGGCCCTAGATCATGCTGCTACTTATATGCATTTGTGGTATAGAGTGGGGCAATGGATAATAAATTAGCAACTAAGATACACTAAAGTGCATGAAAACAAAGGCAAATATATTTTTCATATGGAACAAGTTGGTCAATTAGGATGCTTTGTGATCTTGGTCTCATGAAAGGAGAAGTAGTGGTGATATTTGATGATAAGATGAGCATGGTTGCATTTGCAAATCATGTGAAGGACCATATAATGTCATGTTGATAGTCCAATTTCTTTATACGATGACATCTGGAGAGTGGAACGCCTCAGTTTAACTTTCATATTTATGGCACCCAACAAAAAGCTGCTCTAAATTAAGATTTTCTACGTGAATTATTTAAACAATTCAAAGAGCTTATAGGTATGATTGAGATGAGATGGCAAAACCATGGAGGAGTGCTGTAATGGGGTTGTAATATTATCATTAACATGGCCATAGGCTCCATAAGACTGGTATCAAACAATTACAAACACCTAGTTTTGAGAGTTGGTCACCCTTATTGCATTGCTTTCTTATTCTTTTATAAAGTTAGTGTGCTATTAGTGACATGCTCCTCTTCCTTATGCTCATTCTTAGGCCAATTGTCCAAATGAATCCTCTTTACTAAATAGTTTGAAAGAGAGGGCCTCCACGTCCTATACAGAAACATTAATATATTTGGTCTATCTTTCCCCCTAGACCCCCCTCTCTCTAATGATACATTCTATTGTTCATCATAAATTGTATTTCATGGACTTTTGCATTGCTTATAGGAGAAACCTGAACCATAGACCTAGCCTTGTCTCTATGGCATCACTCCTTACACACATATATAGACCACATCAAGTACACATCATGCACAACTCAAGCAAAAGAAGGCTAGAAATGGTGCAGACCTAAGCATGGGGTACCTACAAATCCACCTCTCTCAGATAGTATGGATCACCATGGGTTGAACAACTCTTAATCTATAGATGGGTTTATGTTTTTTTGTTAATAAAGATGAATTTAACCAATATCAAAGTAAGTGGGCCCAACCTACAAAGTCAAAAGGCCTTACAAAATGGTTTTTTGTTCCAATGCTCCAACTTTTCCTCTTGATTTTAAATCATCAAAAGAATCTTAAGAATTGTTACTAAAAAGCTTTATTTGGTCACTAACACCAAGGTTTTACCTCGAGTTATCAAAACTTTATTTAATACAGGGATGGGCTAAGAACAATGGATACACATAAGGCATAGATTTTGCAATTTGAGATACTATTACCATGGCTTTTCCTCCTTGCTTGCATAGGATGATTAGAATATGTCTACGTTGTTTGGAAATCAAACCCTTTTGTTGAAGATAAATTTAAAGTGCCTTTTAAAATGAATTTGCAATCAACTAAAAGAGGTTTTCATTGATGATTGTGGTCCTATTTGTTGATGATTGTGGTGCTATTTTCCCATTTGCATTCATTATGCTACCATCCAAAAAGGCCACTTTGTATACAAGGGCTCCCTTGAAAAGGAAATGCAATACCAAACAAATTGAAGTGTATACATTGTGACTATAACTACATGTATCGTTGTCATACAATACACCAAACCTAGGAAATGTGTTAAATATTAGCAAGTTGTTGTTGTTGTTGTGGTTGATGTAAGACAAATGTTGTAAACATGATCTTTTATAATTTGGGAAATTTATATGTAAACATACAAGCAACATTTATTTTTTGTACATTTATCATGACCTTGTTTGTGCAACTTATCTAAAAATTTGCCTTGATTTCACAACAAGAGCATTGTGGCCCACAATACTTTGTTCTAAGGTTGTGACATGTTTGTTGTGAACTCATTTGAGCTTTAGGATTTAGATTGTATAGTTCCAATATTACCTTTCGGCCTCCTTTCAAAGCTTGTTTGCATTTGCTAAGTTGGGTGGACAACTCTTTACAATAGGGTGGGTAGCACAAGTAGCATATAGACTCACACATGATGAGCTTTAAAAGTAATCATAAGTAACACTAAGCACCAGCACCACAATTGCTAGTCCTTTTGTCCATTGGTACTTTCCATAGGAGTTGTTTTTTCCTCGAAGATTTCCCCCTTTTGGTTTCAGCAACTCACCCACCCTTGTTCACCTTAGTTGGATGACAAGGAGGAGGTCGGTGAGAATGACGTGGCGTTTGCTGACGGGGCAGGCAGCCATACTTAAGGGCTCGTTCGGGGTTAAGAGTGCAGTGCATCATCATCAAATCGAAATTTGGCAGGCCGACCCTCCCCTCCGATCTGCTTGCCCCATTTCTGCACCGATCGTCCAAGCTCCTGCTTCCGTAGACATGATTGAACCGGTTTATTTCCGGAGAAGCACTTCACCGGAGCGAGGATGCTCAATTTGCCTCGATCCGGGGTGCAATGCACTTTAACAGCGCCGCACCGTCGTCATGGCGTCCGCAGATATGGCTGTACCTATTCACAATTCGACCTCAGGTTCCCTTGCAGCTGCCCCGATCGCAGCCTCTTCGACATCTAAAAAACAAGGACACCTGGCAGCGGCTGGACGCCGTAAGGTACATTCGGCTCGAAATTTCGTTGTACCATCTTGTTCTTTCGGTTTATGGCTAGGCATATGGACATGTCGGGTTAACGAGTTCATCATGGCACGCTGCATATAGATCGAATGACTGTTTCTGTCTGTAGCGCGAGCTTCTTTTAACATGACAGTATGCTAGTTTCTTGATTTTCATGCCTTAAGAGGCTTATGGCCAGAAATGAGGACCTCCCCAACACTCTCACAACGATATGATCGCACCTATAATCGATCGGTAGCCATGGCCCGGCTTTTTCTCCTCTGAACTGTCAGTAAGTAGCTTTGCATGCAGAATTGGCTTCACCATTTGAGCTTTTTCACTATAAAAGCATACATGCTACGATCCAGGTTATTCTGGTCAATAGACCACGCACTAATGCCTTATGAGACATAGCACTATGTTTGGACAAAACCCAGACTCAATAGCTTACATTCATATAAGTGAGGAGAGTTTGATAGAGCCGGGATATACTGGACCTTCATCATCGTGTGTGCTGTGGTCTGTCTCTGCGTTCTGCATGGTCTCTATGGCTCTGGCTTCACTGCTGCTCATGTCCTCTTCCCGCTAATACACTCTGTTCTCATCTCGGCTAGCTCCTCCACCTCCTCCTCTCCATTGTGACTTGGTGCCAACTCCAACCTTTAGAAGTTTGTGACATGTGGCTGGTCCGGTCTAGCTCTGTCTATTGTGTCAACGCACCTCTCACTGTAAGATCTGGCTCAAGAGAGTCTTTCTATGCCATTGCATCAAAGCAAAGGCTGATCAGACGTGATCATGAAATTGGATCAGCCGAGAAATTGGCTCAAACTTGTTGTCCCTCCTAGAAAAGGTATCCAGGAACCTTGTAGTAAACATGGCATGTAGAGAGGAATTGTAGGGAGAAACCACTGTCTCCACCTCCTCCAGTGTTCATAGCTTGCATATCCGTTGCTCTCTAGGTGTGCATTCATAGCTTGCATATGCGTTGCTCTCTAGGTGTGCAGGTAGCCCTCAGTTGGTGGGACGATTGTCCGACGGCAATCCTCAGTGCATGTGAGACTTGTCTGTCCTCTAGGTACCGAGGTCTGATAATTACTTTGTACTTGGATATTGTCAAGAATTGATCTTGATAAAAATAGAGCTCGGTGGTGAACTCCTGTTTCTCCCCAAGTCCATGACGTATGGAGATGGAGTAGGTCCAACCATATGGTATACTTGATCCAAGAAGGTTGGGCATCCAAACGGTACTGAAAAGTCGAGAGTTGATTCATTTGAATGCCAGGCTGGCAAACCATCTAGATATGCGTGCATACTAGGCCATGCTAACCCCTTTTGTTTGCTAGTTGCTTGATGACTCTAGTACCAACCTCGGTAGTCTCTAGTTGGGCAAAGCCCAAATTAGATGAAGGCATGTAAATGGCCTCAATTTGGACTTCCGTCATGGCAACCTTTGCGTGTACTATCTAGTGAAGGATTGAGGCTTGTGTGTGTGTGAGAGAGAGAGAGAGAGAGAGAGAGAGAGAGAGAGAGAGAGAGTTTTATGTCTTTAGTAGGCCTTGCAAGCCTATGAGACAAAGTACAATCCAAGAGTAACTCATACAAGTCACTATGGGTTGAGGCAAGGGCTTGCTAGTATGCTAAGAAGCTCAAAAAAACTAAAAATGTCAAAACGACTCAAAACTAGTACTCAAAATACATAACCATGTGCCATGGTGGCTCTTTTGTGAGATGTAAAGATATCTTGTATTTTACATCTGTGGAGTTGTCTCTCGCTTTGGCGGGGGGTGTGGTCTTCGTGATCTCTATATCCTGTGAGCGATATTAAGTGACACCTCGGTTCGGGTGGTCCCCTCTGGGTCGAGCTGGGATTCGGTTGCCAGTGTGGCTGAGGGAGAGGAGCTTGATGAGATGAGAGCATCATGGATCAATAGTAGGAGTGTCCACCACGATGCGGCTAGAAGAGGGACACACACTCCACGTGCGACACGGGAGACTAGATCACGCAAGATCAAGGTCCGGTCTATCTCATCCCTTCTCAGAGGCGACCGCCAGAGACGAGGCATCACCCTTGATGTAGCCCACCGGATCCAGAGGTCGAGGAGACCATGCCCTCCCCCACGTCCCGAGACAACTCAACAGACAGATACCAAAGCTTCTCACATCTCATTAGAGTGCCACCAGGTTACCAGGATACGTGGAACCTGAACATGTACTAGGAGTGCTAGCCTTGAGCACCTGACACTCTTCTGTTACTTTGCTACTCTAGTATTATGCTTACTAGTTTAGCGTGTTAGCACTTTTTGCTTTAACTTTCAGTTTTCAGTCTTCAACAAGGGTCTTAGTGAACCCTTTGCTTCAGCCCTCAGTGGCTTGTATGAGGTACCTTTTGGATTCGCACTTTATCTCATAGGCTTGCCAGGCCTTTTGCAGACGTTAATATATCTTTCTTTCTTTCTTTCTCTCTCTGATGCATGCTTCCATACTGTACTCCACTCTCACATGGTATCAGATGTCTAAGGTCGGCTAGGGACCAAGGGAGGGAACACACTTTTTGAGGGCATGGCAGCCTAGAATTGAGGGCCATCTGATGCTTTGAAGGCTGCTTTGTTTCGCTCGCTGCTGTGTGCTCTTTTGCTGCCACCTACACTCACGTTGGTCATTTGCATAGAGCATAATCTGGATCAGTGTGCTCGCAAGAGAGCAACCTACACCCCCCTGTGTTTGCATCACTGTCTCAAGCTCGTCAATGTAGAGGCCAAACAAGGTAGGCGACAATGGACACCCTTGTTTGACACTGATGGTGCTCATGATCTCGTCTGTCCACCCGGATCTTGTCCGAACTCTGCAAGAAACTCTCTCGTAAAGTGCCATGACAGCCCAAATGATCTCTTGGTCATAGCCCATGTCCTGTAGGGGCCGTATGATGCGGGCTCTCGGAACCATGTCAAATGCCTTACGGAAATCCACAAAGCAACAATAAATCCTCTGCTTCCATGACCTCGCCTCCTTGATGATACATCTGAGCGTGAGGATGTGGTCCATGGTTCCATGATCGTGTCGGAATCCGGCCTGTCCTACTGCTCTAAGTCCTCAACACTCTGCAAGTCTGCTAACCTCGGAGTCAAGTACTGATGTATAAATCTTGGACATGACATGCCCAATCATAATGGTCCTGTAGTTCTCCGGGCTCATGGGATCCCCTGCCTTGTGGATGGGTGAGATAGTGTTAATGGTCCAAGTGTGTGGAAATCCCAAACAGACAGCTTCATTAAAAAGCTTTGCTAAGATCGGGGCTAGGAGGTTAATCCCGTATGCAATGAACTCAGTGCATAGCCCCTCATAATCCTTCGCTCGGCCATTATGAAGTTTCATTACGGCATCCTTTACCCCTCCTCTAGTGAAGAGGGTGCAGGATGTGGGACGAGGCATGTGTGAGAGGTTAGGGATTGGCTGATTTGGGATGTCATAAAGTTTGCGTGCATAATCAAACCAGATCTGAGTGTCAGTGAGTGGCGGAGGGGACCGTCCTTCTAGAAATCTCCGCCAGAAGTCCTTAGAGTCGTTACTAAACAAAATGTTCAGTAGCTCCTCCTCGTTCCGACGAACGTGAGAAGGGGAAGAGTAGTGGAAGGGAGAGAGAGTGAGAGTGAGAGAGAGTGACAAACTAGTGCGGGTGTGAAGTGATAGTGAGCCACACCACAAACTCACTTATGTTTTATTAGGATTAGGTTTACCCTAAGACAGTCATAGGTGTCCTATCTTTAATTCTTTAATTAAGGGTTGGCAATGTGCCTTTACCCCCAACAACCTCCCACCTAAAGGCCAATGTGCCTAAAGGAGAAAAGAATAAAAAATTACAGCAATATACAGTTACTGTATACAAGACCATAAAGTAAGAATGGTCTCATCCTAATCCCATGATGTGGCGGCAATGTGCAAACCGCTCTGTAGGCAAGCTCTTAGTGAGCAAATCTGCAGGATTGTCATCAGTATGTACTTTCACAAGCTCAAGACGCTTGTCTTCCAGTACCTCCCTGATGAAATGATATTTCACTTCTATGTGCTTGGTCTTCTGATGAAAGACCGGATTCTTTGCCAACATGATAGCACTCTGACTATCACAATGCAAAACTGGCATGTCACCTGTAATGCCCAAATCTCCCACCAGCCGAGTAAGCCATATTGCTTCCTTGCAAGCCTCAGTGGCTGCAACATATTCAGCTTCTGTGGTTGACAGTGCAACGCATTTCTGCAACCGAGACACCCATGATATAGCACCTCCTGCAAATGTGAAAATATAACCGGTAGTAGACTTCCGGTTATCTGCATTCCCTGCATAGTCTGAATCTGTAAAACCATGCACCAATGCATCCTGCCTACCATAGCATATGCACAAGTCTTTGGTACCTTTGAGATACCTCAAGACACCTTTCACTGCTTCCCAATGCCGCTTGCCTGGATTTGCCATATACCTGCTGATGACTCCCACCGCAAAAGCAATATCCGGACGAGTGGCAACCATGGCATACATCAAAGATCCAACTGCAGATGCATACGGAACCTTGGCCATTTCAGCCTTATCATCATCTGATCTGGGGCTGTCCTTACTGCTGAGTTTTAAATGTGGAGGCAACGGGGTACTAATGGACTTCCCCCCCTCCATTTTAAACCTCTGCAGTACTTTGTCAATGTACTCTTTCTGTGACAGAAACAAAAGTCCCTTGGACCTGTCACGAGTAATACGCATGCCAAGAATATGATTTGCATCACCCAAGTCTTTCATGTCAAAAGACTTATGCAGTTGTTTCTTCAAAGCACTAATCTCATGCTGAGATTTACTGGCAATAAGCATGTCATCCACATATAGAATGAGTAGCATCAAACTGCCATCCTTTGCCCGTTTGGTGTATAAGCAATGATCGGTCTCACACCGATGATACCCTTGGGACTGCATGAAGGCATCAAACTTTTTGTACCATTCCCTTGGCGCCTGCTTGAGTCCATACAAGCTCCTCTTGAGCTTACACACAAGCTGTTCTTTCCCTTTAACAACATATCCCTCTGGCTGACTCATATAGATCTCATCATGAAGATCTCCGTGAAGAAAAGCTGTCTTCACATCCATCTGACATAAATCCATGTCATCATGAGCAACAAGAGCTAACACTGCTCTCAAAGTAGTCATCTTGACTACAGGGGAAAAAATCTCATCAAAGTCAATGCCCTTCTCCTGCTTAAATCCCTTGGCAACCAATCTGGCCTTATACCGAGGTAAAGCATTTGAATCCACTTTGACTTTGTAAACCCACTTGCATGGCAAAACTTTTCTGCCTGCAGGTAACTGCACCAAGTCCCATGTATCATTCTGAAGTAGGGAGTGCATGGCTTTCTCCCACTTCTTTTTCTCTGTTCTTCCCATAGCTTCCTTGAAGCTGGAAGGCTCACCACAATCAGTCAGCATGATAAAATCAGCCACATTATTGGCTCCTGGAACAAACCTGGCAGGAGGCCGTTGTGCACGGGTGCTCCTCCTCACAAAATGTTCCGGATTAGGCTGCTGTCCAGCCTGTTCTTCATGCATGACGGGTGGTTGTACCACCATATCTGGCTGTTCTACAGCTCCATCTGTTGGCACATCCAGTGGTGCATCATTGGCAAGGTTATCTGGCTGATTTTCAGCCTGTATACCCTCTTGAACAGGGTGATCTGCAGCAGGCTGCTGCTGCATATAAATGGGCATTCTTTGCTGTCCAACATCATCATAAATAACCCTCCTGTATTCCACAGGTTGCACGGGTTCCTTGTGTACACTATCTTCTTTAAAGATGACATCATTGCTGCGTATAATCTTCCGTTTAACGGGATCCCATAACCTGTACCCCATTTCACCTTCGTCACCATAACCCATAAAGATGCATCTGATAGACTTTGGATCCAGTTTGGTGCGTAGATCTTTGCGTACATGAGCAAAGCACTTGCAGCCAAATACACGTAAGTGCTTGTATGAGGGAGGCTTGCCAGACCACACCTCCTCTGGCACTTTCAACTCCAAAGCCTTATTTGGTGACCTGTTAATAATGTGAACTGCTGTTTGCACGGCTTCTGCCCAAAAGCCATGGGGTAATGCAGCATAAGACAACATACATCGAACCTTCTCCTGAATAGTTCGATTCATCCGCTCACTTGCACCATTTTGAGATGCATTATGAGGGGCTGTGAGTTCCTGTTTGATGCCCTTAGCTTGGCAAAACTGCACAAAAGCATGTGACACATACTCACCCCCATTATCGGATCTGAGGCATTTCAGCCTACGACCTGTCCGATTCTCAACCTGAGCGACAAACCTCTTGAAAGCATCTAAGGCATCTCCCTTATGCTTCAAGAAATAGACCCACACCTTACGTGTGGCATCATCAATGAAAGTAATAAAATATTTTGCACCCCCTGGTGATAACTGTGGCATCTCACACAAATCAGTGTGCACTAGATCAAGTGGTGCTCTATTCTGGGGAGATCTCCTCTTATGAGGAGTCACAGAATGCTTGCCAAAAATACAATGATCACAAGTAGGCAAATCTGAAAAAGAGAGAGGCGGCAGATAACCCAAACGTGACAGTTCTTGCATTCCTTTAACAGACATGTGTCCCAACCGGCTATGCCACAATGAAACCTTTGGCAGCTCGGTAATGGCAACAACATGATTACCCACACTGGAAACATAAAGAGGGTACAAGGTATCACTCTTAAAACCCTCAGCCACTACAGTCTGGCCATCAGTAATCACCCATTTGGAATCCCCAAATGTGGTGTGGTAACCACTGTCATCTAATAAGCCAGTGCTAATCAGATTTTTCTTGATTTGCGGCACATGGCGAACACCATCAAGCATAAATGACTGTCCATCAGGAAATACTATCTGTATACTGCCAATCCCTGCAATCTGACATGCATAGTTGTTCCCAAGATGAACAACTCCATGAGTACCTGTGTAGGAAGTAAACCACTCCCTATGAGGTGTAACATGAAAAGAGGCACCTGAATCCAAGAGCCAGGTGTGCATGTCATGGCCATCAATAACCAAAGCATGTGCTATTACAGCAGAAGAGCATAAAACATCATGTATGTCACTGTCACTGTCCTCTGCTGCAACATTCACTGCATCCAAGTCATCTGCCTTGGCCTTGCCTTTGCCTTTGCTTGCATTTCCTGCATCCTTTGTTTCAGCCTTCTTGGCTTTCTGATCCCGTATGAACTTGAAGCACTTCGACTTCACATGTCCCTTCTTGCCACAATAAAAGCATTCAATGTCCTTTTTGCCACGGGACTGACTACGGGATTTGGACTTACTAGCAGATCTCCCCTTCTGCTGAGTCCTGCCTCTGTCCTGTACCTGCAAAGCACTTGAAGACTTGCTGCCCGCATTATTCTTCCTGCTCATCTCCTCCATAAGGAGAGAGCTCTCTACATCAGCATAAATAAGAGTGGCATTTGAGTTTGACAGGGTGGTCTTGAAAGTGTCCCAACTCTCAGGGAGGGTACACAGCAAGAAAGTAGCCTTGAACTCCTCATCAAGGTTCAACCCCTGTGCAATCAGCTGTGTAAAGATAGCATTGAACTCACTCAAGTGTGAGGTCATAGCTGTGCCTTCCTTCATGCGAAGATCAACCAGCTTCTTCAGCCAATAAACCTTACTGGCTGAGCTCTTTTGGGCATATAATTCTTCTAGTCTTTGCCATAGACCATAAGAGGTCTTTTCAGCCTGTACATTGAACACAAGAGTGTCTGAAATAGTGAGCATGATAGCTGCCCTCGCGGACAAATCAAGCTCTTCCCAGTCATCAGCTGCCATATCAGATGGCTTGACACCCTTTACCCTTATGGGCTTAGCAATCTTCTTTAACAGAAGTACATTCAAGCACTGTTCTGCCCATAATGCATAGTTATGTGCTCCTTCCAGTTTCTTTATGTTCAGAATTGAAGAATCACCTCCTCCTGATGCCATATCAGATGAGGAAAGTACCTGACTCCCTGGAAGTAAAAAGACTGAATAAAAGTTCTGATTTCTCAGAAAAGCCTGCTCTATTCAAGAGCCAGAAGCACTCTCAATGGTGCTGTTTTTACTGTCAGTAAAATCTGCAGCAAAACAGTAAATGTCCCTGCAAATACTGTACCTTCTGACAAACTGTTCTGAGCTCAAAAAGGCATAAAAACAGTGATTTCAGACTGCTGTTGCTGCTCAACAAGTGCTTAATAGTGCACAATCATCTGACAAAACCACCAACACAAAAGGCATAAAAACAGTGATTTCAGACTGCTGTTGCTGCTCAACAAGTGCTTAACAGTGCACAATCATCTGACAAAACCACCAACACTGCTGTAAACACTGCTGTACTGACTGTACTGATCACTTCTCCCACCTCAGATGAGGTATGGCACTGAGTTAAATTGCAGAAACCACTTGACAAACACCCCAAAAACAGTAAATGACCCTTCAGCCTGTCACAAAACCTGCAACAGTAAATGGGATAAATCCCAAGCAATCACCCTTAGACCAAGGGGAGAAAATGCATCTGAAGATCTCTGTCGGTAACCGAGTGCTATCAAACAAAGTCTGGGCAAAAGCCCTTTGATCTGACACCTGAATCAAGTGGAGAACACCTCAACACTGAGGTAGCATGCAATATGAAATCTCTCTGACACTTGTACCTGACAATGTGCAATGCATAGACTGCCCCTGTGTACTCAGTAACAACACAAATCACAACGTACAGACACCAAGAAGAAAATCTTTTGAGCACTGTCAACGATGGGCAGTTAGGGACCGAGTAAACTCGATGCGCCCTGACCAAGCGTGGCTCAACTGAGATTTTCAAAGTGCGTACAAAGAATGTGACCTGCAACAAATGTCACCAAATGCACTGCGGAAATAAAGCAAATGTGTGCTCCCTGGCTACACACTGCCTCAAGGCATATACTGCAAACACATCCAGGCAAAAGCCCTTTGATAAGATCACCCAAAACTGAGAATTGCACTCAGTAAATGCATAGAAGCTTCTGCAAGCATCCGACCTTCCTGAATGACAAGTAACTGCACAAACACCACCACTGTGGCACAAGTCACCTCAAGCGTGAGTGACACGAGAGTACCTGATGTACCTCAACAAATGCACAGTATACTGCTAGAATGCTTCAGGAATATTCCTCTTCCAATCAGAAAATGTGCTGTACTTTTCAGTACCTGCAAAGTACCTGCTGTACTTTTGTCCCTGCAGAGTACCTGTGTACTATCGGTGCACACTTCCCTCCAAAAAAAAAAAACGAGATTTTTGCAGCAAAGAAAAGCTGTACTTCTGTACCCAGCTGATGTCGACGCCAACCGTACTGTACCTGCCGTACAGTACAAAATGCCAAAGCTCCCGTACAAAGTTGTACGGCAGTCCGTACGGCTGTACGGACTGTCCGTACGGCTGTACGGACTGTCCGTACAGCTGATGTATGAACTGCTGCAAAAACACAGCAGCTATGCTGCTGTACTGCAGCAGGTTGACGACGCCCACGCCCGCTTCAAAGGCCTGCACAATGCGCCCAGCTGCCGTACGAAATGCGCCCGCGACCACGCCTTCTCTGATGCCCTCGAAAAAAAGCGCCGCGTGCGATGCACGCACCCGCGACCATGCTGTCGCTGCGATATCGAGCCCGTCCGTACGGCCGTACGGATCTGTCCGTACGTCCGTACGGTACGGATGAAGTAGGCAGTTGAGAGGGGGAAGAGAAGGCTTGATAGCTCTGATACCAGTTGAGAAGGGGAAGAGTAGTGGAAGGGAGAGAGAGTGAGAGTGAGAGAGAGTGACAAACTAGTGCGGGTGTGAAGTGATAGTGAGCCACACCACAAACTCACTTATGTTTTATTAGGATTAGGTTTACCCTATGACTGTCTTAAGACAGTCATAGGTGTCCTATCTTTAATTCTTTAATTAAGGGTTGGCAATGTGCCTTTACCCCCAATAGAACGAAGTCTAGTTTATTCCTCCGTACCAGTCTACGGTATTCACGTAGCGTATCTGGTGCGCTTGGAAGACTGTTTTTGGTTTTGAATTTGAGTTGACGGCGTAAAGCCTTACACTCATCATCGTACCAACTATTATAGGGTACGGTTCCAACGGGTGGTGGGTGGGTGGAGCGGGTGGTGTGGGGGAAAGCCTGAATGGCAGCCTCGTGTAGTGAGCGGGTGACAAGGGCAGCACGATCCTCTAAAAGGGGTATGAAGTCAATATAAGCGAGAAGTATGTACAGATGGCTGGAGTAAGAAGGTGAGTGGAGTAAGCACTGAGCGGGGTGGAAGGTGCTGTGCGAAGGGAGGTGGAGATGCTAAAGAAAAGGTATGTATGATCAGCCCCTGGAGGGAGAGGTGCTTTAGTGAAGTCAGTAATGCGAGATGTGAAGACAGGGGATCCCATGATGTAATCAACAACACTGGAGACCCCCCCCCATGCGGAAAGCATGTGAAACCACTTGAAGTGGGCCATCTGTCAAGACCATTATAGATAATGAGATCATGTATCCTGCCGAGGTCTAATAGGGCCTGCCCATAAGATGAGAACGGACCTCGCCTGTCAGCCAAAACCCATAGCATACCTGCCTCCTCAAGGTCAATATTTGGCAGTAGAGTGGAATCATCTCTGAAGTTAAGAAGTGGTACCTGACGGGCCCTTGTCCTCGCGTTGAGGTCCCCCACTAGAAAAGGACTTCTCCGCGGCTAGAGAAGTCAACGATGGACTGATAAAGGGCAGCAAATGGGGATGTCTCATCATCACCTCAGATATCTCTGGCAAAGTGGGAGGTCTCAGGGGGGAAGTAGCAAACTACGACAAACAGATCCCGGCTGTCCATGTGTCGAATCCGGATCCAAAGAAATCTGGAATGTGTATCTCTCTGCTCTACTGAAATGTTCCCCCGAAGTGTGGATCTGAAAATTACTGCAACTCCACTTGAACCTCGAACTCCTCTTGTACCCCTTGTCTCATCTCTATAGGCAGAGTCCCATGTATACTTGCTGACTATTGGAAGAGGGCGCTCTGGACTCTGATGTGTCTCTGTATATAAGACTATGTTGTGGCCTGTATAGGATTCCGAGAAGTTTCTTGGTTTTGACCATAAGGTACCATTACAGTTCCAAATGGTGCAGGACAGGGTCTCGGATATTTTGAGTCTCAGAGACCTCGCTTCCCTATGTAGGGGAGGGGGCAGGTGCCCTACGGGGGCCTGTAAGAAGTAGTTCTTCTCGTACCACTGCCCACTTCCCCTCCTTCCAGGCCTGATTCAACTTGTAAAGGTGTGAGGTTCTCATCCATAGAGATCGCTGGTTGATCTCGAAGGACTGACCTGCGTCGTAGAGCTGAAAATTGTGCCCGAGTGTCATGGAACCGTATGATTAGGGGTTGCTCTCGGTTGGGATCTCTCCCCACCCGCCATGCCCTCTCTATCGTGTGCTCAGCTACACCCAGGGTAGCGGCCATGAACGCAGTCGCATCTACCATCGGTGTAGCCTCAGTGCGTGGGACCCCGCATACTCTGATGTTGAGAGCCTTACTGGCTCTCTGCTGCTGCTCCATGAGGGTAGCCGAAATGGTTACCCTTGCGGGTTCCCATTTGGCCACGTCAACCCATCTGGAAGTCTCCTCAATAGTAGGTTGCATGCTCGCAATTTGTGCCTCGACCACCGGGGTACTCCTTGGGACAGTGTGTATCTCTGTGACCTCCTGTCGGAGCTGCATGATATCCTGTCTGAGTCCATGAATAAGACCCGCCTGCTCCCGAATGGCCCTAGCTTGCTCATGTATGATGCGGCTCTGCTCCTTGTTGAAGCAAACTTGCTCTCGTGCGAAGCGAGTCAGCTCCATCTCACGCTTACGAAAACTATGTATCTCCATGAGCAAGGTCTCACGGGCCTCTGGTGTATCAGCCCACCCATGTCCATGCTGAAACTGTGGTGATTGTGGCGTGAAAGTGTGGGACTGAGTCCGGAAATTGGACGGTGACTGAGTGAGGAATGGAGATGACAGTGGAATGGATGAGGCAGTCCCAACGGGGTGTGGGAGCGTGGGCTGACTGAGAGGGAGAGGGGAGAGTGAAGCGTAATGTGAAACAATGTATAACACCTTTGAAGTAGGGGTCATAAGCTGTGCGAGAGCTTTAACAGGAGAAAGAAAAAGAAAGAAATTTTATTAGAGTCTTCGGAAGACCGATGGGTCTTTGAGACTGAAAGAACGCTTGATACAAATCACAGTAAGGGTGGAGCTACTGAAACGAGCATCATCACCCACGCTGTATCCCAAGTCGCCGGTGAAGGGACGTTGGTGCCCGTCATGGGGTGCTGTGCGTCTCGGTCTCCTGGACGAGACTCGATGCAAGACCAAAGCTACCGTGACTCCCGTGGGACGTATCCCGGGTCTAAACAATGACGGGAGGTCCCCCAGAGTGATCTGTGTGTGCCCTCGATGTCTCGTGTGTCGTGTTGCGATCGTCGGGTCGGGGTCTCTGTCATGTCTGCGGCTAGAGACTGGACGATCAATGTCACTTGATGGGAAGAACTCGGTGATCCTGCTCTGAGAGGTGTCTGATGATGTGGCCAAGCCCCGTCGCTTGAGTAAGTGCTCTCTGTGTCGGACCCCCTCGTGAATGAAGGCCGCGAGGCATCTCTGATCTGGGTAGGCGAGGAATTTGGAAAGGAGCCCGGAGCTGTCTCTGAAGAGGCAGTGGTAGCGACCGCGGATCTCGTAGTACACTGGGCACCTGAAAATAAAATGCTCCTCCGACTCGACCTCCTGACAATCGCACAATATGCATAAGTGATGCTCCCTATGAATCCACTCTGCTTTGCCGCTCTCTATGCGGAGGCGGTGTGATGATACCCGAAACTGTCCGATGGAGATCCGTAGTGAGTGAGGCATATGAAGCTCAGTGTATCCTGGTGGTGTGATGTCCGAAATACGAAGACAGTAATCTCTGTAGAAACTCAGCTTCACTAGAAGCTCCCTCGGCTCCAACCAGGTCCTAAAGGTGTGTAGCTGCAGGAGATCCTCTTGAATGACCTGGTTGGTGTGTGGCCCGATCGGGATGGTGGGTGGGAGTACCGGAGGGCATCTAAACTGTACTGAAAAGGAGGTATCCGATCGATGTGGAAGCCTAGTCTCACAAACCATATGTGAGTTCGTGCATACCAGCATCGCTCGTCTCCCTCTGCTGCCAACCTCATGGAGTAATCGAGAGCCAACCATGGCAACCTCTGTCTCCCTGATGTGCAGTCCCCATATGATCTAACCCGGTGTAGATATATAATGGTCTGAGAATTTGCATCTAGCTGGAGTGGAGAAGCACCAAACTCGGCCTGAATGATGTGATGTGGTACAGATGGTTTCCCCCACATCATCCGTGAGAGCATGAGGATCTGCAGGCGCTCCACCCGTGTCCACTCTATCTCTGACATGTGAGGCCCCCAACAAGGGCTGCCATACATACCGGCTGGTCGGACCAAGGAGTCAAAGAGAAGAGACTTGGTCCGAGGGTCCTGGAAGTGAGAGTGGAAGCATTGTCTCTCTAGCCGAGCCAGTGAGGCGTATCCCATGTTCAGTCTGGCGTGCATCGCTGGTCTCATCGTGAAGATCGAGCCGGAGGAGATGACCCCCAAGTAAGTGTATGAGGATACGATCTCAACTGGTGACCCACCGAAAGTAAAAGTAAACTGCTTCCATTGCATGCTTGCTCGAGAGGTGTTAAAGATCATGACCTTGGTCTTGCCAAGGTTGACCTCCAAGTCATGGGATAAACAAAAAGCTTGTAGTGCATCTAGGTGTGGCTGGAGCCCCTTGGGTGTGGACGACAAGAGTGCCATGTCATCTGCATAAAGAAGAATCCTGATGATGATCCCGGCAAGAGAGCAATCGGTCCCTCCGAATGCCCCCATGAAAGTCTCAAGCTTATCGATGTAGAGGCCAAACAAGGTCGGTGATAAGGGACAACCCTGTTTGACCCCTATGGTACTCAAGATCTCATCTGTCCAACCTGCGCCTGTCTGAACTCGGCCTGAGACTCTCTCATACAGTGCCATGACTGCCCAGAGGATCTCGTGATCAAATCCCAGTGTCTGTAGGCGTGTGATGAGACGAGCTCGAGGTACTGTGTCAAAGGCTTTGCGAAAATCCACAAAGCAGCAATATACTCTCTCCTTTCGTGATCTGGCCTCGTCAATGACACTCCTGAGTGTGAGTATGTGATCCATAGTCCCATGGTCTCGCTTGAAACCGGCCTGACCCTCTGCTCTGAGCCCTCTCATCTCTGCGAACAGGCTGACCGACGCATCCAATACAACTGCATAGATCTTGGACATCACATGTCCAATCATGATAGTCCTGTAGTTACCCGGGTCCATGGGATCCCTTGCCTTGTGGATGGGGGTGATGGTGTCGAGTGTCCAGGTGCGGGGGAAGCCAAGGCAAACGTCATTGAATAGCTTTGCTAGGATCGGGGCTAACGTGTCAATCCCATATGCGATAAACTCAGTGCATAGCCCTGGAGTGGGCTGGTGTGGGACATCATAAAGATGGTGTGCATACGTGTGTCAGACTCTCGTGTCGATGAGGGGTGATGGAGCTACGCTCAAGAAATCTCCGCCAAAAATCCTTAGAGTTGCTGCTGTACAAGATGTGCAACAGCTTCTCCTCATTTCGACGAAGAAATGCATGCTTCTTCCGACGTACGAGACGTCGGTACTTGCGTACCGTGTCTGCTATGTTCGGGAGGTGACATTTGGTTTCAAGTCGGAGCTGTCGGCGATAAGCCTTGCACTCCGCATTGTACCAATTGTTGCGGGGTATAGAACCAAGAGGTGGTGGTCTAGTGGACCGTGGTGTGGGGAAAGATTTGGAGGGCAGCCTCGTGGAGCATGCGACTAATTAGGGCAGCACGGTCCTCTATGAGTGGTATGTGATCGATGTAGGTTAGAAGTCTGTTTAGGCATCCAAAGTAGGCCGGTGAGAGGCTGTGATCAAAGTGTATGTCGTGGTAGGTGTCGTGCTTCCTATGTGGTGTGTGTGGTGTGGCTAAGCGTGGGGTGGCAATAGTGAAGAATAGGTATGTGTGATCAGCTCCTGGAGGGAGTGGTGCTACGGTGAAGTCGGTGATACATGAAGTGAAGGTAGGGGATCCCATGATGTAATCTACTACACTAGTGCCCCTGCGGTGTGGGAAGCAAGTAAAACCACCTGAGGAGGGCCATAGGTCAAGCCCGTTGTAGATGATGAGATCATGCATTCTGCCCAGATCAAGGAGCACGTGTCCAAATGGTGTAATAGGCCCGTGTTGATCAGATGAGGTCCTGGTCATACCTGCTCCGTCTAGGTCCATGTTTGGTAGCATGATAGAGTCGTCTTGGAAGTCCAGGAGTGGTGCCTGGTGCGTGCTCGTCTTGGCGTTGAAGTCCCCAACAAGGAGAACTTCCCCGCGGGTTGAAAGGTCTGGGATATCCTGATGTAAGGGTGCATATAGCTATCACCCTCCTCTCGTGCCACTTTGGCGAAGTGGGATGTGTCTGGCGGGAAGTAGCATATTGCTATGAAAAGGTCACAGGTGTCTGTGCGTCAGATCCGGATCCACATGAATCGGGAGTGTGCGTCCTTTCTCTCAATGGAGATGGCTCCAGTGAGGGAAGACCTGTACAATGCTGCGATTCTCCTGATCCTCGGACGCCTCTTGTATCCCTCGTCTCATCCTTGAAGGCTGACTCCCATGTGTAGCCACTGACTATCGGTAGTGGATGCTGTGGGCTCTGGTGTGTCTCCGTGTAAAAGACTATGTCTCGTCCTATATAAGACTCCGAGAAGTTCCCTGGGTCTGACCATAAGGTACCATTATAGTTCCAAATGGTGCAATCTAGGGTCTCGGAAACTTGAGTCTCATAGGCCGTGTCCCCCTAGGGGGTACTGGTGGAAGCCCGACGGGTGCCGGTCAACAACCTACCATCTCGGACCATGGCCCATTTCCCCTCCTTGTGGGCAACATCCCGCTGCTACAGAAGAACTTGTCGCTCCTCAATCTGTAGTGGTGTTAAATCCTCATCCATGGACAGGGTGGGATGCTCTCGTAGAGCATCTTGGCATTGGAGTGTCGCTAGTCGAGCATGTAATCTCTGAAGCGAATGACTAGGGGCTGCTCTCGGTTGGGATCTCTCCCAACACGCCATGCTCCCTCTATGCCATGGTTGGGGACCCCCATGGTGGTGGTCACAAAGGTGTTCGCCTCCTCCATGGGCGTCGTAGTGGTGCTGGTGCTGTCTCGCGTGATCCCTCGTATCCGGATGTTGAGGACCTTCGAAGCCCTCTGCTGCTGCTCCTGTATGGTGGTTGAAACGGTTGCCTTTGCGGGCTCTTGTTTCGCCACGTCCACCCATCTAGTTGTCTCTGCTATAGCCGACTATATCGTGGCTATTTGTGCCTCCATCTTTGTGACTGGGGTCCCTCCAGGCGTTGCTCTGAGGGTCCCGAGCTCCTCTCGAAGCTGTGTGATGTCGTGCCTGAGTCCCTGGATAAGGGTGCCCTGCTCGTGTATAATGCGGGCCTGCTTCTGGGTGTATCGGGCCTGCTCGTGGGTGTAATGTGTCAGCTCTGCGTGACGGGCCTGGATGCTGTGTATCTCAGCCAATAGGGAGTCCCAAGCATCTGGTGGGGGCCTAAGATGTCCTGGTCCATGTGGAAACTGGATGTCGAGAGGGGTTGGAATAAAGGTGGGCTGCTGAGGTTGTACTGAGGGTGGGGACAGCATGATGAGGGTGGGGACGGCATGATCTGAGTGGTATGTAGGAGTAGCGAGGCTAGACGAGGTGATGAAGGGTGGCTGACTGAGAGGTAGAGGTGATAAAGTACTGTGGAGCCGTGGCCGGTGGGGCCAGTGGTGAGGCTTTTGGAGAGGAGACCTGTGATGATGATGCAGGAGAGGGGGAGGAGAGAGGTGGCGTAGATGATGAGGCGGATAATGGTGGTGAAATAGTGGTGGTAACCATAGAGGTCGAGGATGTGGTGAGCAGCATGGGCTTTGGGTGGGCCCGTTTCTTTTGGGCTGCGGTGCTGTCCACTGTCAAACTGCTCCGGTTGCTGCGTTTGTTGAAGTCCTCCAGATTGAGTTGCTTTGTGTTTTCGCCTTGTCACCGTTCCCCTTCCCCATCTCCACGCGTATGCAAATTTGGGCCGGAGGTCTCTCGCCTAGTCTCCTGTCCTCATCCCCTTGTTCCCTTCATTATGGGGGACGCAGCAGCCGGCAAAGAAGGGGTTGCAGGAGATCGGAGAACCCCCGTTCGCAGCTCCGACCCCTTCTTTCCCCCCCCCCTCCCTTGAAAAAAAAGGGGGGGGGGGGCTGAGCGAGGGGTAGCACGGGGGGGGGGTGGGGCTGAGCGAGGGGTAGTGAGGGGGTACGGAGGGGTAGCGAGGGGGATAGCCGAGGGGTAGCGGGGGGGTAGTGGAGGGGGTAGCGGGGGTAGCAGAGGGGTAGCGGGGGGTAGCGGAGGGGTACGGAGGGAGCAGCGAGGGGTAGCGGAGGGGTTAGCGAGGGGGTATGGAGGGGTAGCGGAGGGAGCAGCGAGGGGTAGTGGAGGGGGTAGCAGTGGAGGGGGCAGCGGAGGGAGCAACGAGGGGTAGCGGAGGGGGTAGCAGCGGAAGGGGCAGCGGCGGGGTAGCGGAGGGAGCAGCGGAGAGGAGGGGAAGGGAACAACAACCGGCGCCATGGGCATGAGCATGTCACTGATCTAAGATGTAGAGGGAGCTGAGACTGGAACTAGAGCTGAGCCTGAAGCGGGGGCTGAAGTCGAAGTAGAGATAGAGATAGAGGGAGCTGAGATTGGAGCTGAAACCGAAACTGAAACTGTAGCGGGAGTTGAGGTTGAGGTAGAGATAGGGGCTGAAGAAGTTGAGGCAGGTCCTGCCTTTGCCTTGCTGTCTACCCCGAGTCCACTTCGGTTGTAACGTGTGTCCACATCCTCCAATTTCAGTTGTGTTGTTTGCTTCTTTTTGTTGTTGTTGTTGTCGTCTTTCTTGGCTTTGTCCCCCATTTGTCTTAGACCCTTTTTTTTTTGTTGGTGTGGGTGCAGGCCTTAGTGTCCCACCGGGAGCCATAATGGGAGGCACGTCCAGTGCGAGGTGGTGGAGAGGCGGGGTGGAGGCCTGAGGTGGAGAGGCAGCCAGGAGGTGGAGAAGGAGAGGCTAAGATGGCGAGGAGTTTTTTTTTTTTGGTTGGGGAAGTTACGGGGAAAAAAAAAAGGGGTGGCGAGGGGCTGAAGCGGGAGTGGGAGGAGCAGAGAAGGGGGCGGGGTATGAGCTTAGCTGAGCGTAGGGAGGGGGTGGCTAGGTAGGCTGAGCGTAGGGGGCGTAGGGAGAGGCTGGGCGTAGGGAGAGGGAGAGGATGTAGAGCAGAGCGTGAGGGAGAGAGGCGGGGGGGGGGGGAAGGTGGAAAGGCTGAGCTGGTGAGGGGGGGGGGGCTGAGGCGGTAAGGCTGATCGGAGGGGAGGCAGAGCGGGTGAGGGGTGGCTGAGGCGGAGAGGCTGAGCGGAGGGGAGGCAGAGCGGGTGAGGGGTGGCTAGCGGAGAGGCTGAGCGGAGGGGAGGCAAAGAGGGAGAGGCTGAGCGAGAGAGGGAGAGGGAGAGGCTGAGCGGAGGAGGGGCTGAGCGGAGGGGCTAGCGGGAGGGGCTGAGCGGGAGAGCAGGGAGGGGCTGAGCGGGAGAGCGGCGAGAGAGCTGTAATAAATTCTCTATGATGACTTGGCTCACTTGATGAATTGGATGGAGCCTCAAGATTATATTGTATGGAGTCCCAAGACTACAACCATCTGCGTGTTTGAGCATGCCGGGCCCCGGCTGCTCTGATCCCCTGCTAGCTCTAGTGAAACAGATGAGGTCAAGGCCCGCCATGGCAATCTGTGTCATTTGCATGTTGTGGTGCCGAAGTCTTGGACTCTATGGAAATGATTGCCTGAAAGACTATGTCAAGCTTTAGAGGAGTAGCCCCCCAAACTCTGCTAGTAGAATATGATGTGTGACCGATGGCTTCCTATGGATCACATCCAAGCAACAAGTAGAACTTGTAGTCTCTTTATGCGGCACCAGTTTATGATTGATAGATCTTTCTCCCAAAAGGGAATGATGTACATCCCCAGCTGTAAAAAAGAAGGGACTTGGTAATGGGTTTTCGGAAATGGGAGTGAAAGCATTGATGCTCTAGTTTGGCTAGTGCGGCATATCCTTTGCTCAAACAAGCTTGCATGGTTGGTCTCATCGTGAAGATTAGACATGAGAAAAGGGCCCCCAGGTATGTATATGATGCAACAATCTCCACAAGTGCTCCATCAAAGGTAAATTGCTTTCTTGTTGAAAATCATGACCTTGGTTTTACCAAGGTTGACCTTCAGATCATGTATCATTGTATTATGTGCCCTCCGAGACCCTTAGTTGATGAGGAGAGTAGAACCACATCATCTGTGTATAGTAGAATCAGGATTAGGGCACTTAGCTACGGGTGAACCTACTCCTTCTAATACTGTGATGAAGGACTCAAGCTCATGAATGTATAGGCCAAACAAGGTTGGTTATAGAGGACATTGACTCTTGACTTTGCTTGATATAGTGTGTGGACAGCCCAAATGATGTCCTCATTGTAAACCCTAGATCAAGGAGTCATCTGAATAGGCGGGCTCTTGTTACTCTCTACTTGCATGCTAGAGCGTCCTCAATGGCAGCTCTCAGTGTGAAGACGTGGTCTTGCTTAGCATGTTTTGCTCGGAAACCTGCCTGCTCCATAGCTTTGAATCACACCCTCCACAGAAGGGTGTCAAGTGCTGATACATAAATCTTGGATATAACATTGCCAAATTATGATTGTCCTATAGTTTTTTGAGCTCATGGGATCCTTGCTCCAATATGGAGGAAACTGGTGCGAACCTCGTTGCATATCTTTGCCAAGAATGGGGCTAAGGTACTAAGCCCATGTGCAATGTACTTAGTGCATAACTTCTCATGATCTTTGGGTTGGACATCGTGTAGCTTAAGAGTTGCATGTTTTATATCACCAGTGTTTGATATCATTGGTAGTGAAGAGTGAGCAGGAGGTAGGCCGAGGTAGCTGTGGAAGGTCTGCTGTAGGCTGGTTAGGGATGCCATAGAAGTTGCTCGAGAAACTTCCACCCAAAATCCTTGGCATTATTGCTAAATAGGATGTTCAGTAAAATTTCTCCTCATTTTGACGAATGAATTCCCTCTTCTTCCAATGGACCAAACGATGATGTTTGTCTTTGGTCTCGGCCTTGGTCTGAAGAAATGCTTGGTCTCAAATCTGAGCTGATGGCTGACACTCATCATTGTACCAGCAAATGTAGGGGATTGATGCCATGGGTGGTAGGTGTGTGAAGGATTGGAGGGTGCGGGTGACGAGAGTGGCTCTATCCTCTAATAGGGCAATATTGTTGAGGTCAGCAAGCAAAGTAGAGAGGGGGGTGGTATAGGCAATGAATCTTCTGATAAGTGGTGTATCTAGGATGGGATGGGATGGGATGGATAAGCTAAAAAACAGGTAGATATGGTTAGCTTCAGGTGGGGATGGGGTTATGGAGAAGTCTTAAGTTGAGGGGCAAAGGCAGGGGATCGTATGAGGTAGTCAACTACTCTAGACCCTCGCCCACGTGGGAAACAAGTGGGCGCACCGAAAGAGGGCCATCGCTTCAGAAAATTGTAGATGATTAGGTCATGCATCTTGTCCAATGTCTACGAAAGTATGCACATTTTAGTTGACTTGGGACCAACAATGTGCGGAAACTCAAGAGATACCTGCCTCATCTAGGGCAATAGAATTGAGTCATGCTGAAAATGCAGTGGTCTAGATGGGAGAGAGGCCCCGCCTTCACAATAGGCACTTGGAAAGCATTTATCAGGCTACATGAGGATTAGAGACTATAGTCACTGAGTCACCTCAGAGGGGTAGCACGCAGGATTCAGCAGATAGATGCAGCCCTCCCGGTGGACTGGACAGTTGATATGCCTATTACTTTTTCCACTTGGATGGGAGCTTTCTCGAGGACAGCAGTTCCTCTTCAGGTGATAGCTCTTCGAGGTGTTGGGGAGGATGCACTTGTCTTTGACGTTGGGGATGGGGGTATACTTTCTAGATCCACGAATGATATTCTTCTAGAGGTTGCCTTTCAGCCTGTCAGGATTGTTGGCTTTGTGGATCATGGAGTGGGCTTGCAGTGGTATTTAGACCCCGACCCTCTGCTCTTGGCCCTGGGATCCTGAAGATTGTGGTTATATGGAGGTGCACCTATCAGGTGCTTATAGTGGGACCCAGGAGAGTGGGAGTGGATAGATCATGGGCACCACGAGAGGGGGATTCCCTTCTTTCGTTTCACGGTTGGTAATGCCAGGAGATCTCAGTTGAGCAGTAGGGGTTGGATTCCCTCCAGAGCCCCCCATTGGGACAGCTTCTTCATCGGCGCAGATTTGCGTAGGAACTTCTGGAGGAGGCTCTGGAAATCCCTCAGAAATAGAAAGATCACTCTTTTCTTTTGGCTTTCTATTCATGGAGGGATTGCAGTGAACCTGTGGAGATCATGATTTGGGGTTGACACTACTTGCCCTCGTTGTCATTCTGCAGAGGAGTCAGTGCAACATTGCCTTTGGGACTGTAGTCAGGCGAGGACTGTTTGGAAAGGGGTTGCTTGGATACTCAGCATTAAAAAAAAAAGAGAGCTCATAAATCGCCTCAAAGATTGGGCCCTCTACTCTGATTGATATGGGCTGCCACATGTTGTTCTTGGCTGATGTTCTGGTAGCCAATTTGTACCCTTGGATTTCAGGTCATACAAATCGCATTTGGTCTATGACTCGTGCTGCATGGTGGTGGCATAGAAGATTGCAACAACTATGGGATTGCAAACTCCCTCTTCGCCAACGGGTTTCTTATGGTGGTGGGTCATGCTCGGAGTTATTCTAGTAGGCCAAACTTTGGCACTCCATACATTGCTCCTGTTACCTATCATAGATGTATGGCTCTGCGGGGGTCCATGGCCCACCTCTTTTGGCATTGCCCGGATACTTGCAACTTTTTACGGTCCCTTAAGCGGTTTTTGCAGGCATGCTTTCCTAGGTGCTTGCTTTGGCAAACTCTTTTGGACCTCTAGACTCTGGAGTCCACTGTGTTTTATCATCAGAGTTTGGAGACCTGTCTAAAACTATAGCAAATATATAACCAAAAGTTGCTGTAATTGTACATACAGTAGAAGTTGCTGTAAAAGTAGCAGACATTGGGGATCAAAATTAACAAATGTACAACCAAAGCTGATGACCAGAGAGCAATTGGAGACTCTATTTTGAAGATAACATCCATGTGTAGCTAAGTGTAGAAAATAAACTATGTATTTAGTCCTTTTTGAAAAAATTGCATTCAGAAATTCGTGCTCTTGATTGCAGTCAAAATTTGTTGCCTTTCTTTACTGTTTGTACACTGGAGCATATCATTGCAAGAGAGCTTACCTTGTGCAGCTATTGAAGCCTACATAGATGCACACCTCTCTGTAGGACGTTCTTGGGGATGGCGTGAGGTTGCCTTTCTCCTAGATGCTAAGACGACAGTCCCCTTGATGGGATAGGTGCTCGCGGGGCACGTGTCCAGTTTCCTATTGACTTGGCATGCTTAAAAGTAAGGGCCTTGATCTATGCGTCTATCAACCATCTCTTCGTATGTGAAGAACAAGTTTATGATCACCGATCCGAGAGAGTGGTTTCGGCCCTTCAAGATCGGCGTTGCCGAGCATGTGGACGAGGTGGCCTTCTTTTCCTATACCACACGGATTGGCAGGAGGCTACAGATGGACTCTTTGATTCGGACCCCTTTGAGGGAGAGGCATTGGGTGGCCCAGAGATTGCCCCAGGAGATCCGTTCCCGGTTTTGGACGCGGTTATGGTCCAGTTTGCAGCCGAGGAAGATTTCCTACTTTTGCTGGCTGGCAGCTCATGGAGGCTTGCCCATTGGCCCGTGGTTGGAGCAGATGCGGGTGGAGGGGCAGTATCACTGTTGCTCTGCTAGAGGTCTGGAGACGATCCCTCCTCTAGAGCTTCGTAGCACAACGAGGATTTGGATGGGAGCCCTCATGATTATGACCCACTTGTAGAGCCTTCAGAGGGACTACACTTGGGGGATGGTGGCCTCGTTGACTGAGGGAGGACACGCGTTCGAGATTGATGAGGTATCTCCAGCTTATCGGGTACAGGGTCAGAGCATTCATATGATAGAGCACCATGAGGCGGTCGCTCTTGATAGCTCGGATCCTCATTCTCGTGTGGGAGGTACTAGCTGGTATCATGGTGTGAAACATTTGGTTTGCTTGTTGTAGCCTGGTGATGGGTGAGCATCCGGCTCCACCCTCGGCTACCTTGGTCGCCATCTGGCAGGATATCTACACCCCGCTCCACTTGGGAGCATGGGACCCCGGGCTCTAGGGCGATTGTCGCAAGGCGCGCTCGTTTCTGTAAGGCTTGGCCTGCAGGAGTTTTCTACATATTCACTCCGCGAGGGATTTGCTGGTCCCACCTGGTTGTTAGCCCCTATACCAGAGATCCCCTAGGCAGTGCGTTGGGTTTCTATGGAACAGGTTGGTTTTCTTCTTTCATTATTTTTCAGGCTTTTTTCCATACTCAGCACCTTCGAGGCTGCTGTTTTGTATGAAGTCTTTCAAGCATTAATAGAAGGTTCCTTTCTTAAAAAAAAAAAAGGAAAAAAGTCTATGATCACCTATTGTCTATGTTCGTGTTTCATGGTGGTTTTCATTAGTCTAGACCTAAGTTGGGTGACCTCATATATGAAGAGTGCAGCACATCTCTGGTTGGGATAGTCATGTATGATATATCCCTCGAATCTCATAGTGTCCGGGGCATCACAACAGGACATGCCTCTCTGTCTCTGCCTCGTGCCACAAAGTGTATAGAGCCTCAAGTCTCTATGGTGTACGGTAGTTGCAAGCAGATGACCGCTTTTTCTAGGACACACATTGGACGTTGAAGCATGCCCAAGATAGCATAAAAGGGTTCAAGGTCGAGCTAAAAGCTATGTGAATCCACAGAGAAGAAAAGTTGAATTCGAAGAAGGTGAGGAAGTACATGAGGCCTCTAAAACGCTAAAGACTAGTCAATGCTTTAAGTTGTCTGTGAGGTATTGTGGACCATTCACATTACTTAAAAGATTGGTGAGCTTGCTTACAAATTAGCCTTACCAGAAGGATATAGAGTGCATCCAGCATTTCATGTTAGTCATTTAAAGATCAACAACTTGCAGGTGATAGTTTGGTAGGAGAGAAGAGCCTTCAATGCTTCCAGATGAGCCAAAAGGAATGCTTGATTGTGAAAGAAATCATTCAAGAATATTTAGTAAAGGGGAAAGATGGTTTACAAGAGAATGCTACCCTGAAAGGGTAAACAAGAGCGGTTTTTGAATACGGTTGCTGAGGATGTTGACTCTTCTTAAGGAGAAGGAAATGTTGCAATGATAATCGTGTGGTGTGTGGGGGGTGTCTCGGGTTAGGAAACTAGGAGACAAGAGAGTGTTCATTATTTTGTGGATTTAGGTGACACATAGGGCTAGAAGTGCCTCATTCGGTTAGTTGTTAGTACTTGCTTGTCCCAAGTGGACTAGTACTAGTATAGCAAGTGACCACTGGGAATGGGCTGTTGCACTCAGAGGCTTCTAGTTCGTGTGCCTCTATGGTGAACTGCCAATGTTGGGTGCTGATTCATATCTCCTGCTATTGGTTGTCATGAGCATAGAACTTCGATGTTAATTTTTGCTTAGCTCTTCCCTCCCCCCCCCCCCCCCCCCCCCTTTCCAACTATCTCTCCCTTAAGAATAGATGACCAGTACGTCTAGCCAGCAGGCTGTCCAAATGCTCAACTAAGTAGTAAGTCAGCCCTATGGCATATAAAGGCTGGCAGTTGCTAGCCAAAACTGTTCTTTACTGGCCTGTCAATGGTGGGCATGTACACACAGTCCGTGGGCAGGTTTTTCCTCCTTCCACAATGCACACTAATCTAGCTGTCTGTCCTGGTCATATGGGATCTAAGGGATAGGGTGTTGCTTACATTTCTAATGGAACAGAAGGTAGTAAGTAGGTATGTTGCAGCTTAGTAGTGCTCTTTGACTGAAATCCTGTGTTTAAGATTTTAATCGTGGAAGTGTGAGTGCCATGTATAGTGGAATCAGTGCAAGATCACGGTAATTAAAGAAATTTGGGACTACAGCATGTATCAATGCTGGATAGCGCAGGTAGACTAGGGTGCATAATTCAATGAACAATTGAGGAATCAGCTCCTAACATTCCAGAATATACTGAATCAAGGTCCAAACTTAAGCTTATTAGCATGCTTTTGCATTCAGTAAACATCTATGTTTTCAGTTTTAAAGAGATCTATCTTATTCAGTAAACTCTCTCTCTCTCTCTCTCTCTCTCTCTCTCTCTTCTCGAGGGACATAACAGACTGGCTGATAAGCTACATAGCGGGTCACCACCAGCTTTAGGAACGTTTGTCTATAAGCTTTTCAAGCACAGGAACTCACCTAAGACATAAAGGTAGTTTCTCTTAATACCCTCCCCTCCAAGGGAGGAGTCTTTGTGTACGAGGATTTTGTATTGCTCAGGTCCCATAGGCCGATTTTTTGGTCTTTAGAGGACGATAATATATTCTTCTTCTTCTTCTTCTTCTTCTCTCTCTCACAGCTAGCCTCTCTGCTCAGCCCGTCCAGCTCCGCCAGCCTCTCCAGCCTGCCCCGCCAACCCCCGCTAGCCTACGCTAGCCTGCTCCCTCACCCCCGCGGGCTGCTTCCCTTACCTCTGCGGGCTGCCTCCTCACCCGTGGCCTGCCTCACCCCCGTGGCCTGCTCCCGGTACCCGCCTCTGCTGTGCGGCCTGCCCCTGTGGCCTGCTCTTCACTCACTGCCCGACTCTGCTGCTGCGCCTCCAAGGGCACTTTCGCTGGCACTGTGGGCCTCTCCTAGGCCCCATGGAATGAGCCACGCCTATTGCATGGCTGCTAACTGGGCCACGTGATAGCAGTCACCAGCTTGGCGTGGTCAAGCAAGGCTGCTCAGCGCAGCCCCTACAGCCTTAGGCATTGCCTAGGCCCCATCAAGTCTCCACGAAACAGTGCGCACCAGGCGCACTGCCCTACACACACCCTTGACCTGCTCCAGGCTCCAAGGCTCCACACACTTCCAACACATCTCGGGCCTGCAAAAAAACAATGGAGCAGAGGGTCAGTTTTTACACAATTGACAGCTCACGACCAGAAAACAAGAGGCAAGAAAGAAAGAAAACACAGTGGTGAGCCAGTTGAGACAGAGGACCATGCCTACAAGAGCGGGAGTAGAAGACACATGGGGCAAACTAGCTTTGGAGACAGCCATGGCAGCCCTCTCTACAGGGACAGCTCACAAAGGCACTACAGAAGTACTCACATGCCTCCTTCTGGGGGATTTCAATGCAAGGACGAGGGATAGGCAAGTGCGCTTAATTGACTTCACATATGAGAGAGACCTCCACATCATGCCTGAGTTAGATGGAGCAGAACTTGGGATTTGGAGACTCTTTGCAGATACTTCACATGTGATAGCATACGGCGACACCTGCTTGAGTTGGGAGCTGTCCACGACCTCATCATCTACAATGGTCTTCAGAGATGGCCATCCTCTGAGGGATTCACATGCTTCCCACATGGAGGTGGAACTAGCACAATGGACTACCTACTGGGCCCATTGGCTTTTTTCTCACGGATACATGACCTCACCATAAACCCCCCCCCCCACCCCCACCCCCAACTTGCCGATCGCTCATATCTGGCCTTCGATGTTCTTGCTACTACACCAGGCACAAGGAGAGTTCCTACCACTACCCGTACCCAGATCCACTTTGACCGTGCCCTTGATCCAGTGTATGTGTGTCACTTAGCCAGAGAGCTTCCAGCCTTATTGGAGGCTCTCGCCCACGCCTCAGCCACCCTTGTCATAGTGATACAGGATGCTGCCACTAGATCCTTTTCTACGAGCCGATCTTCACGGGTACAAGATGGGAAGATGCCTCAAAACCCCTGCTTTGATGATGAGTGCAGAGAGATGGGAGCCCACCTCACACGAGAGCGAGCCTTGGGTCAATTGATGTCACATGGGGCACACATGATCTTTCAGCGGTTGACACGCCGCAAGTGACAAGCCTTCCTCACACATAGGATGGATGAGATCATTAGATCATTTCGCGGAGGAGACCCAACCACTGGGTGGGGATTTCTGTCGGAGGGGAAGCCACCCATCCCCATCACTGATCCGGGCGTGTGGCACACTTATGCATGCTCCTTATATGATGTCCCGAGGTAGACACCGCCAGACATGTCCTCTATGCCCAGGCCCACTACCCGTCATCTATTCAGCACGCAGAATGTGCGGGCTGCACTTCGTCGACTCCACAACCGGAAAGCACATGATCACGAAGGCCTTTGGATAGAGTACTTCCCACATGGGCAGGAGGTCCTAGTACCGATCTTTGCAGATATGTTTAACCTTGCAATTTGTCACGGCTTCCCACCAGCATGGAGCACCACTACTATCGTACTGATACACAAGGCAGGAGACCTCATGGACATCGGGAACTATCGCACCCTCATGATTGGCGACACACTGGCCAAGATCTATGGATCGGTACTAGAGAGAGAGATCACCAGTCATACAGAGGCACGGGGGCAGCAAGCACTAGGGTAGGCAGGATTTAGGAGGCATCACTCTACTCTATTTCACTCTGAGGGCTATCATTGAGGAGGCGAGGTCCAAACATCAGAGAGTCTACACATGCTTCGTAGACTTTCAAAAGGCCTTCGACATTGTTCCACGATCTTGCATGATCAGGAGACTACAGGAGATGCAGATACTAGAGATGCTGATTTGGGGTGTGATGAGCTTATATGAGTCAGTCAGAGGTAGGGTCCCTGCCCCAGGCGGTCTATTGGATTGGGTCAAGAGTACCATTGGGATGAAGCAGGGCCGCCCTCTCTCACCGACTCTCTTTGGACTCTACATTGATGAGATCACATCTTTCATAGATCATCTAGGTGGCGAGGGCTCACTACTAGGGGATCTCTTCATATAGATATTGTTATATGTTGATGTTATAGCCCTTATATCCTCTTCAGCGGAGGGGCTGTAGAGAGATCTGGAGGCATTAGAGGTGTTTTGCAGAGAGAGAGATCTGATGGTCAACCTTGGAAAAACTAAGGTCATGATCTTCAACACCTCACGAGTAGTGACTTACCGACTTAGTTTCACCTATCGGGGTGAGCCAGTGGAGATAGTGCAGTCATACACATATTTGGGAGTTGTCTTCACAGGACCTATCTTCATGATGAAACATGTAGCCCAGGCACGGCTCACACGAGGGCGTAGTGCTTTGGCTAGACTAGAGCAGTAGTGTTTCCAGGCGCACTTCCAGGATCCACCTCGGAAGGGTCAGCTTTTCGACACACTAGTGCGGCCGACTGTCATGTATGTAGCACCTTTCTGGGGGTGCGATTTTCCGAGGACAGACTGGAGGAGCTTTGAGCAGCTACAGGTGACGATGGGATCCAGGATGATCTGATGTAAGCCCTCAATTTCACATGAGATAGTATAGGCAGAGTTCGCCATGACATCTCTCCAGGTTGATGCCATCTTTTAGATAGTGACTTTCATCCACAGAGTCTGGGACTTACCCCATTGGAGACTTTCGAGGTTGGCCCTAGAGTCATCCAGACGACTCGCAGAGAGCGGGGCAGACACATGGTATGCACCCATATCTACATGGCTTGTCAGGCACGGTATCCAGATGGACATGCTTTCCCCCTTTCAGTATAGAATGGATGCACCTCTTGAGTCGATCCCGCGAGATGAGATCTGTCACCACAATGTAAATATCCTAAGTCAAAGTACAGTTGACCATTTATTTGATCTTAATTAAAGAATGTTATATGTGTTAATTACGGTCAAAGAGTCATTTTAATGGTCAAAGGATTGACTACGGTCAAAGATACTTGACTCCAGTCAAGTAAACCTGACTACGGTCAGAGAATGTTGACTTTGGTCAACAAGACTTGGCATGCGCCAAGAGGGTTAACCCCGGTTAACCAAGATGTGCCAACCTCGGTTGGAGAGACTTGGCTATAATTAAAGCGCCTTGACCTTTGGTCGAAGCTCTTTAATTATAATCAAGAGTGTTGACTCCGGTCAACCAGAGAAAATATATATATATATTTATTTATATATATATTTGTTTAGATGTGCACATGTGTTCAGTGGGGATGCCCACCGTGACTAGGATTAGTCCACAGTGTGTTATTTGCATGCAAAGCGCTAACAATTAATGGGTACCATGGTGGTGCGCTTTAATTAATTGTTGCAGGTACTAGGAAGGATTATTTTTCCTAAGCGAGATGGGAGCCTGACAAGCACCTAGGAAGCGGTTCGAGTGACCGAGAGCCTGGAAGACTCCAGAATGGCCCTATGTGGCTTGTAATAAGAGTTAGTCTAGATTTTAGACAAGTGGCATGTTGCCAATTTGAATGGGGCTTGAAGCTCTTGTAAGAAAGAGAGTTCTTTTGATGTTTTATGGGAGAGACTTATGAGACAGCTTATGCTGAACTTCTGTAACAGAATTTCTGAAAAGTAATAAAGACCTTCGGGGGGGTCCAGCCCGACAATTTGTCCTGGGCCCTAGTGTTTGTCCAGAGAGAGAGGGAGATCTTTGGAGAAGGGAGAGCTGTGGACAGTTTTTAATTCAGTTTCGATTGTATATTTCCCACGATTTCCCACGATCAGTTCCGGTTGTAAGATCAACGGTATCATACGGTTAGACCTCCTCTAGCTTCACACATCTCGGACTTGGGGGGGGGGGGGACCAGGAGCTCCCCACCAAGACCCAATTTTATCGCGACCACTTCTTGAGAGTATCAGAGGAGGGATTCATTATCAGACCCCAGTATCTCGAGGATAGAGGAGTCTCTCATGCATTGAAGATTGCCATTGGTCAGATGCGGATCGTCCCATCAGCTGAGGATCGAGGCAGGGAGAGCAACGGGTATACCTAGAGAGCAGCAGGTCTGCACGCTATGTACGCTGGGGGTAGTTGAGACAGAGGAGCATTTTCTTTGTGTTTGCCCAGCCTACTACGAGATTTGGGGACGTTGCCGGTGTCTCTAACTGGAGGGGAGTGGCTTTGGTCCTTTGTCACGACTGATCCATTTCCATGACCAGGTTTGTATAGGGCTTTATCTAATGGAGATGCGGCGACACAAGGAGACACTTCTACGACAGATGAGAGAGCAGCAGGGGATGGTGAGACCACTACAGAACATAGAGGGTGACCGGGCACAGCGGCACGTCACAGACTTCTATACATTTGAGTCAGTCCTCGGGCACAGTGGAGTGGAGGAAGAGGAGCTAGCCGATATGAGAGCAGCCTGGATGAGCAGCTGGCACAGTACCACCGAGAGAGGGGCGTAGAGGCCACATGTGTGATAGAGAGCCCCCAGAGTACACTCTATTGAGGTCCGACCTATCACAGCTTTCCTCAGGGGAGACCGACAGAGACGAGGGGTCACTCTAGACATAGCCCAGAGAGTCCAAAGAGCGAGGAGACCGCATCCCCCACCGCAGCGCGAGACAGCTCGATAGACGCAGGTACGAGACATCTTCGCAGCCCACCAGAGAGCCATCACTGTACCAGGCTTTAGTTTTGTCCCAGCGCTTGGATAGATTGATTGATATGGCCCACTCTGCAGCCGTAGTTGACTTTTTTTTTGTCTATGATTATGATTATGATTCTGTTAGCATAGACTAGTACTCAGCAAGGGTCCTAGTGTACCCTTTGCTTCAGCCCACTGAGGCTTGTATGAGTTCGCTTTTCTGTGCACTTTGTCCCATAGGCCCGTGATGTCTCCTGTGGACGTTAATATATCTTTCTTTCTTTCTTTCTTTCTGGGAGTTGGTGTGGAGAAGAGGACCATTGGAATATAAACGTAACCAGTCCGTTCATTAGTCTATATGAATGCTCTTGCGTCTGTGGGCATGTTGGACATGCATGGGTCTGTGATAAAGAAGCTACCTGAACCCCTTTGTGTGCTGGTATCTGTGAAGACATCATGCTAGCTGGCCCTGCTATGCATGATGTGTATTGTGACCTCAGGGCTATTAACGGTTTAAATTGTGCATAATTTTCTGCTTTTATATGATGCATTTGGCAACTTTTAAGACTTATATAGATAAACATTTTATAAGTCTGAAATCCTTGGCTGTAGAACGGTTCGCTACTTGGAACTGGTGCATGATAACCTCTTGCTTGGCATGTTCTCTTTTACTGTTTGACCATGGACGTGATCCCTCTGCCGATAATTAGGCTACATTTAGAACAACAAAAAATCTAAATTTGTACGATTGGATATATTCTAGTCTTACAAAGGTATATATATATAGATTTACATTTCTCAGTTTCGTTTTTGTTTGGGTGCAGCTGGAAGAGTTTAGGAAGAAAAGGGCGGAAGAGAAGAGAAACAAGCCAGTGCAAAATTCATCAGTTGAAGAGAGGGTTCTAGAAACAGATGAAATCCCTTCAAATCAGTCCAGAAACAATGTCTTTGTCAATGGGCCTGGAGCCAACATACAAGGAGCTATGGAACACCCACAGGGTACTGATTTTTTGAATTCTTCTGTAAATGGATCGAGTGCAGGAGGCCATGAGTTGCCTGAGAGTGAGCTTCGTTGGGAGACGAGCAATGGAGAGGGAAAAGTGAAAGAGTCTCACCATTTCTTAATTGAGCAAGGAGGCAGCAACTTTGTGAAGGTTTCCAAAAGTGACTCTGTTGAAAGGTTTCCAAATACTGGCGAATCTACTGTTGTTGTTAAGCAAAGAGATGCGACTGGACCTCTATGTGATGTTGCTTTACTCAATGGAGTCGATGACATCAGCGAAAAGAGACCCTCACCTACCCTATCTTCTGCCTTGGCGGCAGACAAAATTTCGACTGCTCTTGTTGTTTCAAAGGAAAAAAGTGGTAAGAATTTCTGCCGCCTTAACTTTTTGCTTGTTCGTGAGGGTGCTGAATTTTCTTGACTGTACATGCTTTCAGGTACTACTCCTATGAATTGCTTTGCTAACTGTGATGGTTATGAAGCAACAAGGGGCTTTCACTGTAAAGATGTCCTGCTGGGACCTTGTTAACGAGGGGTATGTGTTCACAGGTGCCTTAACTTCCCTGGGTATGCCTGCTTTCAGTTCGATGCATTTCTCCAAGGATGAAGATGCTTTCAGTCTGAGTCCTTTCAGAGAAGAGCTTGGGCCAGGACAGCCTAATTCCAGGCTTGACTTATATTTAAACTCAAATGACATGACACACAGAATAATGGGGCCATCTGCAGAAAAACCATTTTCATCTGCACCTTCGCGGGCAATTTCTGCTTTTAATTTTGAAGAGAGAAGGCCAAATTTCTTGTCAAGGCCCCCTGAGAGCTCACCTTTTTTGTCATCATTTGAACCTTCTTCTTCGTTGTTACCAATACCTATTCAACTGTCAACTGTAGCTGCATCAGGCATGACATTCACAATGTCCAAAGCTACTTCTGAGAAAGAAACTCTATTGTCATTGGACAACGATTACTCACCAGTCAAAAAGCTCAATGGTGTCTCAGTGACTGGGCATGATATGAGACTTCCAAATTGGTCTGATGAGATTCAACGACATTCAGAAAGAGATCAATTTGCTACCTTAGAGCAGGTAGTGCAATTATAGATGTTCGTACAGTGTGAACTGTTTGTTTCATTTCGTGGAGTTAGGGTTTCTTTTGCCTACAACAAAGGGAAAATGAGACTATTTTACTTTAAAGAACTCAGAATACGATGTGCTATATAGGAAGACATTTTGTTGTATTCATAAATATAGAGCTGACCTGCCTGTCTTTCTTGTTGTTTTGGTACAGCATATTGAAGATTTGACTCAGGAAAAGTTTTCATTGCAGCGGGCTCTTGATGCCGCTAGGGCGCTAGCAGAGTCTTTAGCACAGGAAAACTCAGCACTTACTGAAGATTTCAACTCTCAGGTCATTTGATTGATATTGTGTTCTAGTTCATGATTTCAGGATCTTAATTGCCAGGACTTGGGGGCAAGTCCAAAATGGAGAGGATTGGAGGACCGGTTGATTGGTTTTTCACTTTGCGGTTGGGTAGATTCAGATTAGGATATCAACGTAGGGTGCCTTTTACTTTGCTATTCAGATTCATACGCAAACGTATGATGTGCATCTGTTAGAAAACAGAGATGGAGGTTGCTTGCTGAGGTCAACACTCCTGCAGTGGACGATTGTGTAGAAACGTAGCCCAAGAAACCCACAATGCTTAATTCAAGCTTACTCCTTTCCTTTTGTGCAAATAGATAGATATATATAGAGACAGATAATGAACCAGGCACAGTAGAGTAGAAATAGTAAACATGTATTGCTCCAAAGATGGACAGAACCTTATAGAAGAGGTGTGCGCAGTGTGCCACAATCTAGCAGATAGGGTACACTGCAGACACTGCAGAGATGTGGACACATATCTATCTTCTACTCTTGGCACCTCCAAAACTTTGTGAGCCTGCATGCTCCTATGGAGCTTCAGTAGGCTTCTTAGATACTGCTCTGTCAGACCTTGCTGCTCTGCAATGCAGCCTATGGTCAGGTACTGATATAGTACTGATCCTTGAGATCCTTGCTGCTTCTGTCTGCAGCCACTGTGTGAGGCACAAGGCACCCTGATTCCTGGCCTCCCTGCTCCTATGTGCAGCCAATACTGAGGCACAACATAAATGATGGCTGCTCCTTACAGGGGCCTATTTATAGGGCTCAATGCCCTCTAGATTGTTGGAGTTTAGCTTGTCACCTCCCCAGCCCCAATATGAGGTGAGTGTAGGGGAGGTGGACCTGGTCATGGACAGCACACAGGCTGTCATGTGGGCAGCACACTCACAAACAAGATGCATGAAAAGGGGCTGCCCGTATAGAGAGCGATGCCTCCACTCTAGCGGTCGCCTTTGAGTAGAGAGCTAGGATGGCATGAACCTCCATCGTGCGTGCTCTGGTCAGCCTTTGCATCGTGCATGGTCTTCGGGTCTCTGGCTCCACAGCCTGACCTTGTCTCTTCCTGCTGATCCACCCTGTCCTCATATCAGGTCGCTCGTCCTCCTCTACTCCATAATGTCTTGTGGCTGACTCAAATGCATAGAAATCTATGATATGCCTCTGTGCTCGATCAGTCTCTATCACCTGCAGCACAATCATCTCTTGCTGTCTGATCTGTCTCGGTAGGGTCTTTTAGTGTCATCGCATCTCAATCAGTTGGAGACCAACGCAAACCTGGTTATGAAAGTGGATCAGTCGAGAGGTGGCCCAAAAACATCTCCCTCTTGAAAGAGACAATGGTATCGTCCACGAATCTCATAATAGACTAGGCAAGTACATAGGAAAGGCTCCTCCGTCTCCACCTCTTGCAGTGTTCATAACCTCTAGATCCACTACTCTCTAGGTATGCCTGTGGCTCTCCTTGCCTTGATCCTTAGTTGATGGGACAAGACCCACGCAGGTGTCCAATGGCCATTCTCTGTTCATTTGAGACCCGTCTGTCCTGTTTGGTAATCACTTGATATCCGCGATAGGACTAGACCTTGGTGGGGAATTCCTGGTTCCCCTCCAACAAGTCCGTGATGTACAAAGATGGACTAGATCCAACCGTATGATGTGGTTGATCTCATCTCGTGGGAGCAAAGGGGATGGGGGATCAAGCTGAGGGAGTTGGTCCATCTAAATAGCTTGACTAGCAAACCATCTGGATATGCATGTGTATCAGGCCGTGCTAACCCCTCTCTCGGCTAGTCGTCTCGGAGAGAGAGAGAGAGAGAGAGAGAGAGAGAGAGAGAGAGAGAGAGATTAACGTCCATGGGAGACCTCACGGGCCTATGGGACAAAGTGCACAGAAAAGCCAACAGGGTACGCTAGGACCCTTGCTGAGTACTAGTCTAGGCTAACAGAATCATAATCATAATCATAGACCAAAAAAGTCAACTATGGCTGCAGAGTGGGCCATATCAATCAATCTATCCACGCGCTGGGACGAAACCGAAGCCTGGTACAGTGATGGCTCTCTAGTGGGCTGCGAAGATGTCTCGTATCTGCATCTGTCGAGCTGTCTCGCGTTGCGGTGGGGGACGCGGTCTCCTTGCTTTCTGGACTCTCTGGTCTATGTCTAGAATGACCCCTCGTCTCTGTCGGTCTCCCTTGAGGAAAGTTGTGATAGGTCGGACCTCAATAGAGTGTACTCTGGGGGCTCTTTGTCGCACATGTGGCCTCTGCGCCCCTCTCTCGGTGGTACTGCGCCGGCTGCTTATCCAGGCTGCTCTCATATCGGCTAGCTCCTCTTCCTCCACTCCACTGTGCCCAGGGGCTGATTCGAATGTATAGAAGTCTGTGACATGCCGCTGTGCCCGGTCACCCTCGGTCCTGTAGTGGTTTGACCATCTGCTGCTGCTCTTTGATCTGTCGTAGAAGTGTCTCCCTGTGTCGCCGCATCTCCATCATATATATATATATATATATAGAGAGAGAGAGAGAGAGAGAGAGAGAGAGAGAGAGAGAGAGAGAGAGAGAGAGAGAGAGAGAGAGAGAGAGAGAGAGAATTTATTAAAACTCTTCGGAAGCCCAAAAAGGTCTATGAGGCTAAAACTGATGTGATTGTATTAAAGTCCTCTTGAGAATTTATTAAAAGTCTTCGGAAGCCCAAAAAGGTCTATGAGGCTAAAACTGATGTGATTGTATTAAAGTCCTCTTGAGACCCTGTGGGACTGGTGATCACTATCAAACATAAGTGATCTTTTACATCCGGTGAAATAGAATACTATAGACTGCTATTTAGGTAATACTTGTTGGTGGAAATGAATGGGAATGGAGAGAGAGAGCACACCTCACACACACCACACTGAGAGGGATAGAGAGAAACACGAGAGAACTTCAAGTGATCTCTGGCAAAAGCCCCGCTACACCCGGGGGAAAACCTCTGCACAACAGGCTGCTCAAGAGCTGGGCATCAACAACCACCACAAGGAGCTGCTCACTGGTGTGGAAGAACTGCTCCACAACCTGCTCTAGAAGATGCACAAACGGGGCTGGAAGAACTGTCCAGCAAGTGATCAAATGAGGGCTGAGGGAGAGGCCTATAAATAGCCCTCCAGCCCCTCCCTAGTCGGGTACAGCAGGCTGTGCCGACCAGCCTGCATAGTGGCCAACCCACCCACCTGCTCGTGGGGACACGGCCCCCTCTCTACGGTGATATCAGGAGATGTTGCCTGCAACAGTTTGACCCCTATGTCACTGCTTATGACCACTTTCCCTTTGGAGCACGATCCATCCACAAGTGGTTGTGCTAGCTCAGCTAATACTTTCTCATATAAACGGTATGTAGCCTCTATAAGTGTGTGGGGGAGTTTTTTTGGTCTTTCTCATGATTTCTTGTGTGGAACCGTGTCGAAGGCTTTATTGAAATCTACAAAGCAGCAATATAAAACCTATTTTCTATGCTTTGCTCCTTCCGATGCAGCCCTTATGGCGAACTATTTCACTCCTATTCACTCCACCTATTAATTAATCGTGTTTCACTCTCTATTGGTCCCTATTCACCAATTAAGCTAAGTGCCTAAGTGCCTTGCCTCTGATCCTCGCCCCTCTGCCTCGCCTTGCCATGCCTCCCCTCCCAATCATCGCCCCTTTGCCTCGCATGTCCTCCCCTCCCACCCCCTGCCATCTCTCCTCCACTCCCGATCCTTCTGTCTTGCCATCTCTCACTCTCCGCTCTCCCTCACCTCAGCCTCTCTCCCTCCTTGGAGCGGCCACCCCTCCCACTCCCCTCTCTCCCTCGCCTCAGCCCCTGTTCCCCCCCTCTCCCTCCCGTCATCCACCGCCCTCTCTTCCCTCTCCCTCTTGTTACCCCTCGTTCAACCTCCCCTCACTCTTTCAACCTTGAGGCGGTGGGTGAACCTTGCTTTTTTGTACATGATCTCAGTCTACGATGCAATGGAGCCTCGAACTCGTGGCTAAGAGTTGTATTGCTTGCTCCGTTTTCTCTCCTTCAATTTTGGAGTTTCCGTCCTATGACCATTTGCTTTGTCCAAAGTTGACATCTAGTTTATTTGAAGGCTTCACAAATGAACCCATTTGTGAGGTGGACTGCATGCAACAGTGTAAAGCTTGGTTTTGTGACCCAAGCATCTATTTCTTGAAACTTCATAGAAACTTGTTAAGTAAAGTAGCAAGAGCCATCTTTGTTATGACAATAAGTTTACAAAGTGTGAATTAGTCCTCAACATTACCTTGTGTTAGAAACACATTAGCGCAAGTAGTTTACTAAAAATACTATGTGCTGATAGTTGTCTTAATCTATTGAAATTCTTATTGATTTTTCCTTTTGTTAGTGGCATTGTTTGCTATTTTTGCTTTCCCAATCGGTTTATGTTATGGCTTCTCAAGTCTAAAAATTTTTGTGATGTTTTACCTTCTCATTATTTCAAAGGCTGTAACAGGGGGCTGTCATCAACCAACTACAAGCAGATTTGAAGAGGCAAGAAGAGGAGATCAATGCTCAATCGGTAAGTTGGAAGTATTGGCTATGTTGTTTGCTGAAGTTCTATTGTTATGTGGATAGTGAATTGTTCTTGTTTCATCATATGAAAACCATAAGCTATAATCAACTAAAATCAACTTTATATCTTGAAATTGTGGTTTAGCATTCTAAGATGTCATCTATCAGAGAAAATAGAATTGTGCCAAAAGACATTGGAATAGCTTCACTAATAGTGCACGATCTTAAAATCAAACTTCTACTTGGTCGAAGTTTTGAACATTTTGAGTCTTGTGCCATAGAAGATTTGGTAATTTGCATTAGTTACAACTTACCACTAGCAAGGTTTATTTGCACCATGAAGCTTTCTCTTTCATGTTGGTTGTGTTTCTCTTTCAAGTCATGCCAAAAAAGGTGCTTTTTTGGTTGATCGGCTAAGAGCATTAGAGACTTTATTCTTTTGTGTTGAAATTTTGACCTTCATAGCATTATCAATTGGCATAGTCTTCATTATAAGAGCTTGAGGGAGTTGGTGAGCGTTTTCTTTATAGATGTTTCGTGCTATGTGGTGGTACTACTAAAGTTTCAGTTGGAAGAGCAATAAAGTCTGCAGTTTCAATGTATATGGTTTTTATAAAAGAAAGAGATGTTGAAATGCATGCTGAAATGAATGAGGCAGATAAAGATTCCTTGTAAACTTTAAAGATTGTTTTTCTAATGCTTTGCCAGGGGAATTATCCCCTGAGAGACTTGAAGATCATTACATAGAGCTTATTCCTGGCAATGAGCCAGCTAATAAGCCCTCGTATAGAGTTAGTGCAACTCAGCGAGAAGAAATCATGGCCCAACTGCAGGACTTGTTGTTCAAAGGGTTGATTCAGCCCAGTTCATCTCCATTTTGCTCCCCTGTACTTCTTGTACAGAAGAAAGATGGTTCATTTCATATGTGCGTTAACTATCTATCGCGCACTAAACTAGAGGACCATCAAGAACAGAATGCCAATTCCTCGCATCGATGATGTGCTGGACCAGCTCAATGGAGCCTCACTTTTCAGCAGGATGGATTTGAAGAGTGGATATCATCAAGTTAGAATACATGTGCACAAGATAGCGTTTTGCACTACATTTGGGCTGTATGAATATTTAGTGATGCCTTTTGGGTTAATGAATGCCCCGGCTAGATGGATTGTATCTTCCGACCTTATAGGTACCTGCTTTGATGACATAATCGTTTTCTTTAAGTCCGAAGAAGAGCATAAGGAGCATCTTGCTACTGTTCTCCGTAATCACCAGCTCTATGCAAACAGCAAGAAAAGTGAATTCTTTTTGGAAGAGATCCACTATTTGGGGCATATAATATCCAAGGAAGGAACACAGATGCATCCGGCAAAGATCCAAGCCATCTAGGAATGGCTAGAGCTGAAAATTGTGCATGAAGTCGATAATTTCCTAGGCCCGTGTTCATACTACAAAAGATTTATCAGGCATTTTTGCGGATATAGCCGCTCCACTTCACGACGTAACCAACTCCACAGAAGAAAGCATTCACTACACTCAAGGAGAAGCTGACCACATAGCCAATTCTGATAGTTCTTGACCAACCTTTTGATGTGGATTGTGATGCCTGTGGAGAGAGTGTTGGTGTTGCATTGCACTAGAATAATCATGTAGTTGCTTACAAAAGCCAGAGACTACGGCATGGCAAGAGATATTTGGGAATCTACAAGAAAGAGTTGTTGGCTGTGATTCATGCCATCAATACTTGGAAGCACTATCTTTTGGGTGCAGATTTTACTGTAAAAACTGATCACGAAAGTCTGAGATACTTCTTGACTCAGACTAAGCTCTCCGAGAAGCACATGAAATGGGCAAATATGCTGTCAATGTATCATTTTCAGATTGTCCATTTTCTGGGAGCACAGAGCAGAGTGGCAAAGATCCCAGGTGAATAATGTGACTATTGGATATCATAGGGATCTGGAGGAGTAATATGCCAATGATGCAGATTTTGGTGAGATTTTGCAGCAAGTTCAAGAGAGGCAATCCAGGAGTGACTATTCCATGAAAGATGACTGCCTATGCATCATCTGAGAGATGAGGCAAAAGATTCTGGAGGTATGCCATGCACCTCCATATGCTAGGCATAGAGGAATTGCAGTTACCACTTAGGCTTTAGAGAGGTGCTTCTATTGGTTAGTGATGCGAAAAGATATACATCAGTTTGCTACAGAATGCCTCAATTGTCAAAAGGTCAAATATGACAGGCAGAAGGCACTTGGCCTACTTATGCCTCTTCCCGTGTTCCAAGCACCATGGGAAAGTATCGTAATGGACTTTAGTTTTTATTTGCCAAGATCAAAATCAGGGAATGATGGGCTTTGGAATATCATTGATAGATTCAGCAAGCAAGCTCATTTCATTCCAGTACGCAAAACTGTAGACACAGATCATATGTCTAAGGTTTTCATGGCACAGATTTTTAAGCACGATGGTATGCCTAAGCCCATTGTCAGTAACCGACATCCCAGAATGACCAGTCTATTCTAGAGAGCCCTTTTCGATAATATGGGGACGAATCTGAATTGTTCTTCTTCTTTCCATCCTCGGACAGATGGTCAAAGCGAAGTAGCAAATTCAACATTGTTGGATTTATTGAAATGCTACGTAAAATCAGATTGGGAAAAGTATGTATCACTAGCGGAGTTTGCATATAATAATACAGTTCTTAGCTCCAAAGGGAAAGCCCCCTTTGAGATCATTTATGGAAAGGTGATTCTGCGACCTATCCTCACGATCAAAGATGAGATTTTTGCAGCTGATCAGTATGTCAGAGACCTCCAGACAGCTTTCAACGAGGTTTGGACAGCCGTAGAAAGGTCTCAAGAAAAGCATAAGAAGGCTGCAGATAAACACAGGAGACAGGTAGATCTCAAGCGAGGGGATTGGGTACTTTTGAAGTTCGAAAAAGCTAGGCTCCGTAAGTTTAAGGGCAAAGAAAAAGTGTATGCAAAGTTAATCTCCCAGACCATTGGAAGATTCACAATGCCTTCCTGGAGGTCCTTGTTAGAGGAGATTGTGTATCATACTGTACGCAAAGGCCCCCAGGGCAAGGAATTTTACAGGTCCCTTGTAAAATGCAATAAATATTCGGCATTGGAGATGGATGAAGACATGTTGTCTGATCATGCACATCTCTTGGATATTTAGAAGGAAGCTTTTCTGCTGAGGTCAATTGAATAGAAGCGGAGGGAACGTTACCAAGTTGTAAATACTCCAAGTCAAAGTTCCAGTTGATAATTTATTTGATTATAATTAGAGGGTTCTTCATTCATTTGATTATGTTCAAAGAGTTAACTTTATTGGTCAAAGTATACTAAACTCTGTTTATGTAACCCTAACCTTGGTTAGGAAGACTTGGCTTAGGCCAAGAGGGTTAACTACGGTTAACGAAAGAACCACAGCGTTGACTTCGGTTAGAGAGTGTTGACTTCGATCAATGAGACTTGGCTTATGCCAAGAGGGTTAACTTCGGTTAGCCAAGATGTGCCAACTTTGGTTGGAGAGACTTGGTCATAATAAGGAGCTTCGAGTGTCGGTCAAGTCTCTTAATTATGATCAAGAGGGTTGACCTTGGTCAAGCAAAGAAGTTATGTGCACTTGTTTGCTTGGTGGGGATGTCCACAGTGACTAGGATTAGTCCACAGATTATTATTGCATGCAAAGTGCTGACCATTAATGGGTGCCATGGTTGTACGCTTCAGTTAATTGCTGCAAGGATCAAGAGGGATTGAAGACCCAAGCAATACGGAGCTTAGCAAGCAACTAGGATGTCACCCGTGTGACCAAGTGCTTAGAAGACTCCAGAGTTTTCCCTTAGGTGGCATGTAATTAGGAAAGTAGATTAAAATTTGACACTTGCCATGTTGCCAAAGAAATGAGCTGAAAGATTTTTTGTATTATTGATTCACATAGGGATTCTCTTCTCCATGCCCATATCCTCCCCCGAAAACCCAAACCACCATCCACATTAATAGATTTAGATTCCTTCATTCTTATTTGTGTCATGTCTAGCTGAAATCATAACTCTCTCTTCAAGTGTACGTGTACTTCTCAATTGTGCTATGACCAATGATATTTAGATCCCAAAAATAAAGAGAAGTATTCTATTTTGACTTTGGTCAAATAGTATTGACTTTCGTTAAAGTGAGTTGACTTCTATCAAAAGAAGAGATCCGAGGGCGTTTCTACTGCCTCTTCAGAGATAGCTATGGGATTTTGGCCCATACAACCACTTTTGACAATCAATCTTGCCAACTTGGGAGTTTTCACAAATTTTCTCCTTGTGGGTAGATTAATTACTATTACTCACATAGAGTCATGATTCTTTTGAGATTTAGTTGAATCAACAATGAAATCCGTAGAGATTCTTTCGGACTTGTGAGATACGATCTCCGATGGATGAAGCAAGCCACCTAACTCAAGACACTTTGCTTGTGTTTACTTGACAGAATCTTGGATGTCCTTATGCTAGCTAGGCTAGAAGAACTATCTTTTTAGAAGAACATAATCTTTAGAATTCTTGAATGTTGTGCACTTGGATTGTTATGACACTCTTCTCAAACTGGGTGCCTAGTGTCTTTATTATGGAGAGCACAAACTTTACCCATATAGACTAAATAGGGTATACTTTTTCCACTTTTGTGCTTTTGCAACTTTAGGTGCTTCACCAACCGTAGGTACTACTAACTTGTTGGAAGCGCTATTGCTTTCATCACCTTTTGGTGCGTGTTTATTGTGGGAGATATCATAGCCAAAGAGTGTGTGAGATGTGATGTGTACTAGGAGATCTAGTACTAGTTCATGTGTGAGTGCCACGTGTCACTATGGGACTTCTCCCATGTGCACTTGGTGCTAGTGTGTGAGTTTGTAGCCTATAAAAGGCTTGTACTTCATTGGTCATGTCACTCTTGATGAATGAAGATGAGCCTTTCTATTATATCTTCATTTGAGTATCATTTCCTTCCTCCCTAGCCTATCTCTCTGTCTCTCTCTCTCTCACACACACACACACACACCATGTTTCTAACATGGTGTGAGAGCTGGTCAGTCCTGCCCTAATCAGCCTTGTCACCTTATCATCATCTCCAGCCGTAACCCTAATCTGCCTATGCAGTCTCCTCTTCTCAGCCACCACATTTCTGCCTCCTTCTCCATAGGTGGTTTCACTTTGAAAAAGGTGGTTTCAATTTGAAAAGGGGGGAAGGAATACCATGGTTTTGGGAAAGAAAACCACCTAACATGGGGAAGATCGTCATGTGCTGCCATTTCCCAAAATTAAAAATGTGGAGAGGGGGTGCATTTAAGCCATGTCCAAAAAGTCAACAAGGGGGGGTTGCAAGCGGGGCTGTCAAGTGGATTGCAAGTACAGTTGCAGGGGCAGAGCTTGTTGCCTATGCGTGTCGGTCTACCAAGTGGCCAGGCCACCACCTTGGACGCCCACCAAGCCCATCAAATCCACCAAAAATTAAATGTGCCTTAGAGGAATTGAACCCATGACCTCATGGCCCCCACCCTTAGTGAAAGGTCCACCCTCGTGAGCACGAGGACAACTGTGAAAGGTACTAAGATTTACTTAGAGGACGACCTCACACTCCTACAGCAGGAGCACCAGTGGGAGGGTAGGTGCGCGCGATGGCAGCAAGAGAGGAAGGGAAATGGGCTGCCTATAGGGATGGCAAAGTGATCATTCGAGATAGAGACAGGAATGAAAGAGAAGAGAAGGTTTCCGCCTCTCCTTGCAGCCATTTGCATTCATTTCTGCCTGCCTACACCATCCACAGCCAGCCGCCTCCATTTAAGCTCTCTTGGAGCACTAGGTGACTTGATTCCCTGCTGGTCAACGCATTTCCTTGGAGGTACCTGCAAGAAGTGAAGATTTTCGACACCCAAAACTGCCCTTTTATTGCTGCTGCTGTGAAGTTGGCCACCTGACTGTATTCTCTCCAATATTTCGTGGCGTTTGAAAGCTTTTTTGACCTGTTTTGAGGCTGCTGTTGCATCTCCGAGCTGTTCTAAGAGTGCTGCTGCAGAACTGCCTACAACAGCAGTATTTTCGGGGCAGCTCTTGACTTCAGCTCATCTACAACAGCTGCTTTTCATTGTGGTGGCCTGGTACAACATTTGGAGCTATTCTAGAGAGCCGCCTGATAAATTTCGGACCTGCTGTTGCATTTTGGTACACCTATACATCTGTTGCAGCAGTTGAGCAGTCATCACGCCCACAAGCGCTCACCTCTTGGGCTCATTTTTGCATTTTGGGGCATCTACTTGCTGCTTTTTGACTTAGGTTCACTCAGTTCTGCATTTCGGGGCATTTGGAGCACCACTAAACATCTATATCCGCCCTTTTGCATATGATGAGTTGCTGTTGTGTTTTGAAGCCCGAGACCTGTGGTGGTTCTTTATCTCAGCCTGCTGCCCACCTTCATGAAGGTCTTTGCCATCATGACTTTGCTTGTCACATGCAACCCTGCACGTGGGTGTAAGGTGACACACTGGCTACATCGACAAGTGCATGGATAGGAGATTTTGTCGTATGCTGTGACCCCTTTGTGAGCCCTTGTCTAGGGACAGTCAGGCACAAGCTACGTAGATCAGTCTCTCAGCCTTAGGTCAAGTCAGTAGTAAGTTCTTGTTCACTAGTGCCCACTGGAGAACAGTAGGTTAAGTGTTTCCATCTTATAGTTTAGGTCTTAACCTAGGTTAGGAGTCCCTTTAGGGTCCCCAAAGGCTGGATAGGTAAGCAGGGAAGGCAGCCTGCAAAAGCTGCCCAAAAACTCCCCTGGCAAATGAGCCAGGGAGGGCTTTTTATAGGCTGGTTGTAGGCCAACCAGTCTGTAAAACAGACTGAGTCGGTCTGTTTACAGACTGGGTTGGCTCAGTCCAGCCCTATAAAAGGGCCCCTTGGCTGCCCTGTTTTCTCATTCACTTTGCTCCTGCCTTCAGTCCTCCTACAACTCCACTTCAGTCTCCTGTGCAGCCGCTGAGATCCTCAGATCTGGCCCTGCTCTAGCCTCAGTCCCTTGGCCATCAGTTCAGCCTGATCTGAAGGTGACCACGTAGCACAACAGTCGGAGGTTTGGACCAGCAAACGGAGAGAGGTTTGGACATTGTTTCCTCAGCTTTCTCAGCTCTCTTTTATAGTTTACACAGCTCACTCTCAGCTCTATATTTCAGTCATCTCTCAGTTCTCTCATAGGATCTATCACTTCTAGTTTTCACTCTCTCACTCACGTGGTAACCCTGCATTCCGGTAGACAGCACAAGCCTCTTCCTTGCCTTGCAGAAGCATCCTACATCGTCAGTGTGGACAGCATCAAGGTCTCGGTATTGGTCGGCGTTGCCTCTCAGGTCTTTGGGTCTGCTATACGTGTGCACAGTGAGCTCTTCAGAAGCGGGGACGAGCATTTTCTGAGTGAAATCTTCCGAGCGTCCGAGCAAAGGAAAAAAAAAGCTTCCAACTATGCATAAATATGGCAAAAATCGATCAGAAGAAACATAGTTTCACTTAGAAATATGCAAAGTATTATAGCAATGCCTATTTTATACAAAAATCTTTAGGTGAATCTGTAGGAATGGTGAGAGCATAATGGGATGGCTTTTGAAGAAACCCACATGTAGAGTAGACTTCTCTATGAAAATTCCCTTATGATCCTTCTTACAACTTTTACTTAATAGGGGGTGACATTGAAAACCCTCTCTCAACCTATCTTCATGAAAGAGTTTCTTCAAAGAAAACTCATTGAAGCAAGCCATCCAGGTAGTTTCGCCAGCGAAACCCCTTTGAAGCAAGTCTCCCAAGGTAGTTTCGCTAGCGAAACTACCTTGGACAGCACTTTTAAAAGTGACATAACTTTCATATCCAATGTCCAAATATAGTCATTCAACCACTCAAATTGATCGGAACACCCCATTTGAGCACATCTATGAAGTTATAACTTGGAAAATCTTCCATATATAGTATTAAATATTACATGTATTTTATGAGAGTGATATATAAGCCCAAGTTAATACTTATTTATAGTAATTTAAACTTCTTTAGAAACATGTCCATAAATATGCTATAAAAACACTAAAAAGATATTGCCATATGATATAAATGTGTTAATAAGTAATTATATATGCATAGTATTATTACATTGAGAGTGATTATGAGGAATGTTTCTTAAAGGAATCAACACTTTTTTAAGGTAATAACAGGGGTACAAAGGGATGTCTCTAAATAAGAAAATTATGTTGTGTAAAAATGAATGAGCGATAGTCTGTATATTTTTATGATAAAGGGATCTAGTTCTAGTGAAAATAAAAGTGTAAAAACCATGTTTCCTAAAGAAAAACATTTTTAAAAATCTCTTGAAAAACACGCTCGGATAAACGTGCTCATAGGCTTTTGCTCGTAAAATTGACGCATCCTTCAGAAGCGTGTTCTATGCTCTCTTGAAGAGTGTTCTTTGTATTTCTCAGTTTTCCAAGTATAAAGCAAATTCTCCCCTGATTGGGGGAGGGGCCCCTCAGTGGGTACAGGGACCCAATCGGTTGTTGACTCTACTCTCTCTCTACCCTCATCTCCTTTCTCTCTCTATGGTAAACAACACTCATTCCTCGCTAAAGCTTTAAAGAAGTTATTGCTGTGAATTACACGATCAGATAACCGTTGCATGTTACATTGGTATCAGAGCTTCGGTCTGTATCCAGCTTGACTACCGCGAGTGTATGGTTGTGTTGAGATCCGGAAAGGACACACAATCAAGCGCCATGGAAGGGTTAGAAAAAGATTTCAACCGTGAAGACTTTAAAGACTATCAACAAGATACGCTTTTGCCAAATGCTCAAGAAGTGATGGCGAATCTTTTAGAGCAGAATCGGGTTTGCTGCAGCAACTCGAAGAACATTCATCCAAGCTGGAAGAAAGCAGAAGACAGTTGGACCAGACAAAATAACGTTTGGAGGAAAAAGAAGCAGGGAAGATGTTGGAAGAAAGAGGAACCACAGATTTTGAAAAACTGCTCTTGATGATGCGTGAGGAACGCAAAAATGAGGAGGCACTGCGACACGCAGAGCTCGCCGAGGCAGAGAGGTAACAAAAGCTAGACCGAGAGGCGATGCTTCTCCAACACAAACAGATGTTAGCCGCTGTGCAGGCAAGTTTGAGCGCAGCAGCCATCTCCGCCACAGCTTTGCCATCGACAAAGGTAACACCACTCACTCGGTCCACTCCAAATTTTGTTAAGTATGATGATAAGTGTGACCATTTAGCAATTTATCAGTTTAGTCATCAGTTTGTAGCTCATTTTCCGTTAGCACGGATTCAAGATGAGCAAGATAAAGTCCACCTTGTAGCCCCTCATCTTACAGGTAAGGCGGTGACTTGGTGGCAGCGTTGGGCTAGTAAGCATACTGACCCAAACACGTTTAAGACAAATTTCGTTTGGGCAACGTTTGTGGCAGATCTCAAAGCCCGTTTTCTCCCACCCCAATATCTGCTTAATCTGGAGGATGAGTTCGCTCGTCTCTCCCAGAATGGTTTGCTTGTGTTGACATACAGTAACAAGGTCATCACATTGGCACAACAGTTGGGCGTGACGGAGAGCGCCAAGATAAAGCAATTCATTCGAGGATTGGACACGAACATACGTTTTACCATTCGGTACTTTGACCCGTCGGATTACGAGCGGGCGCTGCCTCGCACAGAATTAGGAGATGATGCTAAACGGGGGAAAGCCCAAGCCGGTCCAGAAAGATTCCAAAGCCCCGCAGTAGTCAAACAACACAGCGGGTAAGGATTAGAAGAAGGACAATCAGTTCCAAAAGAAAGACGGCCAGGCTTCTGGTCAAAAGGAGTCCAAGCCAAAGATGACTCCGGATGAGAAGGCTAAAGCGGGTATTACGGGAGGCTATCTACAGCCGACGAGAAGAAGCGGTACCACCAAGAACATCGCTGCTTTCAATGCCACCACATTGTTAGGCATGGCAAGAAGGATTGTCCGAAGTGCTCGTCGAAAAGGTTGCGAAAGCACCTACTTCGTCCGTCGCCAATGTATTGGCTTTTTCAGCCCCGCCTCCATCCTCAGCTACGAATGCCGTCTTTCTTGCTTTGAACGTCGTTCCCACGGTGGTCTTTTAAGGTAAGGAGGAGGGCGACTTCTCAAATTAAAAGAAGGCGCTCATTCGAGCGTACGGCACAGCTAACGGACATCCGTTTATTGTCCTGTTCGATATGGGGAGTTCAGAAGATGCCATCTCCCCTCAGCTTGCCAAGACAGTGGGGTGCACCTTGGTGCCTCACGAGCTTGCAGTGGACGGGTTCACGCCTGGCTTGCGCACACACATCACGCATAAGGCCATCCAGTTCACTTTTTCAGTTCATAAGGACATGTTTATGCGGGATTTTATATTGACTCCTTTGATGTGGTGTGACATGATCCTTGGGATTCAGTGGTTTCGTGAGCATGTTCCGACGCCTGATTGGCGGTAGGACACCTTCATGATTGTGGAAGGTTTACCTGAGCCCGCCGTGATACACGGTGATCGGAGCATACCAAGGATTTCATTAATCTCTCATTTTCAAGCAAGTCGCGCCGTCCGCAAGGATGCCATGTATGCACTTGTCTATGTCCAGTGCCAGATCACTGCAGTTCAAGCCGCTCCTCCGATGGGGCAAGCAATGGTGGATTTACTCCAAGAGTTCAAAGACATCATGCTCCGGGACGATCTGCCACCCCAGCTACCTCCCAACCGACCGAAAGACCATCTCATCGATCTCCTTCCAGACTCGACACCTCCAAGTAAGTTCCCTTATCGGCTTTCAAAGTCTATGGAGGGGGAGTTAGAGTAGCAATTATCTCAATTACTGCGTGCAGGGTTTATTAGACCTTCTTCTTCGCCTTTTGCTGCACCCATTCTATTTGTGGCAAAGAAGGATAACTCTGCATGACTATGTGTCGGCTACAAAGCACTCAACAAGCTTACGGTAAGCAACAAGTTTCCTATGCCCCGCATCGAGTACATCTTGAAAAGACTCAATGGTGCAAGATTTTTTTCAAAGATTGACCTCAAGAGTGGCTATCATCAAGTCCGGATTTTTGATTTTTGAAGCTGACATCCTAAAGACAGCTTTCCGAACTGAGCGAGCTCATTACGAGTTCGTCGTCATGCCCTTTGGTTTGAAGAATGCACCACCAACATTCAACAAGATGATGTCTCGGGTATTTGCAGAGTATATTGGGAAGTGAATGTTCATCTTTCTCGATGATATCCTTATCTTTTCCGCGACAGCCGAGCAGCATATTAAGGATGTGCGATGTGCCCTACAGTTATTACGTGATAACCAGCTATATCTCAACGCAAAGAAAAGTGAATTCGGATTGCTGAAAATTCAGTATTTGGGCTACATCATTAGTGCTCAAGGGATTCGATTGGACCTTGAGAAGATCCAAGCTATCACAAGTTGGGTTGTCTTCATGACGGCTCAAGAGATCCGATCCTTTGTGGGTTTGTGTCAAGCATACAGCTCGCACATGGAGGGTTTCTCAACATATGCAGTCCCTCTTACAGATTTACTCAAGGGGGTAAAAACACGCAGACAAAAAGTTCAAGTCACAGGCAAAGCTTTGTAGGCCTTCCACGACTTGCAACGGTTGGCCATGACAGCACCAGTTATGAAGATCGCCTCTTGGGATGATCCATTTCTGGTAATCACAGACGCTAGCAATGTTGCCATAGGGGCAGTTTTACAGCAAGAAGATAGACTTGTGGCATACTACAGCAGAAAGCTTAACGATGCCGAAAAGAACTATTTAGTGTATGATAGAGAGCTCCTCGGTGTCATCCAGGCATTAAAACATTGGAAGTCTTTCCTATACGGATGGACTTTCACGGTGAAGACAGACCACCAAGCCCTTAAGTGGCTTCAGACAATGCCTAGTATGCAATGGAGTGATCGGCAGCAGCGGTGGAGTCAGATATTCCAGCAGTTTGGGGGAATGATCGAGTACGTTCCCGGCAAAAACAACCTTATTGCAGACGCTCTTAGTTGGAAAGGTTCCATCTAGACCATTGAGAAGGCCACTGTGCTCGAAATCAAAGGAAAGGATCTTGATAGTATGAAGGCACAGTACACGGAGTCAGTAGAGTTTGGCACGAAGTTCCAGTTAGCCACGACACTTGCTCCAGGCCATTACTCATTAGAGGACGATTGGCTTTTCTATAAGAAAAGGTTATGTGTACTCAAAGACAAACGACAGTTGCTTCTTCATGATGCCCATGACGCCTTTACCGGTGGTCACAGAGGTATCAACGAGACTTTAGAGAAGTTAGAGCGCTATTTCTATTGGCCAAAGATGCGGAAGGACGTATACGGCTATGTGCAGAATTGTCAAATATGCCAAAAGGTCAAGGCTTCCCACAAGAAAGCGGTAGGCTTACTTATGCCATTGCCAATCCCCGACGGTCCTTTCCAAGACATAGGTATGGATTTTGTGGGACTACTTCCAGCATCAGCAGTTACGCGTAATACTCAATGTCTTACTATTGTTTGTCGCTTTAGTAAATATTGTATGCTCATTCCTTGCAAACAAATGGCTAGTGCTGAAGATGTAGCTCGTTTGTTTATCAAGTATTGGTATCTCATCGGAGGGTATCTCATTGGTGGGTTGCCAAAGGCCAGGGACTCTAAGTTTACGTCTAACTTTTGGCGCACCTTGTTTGATAACTTTGGTACTAAGTTGCAGATGTCCAGCGCTTTCCATCCGCAATCGAACGGCGAGACGGAAAAGTATAATGGTATGGCATTTGATATTTTGAAATCATATTGTCATGATGCTCAGGGAAAGTGGGAGCAGTTTCTTCCGCTTGTGCAGGCCATTCTAAGCAATACCTATTCTTCGAGTATTGGTCTCACACCTTATGAAGCGGCGTTTGGACGGCGATTTACCTCACTCCGCACCCGGAAGGTGTCTCTATCTCGAGGCCAACAAAACCACCGAATCCATGGCAGAGATTACGGAGTCCGTGAAAAGTCGCATCGCCAAAGCTCAAGCATCGTATACACGCCAAGCTAATAAATCCAGACGAGATGTCTAGTATAAAGAGGGTCAATGGGTGTATTTACGCATTATCAAGCAACGATTGAAGCAGGTGGGCAAGCAATGCCCTAAGCTGTCCTTCAGGAGCTTCAGACCATTTCCTATTATTCAAAAGATCAACGATGTCTCAATGAAGTTACGCCTACCAGACAGTTGGACCATGCACAACGTGTTCCATGTAGCTTGGTTGAAGCCATATTTTGGACCTCCTCTTTCAAAGATTTCCGACGAGCAACAACCTGAAGTTCTTGATGAAGCCGAAGTTTTGCAGCCAGAATAGATCCTTCTTCATAAATTCAAGCATGGGTCAGGACGCAGGATCCGGGAGTTTTACACCAAGTTCCGTGATCGAGGTACCCATGAAGCAGTGTGTTTGGACGAAGATTTTTTCCAGGAGTTTCCCTAGATATTGGCAGACTACTTGGAAGCAATGAACCCACTGCCAAGTTAAGGAGGAGGGAATGTCACATGCACCCCTGCACTTGGGTGCAAGGTGACACATTGGCTACATCGACAAGTGCATTATAGTTCCCAGATAAGAGATTTTGTCGTATGTTGTGACCCCTTTGTGAGCCCTTGTCCAGGGACAGTCAAGCACAAGCTACGTAGGTAAGTCTCTCAGCCTTAGGTCAGCCTTAGGTCAAGTCAGTAGTCAGTTCTTGCTCACTAGTACCCATTGGAGAACAGTAGGTTAAGTGTTTTCATCTTATAGTTTAGGTCTTAGCCTAGGTTAGGAGTCCCTTTAGGGTCCCCAAAGGCTGGACAAGTAAGCAGGGAAGGCAGCCTTTGCCTTCTGCAAAGGCTGCCCAAAAACTCCCTTGGCAAATGAGCTAGGGAGGGCTTTTTATAGGCTGGTTGTAGGCCAACCAGTCTGTAAAACAGACTGAGTCGGTCTGTTTACAGACTGGGTTGGCTCAGTCCAGCCCTATATAAGGGCCCCTTGGCTGCCCTCTTTTCTCATCCAGTTTGCTCCTACCTTCAGTCCTCCTACAGCTCCACTTCAGCCTCCTGTGCAGCCCCTGAGATCCTCAGATCTGGCTCTGCTCTATCCTCAGTGCCTGAGCCATCAGTTCAGCCTGATCTGAAGGTGACCACGTAGCACAACAGTCGGAGGTTTGGACCAGCAAACGGAGAGAGGTTTGGACACTGTTTCCTCAGCTTTCTCAGCTCTCTTTTACAGTTTACACAGCTCACTCTCAGCTCTATATTTCAATCATCTCTCAGTTTTCTCATAGGATCTTTCACTTCTAGTTTTCACTCTCTCACTCACGCAGTAACCTTGCATTCCGGTAGACAGCACAAGCCTCTTCCTTGCCTTGCAGAAGCGTCCTACATCGTCAGTGTGGACAGCATCAAGGTCTCAGTATTGGTCGGGGTTGCCTCTCAGGTCTTTGGGTCTTTTATACGTGTGCATAGTGAGCTCTTCACAAGCGTGTTCCGTACTATCTTGAAGAGTGTTCTTTGTATTTCTTAGTTTTCCAAGTATAAAGCAAATTCTCCCCTGATTGGGGGAGGGGGTGAAACCGGCCTCTAATCACTCAGAGGGCAGTGGAACTAAACCTTTAATCACTTCAGCACTTATTTACAGCTCACAAAGCATATATCACAACCATTAACCATTGCATAATCACCATTTGGCATTTACCCATTTGTTCACAAACAAAACCACTGAAAAAGGGATGGAGGCTAGAATGCCCCTGCTCAACAAACATAGACAAGTGCACCCGATTGGCCCCAAACACCGTGGCGCCCCTTTGGTATTTCTTTATATTTCATAGTGAAATGATTACAAGTTGCATCTGGGAGACCTTCCCTGCAACTGAGCACGCAGCCCCAATTCACTAAGCCTTGATTTTTGTTATATGTTAATACACCTTCTTATGATAAATAGATCATCATTTCATTCCATGACATACTAATATTCATAGGTCTTTCTATATAAATACTTTGTGCTTGATGTGTGAGGAGCAAGGATGCAATCTAGTCTACCTATATTTCCATCTTGAAACTTAACTTTTGATTTCTATGTTAATTTAGTTTGGACCACTTGGGATATTTGACAAGATGTTTGCTTAAACTTTTGAGACTTTGGTCTCTCTTTCATGTGCACTGCCACTAATCATTGTATCTTAGTTTATAATTTTGGATATCCTTTACACATCAAATCAACTTTATGGTACTTTCTGGTTTTTCTTTTAGGCAATTTCATGCAATGAACTCAGTTGACTTGATTTGCATGCTAGCAACCTTTGGGTACATACATTTGAAATCATATTGTTTGTTGTTGAAGCAGTTGGTTCTAAGTGGTTTTATGGTGGAGAGAGAAAAAGCTCAACAAGAAAGCAACTCGGCAATAGAGCGCTCACAAATTCTTGCAGGAGAGGTGATTGGCCTAGAGGAAAAGGTAACATTCCCATATTTTGGTATGCATATAAGTGCAAATATAATTACAAATAAATAAAGGAATCTAAAGGTAATTGGCTTGGAAAAAAAGTTAATATCTCCATACTTTGGTTAAAGTTACATGTAAATGCAAATAAATAGAGAAATTTAAAATGCATGCATGCATGAAGGCATGCATCAATCCATCCATCCATCTATCCTTACAAACATGCATATGTATGTCTATGGAGGTAGAGAAAGAAAGGAAAAAATATTAACGTCTTCGAGGAGGCCTCATGGGCATATGAGACAAAGTACAACAAAATAGTTCCTCATACAAGCTGCCATGGGCTAGTGCAAGGGATTGCTAAGGCCCTTGCTGAGCGCTATACTGGGGGGGTGTAATAGGCATGTGAGCTAAAGTACTCTCTTATCTCACTAGAGTGGAAATGAGAGACACCGAATCACATGTGCTTGCATGCATGTGATTGAAGGTGGGACTGATGCTGTACCAGTTGTGGCTTGACAACTAGGGTGGCGATCTCCCTGGCCTACTCCCTCCTCACCTACTCACATTCTCAGGTAGTATTTGCTATGTATGGGGTTCATTATGTGTTTGCAAAAAGTGGTTTCCTTTCCAATTGTATGCTTTCATTCTAGCCAGTACTGGCATTTCCATTGCACGCGTGCATCTATCCTACATGTGTTTTTGTGTGGAGGGCACTTCAGTATAGAAGGTCTCCATCTGTTATCTTTTAGGCACAAGAAGCAAGGCTGTCCTTGTTATAAAAAGCTCTACTCTTTTTCTTTTCATACTTCATCGATGTCTTAGGCTAGGACGTAAGGTCTACCTATGACTCTTTGACCTTTGAACCCAAAATTACCCCAAGAGTGATCCAGTGAACTAACTCTAGCTCATCACTTTTTCCAACTGTGAACTGGGTCTAGCTCATCACTTATTCCAACAATGCTTGTGAAATGACAATCTTGCTTAACGAGTTGGGGTGGCCATCTCTTCGCGGAGCTTCGTACAATGAGGAAAATCTTAATTCTTGTGGCCCTGAATATGACAATGATTCTTCTCCATGTCACACATGTTATCAGGTATTCACCATAGGGATTGCTATTTCTCATTGTCCAACTCTTCTTGTTTAAATGCTTTGCCATATTGCCATTGCTAGGTTTCTTCCCATTGTTGGAGCTATTGTCTCTGAAAAAATTGAAGTTTTTGTACCTCTCGCTGATGTAGCCTTGTGGTCCTTGACCCTTGCTCATGAGCTCAAAATGTGGAGTGAGCTCATAAGTGGTGTTGTTATCTTTCGGCCTAAAGTGGCGAACATATCAATGGCTTTCAATTATAGGGTGTGGAGAAACTTCATGACTATGTCCGTTCATCCTCCTATAATTATTTGGCCACTTGCATGAACTATTGGTGTATTGATTATCTCATGGGATCCTTAGGATAGGTCGAATAACTTCATTTTATAATGGTCCAAATATTATTGTGGCAAAAATATCGTTGAGGAACTCAGCCTTCTGCCACCAAGGGACGGCTTTACTTGAGAAACGCGTGGATGCAAAAATGCACTTCTTTATTGTCCTCCTTGCTAGTAGCTGCAATCGATGGAGCTATCAAATATGAACTAAATGATCGATTGCCTTGTCGTACCTCTAAACGTGGAGAGTCCCAAGAAAGAAGGATTTGGCTGACTGTCAGACGGCCTTTGTCATCTTGGATGCTTTGAGCAATGTTGGATCTGTCCTTTGCTTCTAGAGCCTCACAGTTTCATGCTTTGTGGGCCTCATGAGCAGCCTGGTCTTGTTTCTTGTCTATGCAGTTTCGCTGTTCGGTCGCTATTTGGGAAACATGATCCCTTGTTTCTCATGCCTCTCGCCCTTTGCAGCACATGCACCCTAGAGCTATAAGACCCACATGCTTGCATCCCTACCATGCCAACATGGGGAATAGTGTGATAGGCCTTTTTGGTGCAGATTTACCTATGGGTGTCCACACCATCTGCTCAACCTTTTTGAAATATCTTGGTGGTCATGGTTGATTTGCTGAAGAGCGTTGTAATGGCACTCTACAAAACCCTCCGTAACTTGTGCTGTGTGTTGTTACTGTACGTTCGAAACCCCCCCCCTAACTTGTGCGCGTCACAAGCTTATGAGTTTATTTGAAGCTGTGATACCAATGTGTTAGGCATTTGAGCTAAACTACTCTCGTGCTTGCCGGCAGGACTATCTCAATAGAGCGGAAGCATACCTGAACTAAAAGAGACCGAGTCATAGGTGCTTGCATGCATGTGAATAAAGGTGCAAGAGAGGATCAATAGGTGCAACCGGCACCCTGTTGTAGCATATTTGTCACATTGATAATGCCAAATGCCTGATGATTACAATTATAGTGAAGGCTGAGGCTTTCTTGTAACGGTGGAGTGGAGAGGGGCAGGCTGCTGCTCCCCTTGGGACTGCTTTGCTGATCTTCCTCGCTCCTTGTTGCTTCTGTGCTCTAGAATGTGCCAAGGGCTTCCTTGTATAGGTTGAGGCCCCCTGTATTGTTCTGATTAAAACCCTAGCCGACTGGAATCTATGAGAGGAAGACCATTCAAAAATTGGGATGAGTGAAAATCACATTTTGACATTAGTCCAGAATTACCATCGAATTTGTGGGTGCTGTGATTCATTGTTGAAGATAAAGTTTTAACAGGGCAAGAAAAATCCACCATTGCTTGATGCTACAAAGGGTTACGTGAGCTGGATCATAGGACAAAGAGAAGGTGCAATATATGGACTATAATCCACACAACTTTGAAGTTTTACATAGCTGTTTTAAACATGGAGGGCATGGAAGTTATAAACAATGTGTATCAAGGCCCAATGTATCTTAATTTTGAAACTACAGCTATATTTGCGATAGGAATCGAGGGATGGTCTAATCACTAGCGTGTTGGTAAGCAAGGAAAAAAATTTCAATGACATTGAGCACTACACTATAGCAGTATCTAAGTCATCAATATATGCTGCAAATGATGATGAAAAGTCAAGTAACAAAGAAGAATTAAGTGAAAAAGATGATTCATATATCTTTCATGATACATCAGAGTTTTCTTTTCAATAATATTTCCATGTTGAATGAATGATATTCATCACTTAATTAATCTTTGTTACTTGATTTGTCATTCTCATCTGCAACATATATTGCTTGATTAATATAATGCTCAAGGTTTTAAAATCTATATCCTTGCTTACATGTAGGCAAGCAGATAGGTCATCCATAGACCTTGTCACAAATACATTCGCAGTTTGAAAACTAAGGCATCTGATGTGTTTTTTTAACTGTTCACATGTCTTACGGAATGTGTTCTTCAAATATGATACATGGTCCACTATCAAGAACACCACAAGTATGAACTGCAGTGAGGGAGAAGCGATTGTAATCATGCTCCTCAACGAACGCTTAAAGCGATCCTCATCCTAGCTCTTGCTTTGCTTGGCCCATATATCACATTCAAGAATGTCACCCCGATTTTCATTGGGTCTTGGTAGACATTGTGTATGAACTTCTTATCGTGTCCCTTTCCAATTTTAGTAGCACCCGTTGTATTTACTCATGCAGATTTAGTTGCCTCTCCGGGATGTAATACACTAGCCTTGTCCCTTTTGGGAGTTCTCTATAAAAGGCTTTGGCCTGCAATCTCATGATTGTGTTTAAGGATACTGACAATATCTAGCCCCTTTCAATACTTAGAAAATTTTAGGCATGATTTCATCAGTTTAATGACTCTTACTGTCAGTAAATATTATTTACCGGTAGTATTAGGCCTTTGACTAGCGGTAGATGTATCCCCATGACAATGTAAGGATGCCATTGATTTATTTTTATCGCTTTTTATTTGAGATGTAATTTTCCTCTCCTATCTTAAGCCCCACGCCAAAGCCTGGCCTTGAGGGTAGTCCTTACCCCTTGTGCTCACAAAGCACGAGAGCTAGATTGGGCTGCCTGGGCTCTCTCAAAGAGGGAGGTGGTTGTTTGTGGGTTTTTAATTTTTAGATAGCATACTTTTGCAATGCAATAGGATACATATAGGATACATATTGCATGCATGTAGTTCAACTGTAAAAAGAAAGCATGCATGCAATATGTATCATATTGCATTCTTGCATTGCAATCAATATGCATGATGCATCGTTTATCGTGTTGCATGCATGCATTCAACATCATGTTACATGCATTACATGTTACTTTTTTAAGTGTTAAAATTTGCGTGTATCTTATGTACATTCGTAGAATCGTATGTGTGAAAACTTGCATGAATTAGTGCATGTAGAATATCTCATAATACCTTGCGTGCACCATCTTTTTCTTGAACCTTCACACATCACTGTTGGAGATATCAGGAGACGAACCACCTCATGATGACAGAGCCAGAAGAATAAGAAAGAGAACTTTGACATGAGAGGAAGAGCGGGAAGAAGAAGAGTGTGTTCATGCAATCCACACACGTTATGAGCGGATATGAACTGTTGCGAAACATTATCCAATGAACCTCACAATGTGCAAATCCTAAGGGATCACAATGGAATGGGTCCTACATGTAGCTGCTAGTATTATGTCTGCCTATGTGTTAGTACAACTGTTTAATCTTCCTGTTGTGCTGCAGATCTGTCCCACGGGGTGATACACTGCCTGCGGGCTGCCATGTCTACATATGTGTTGCTGGTGCCTGCTATGGAAGCCCTGTGGCTCCCGTCCACCTGTTGATTGCTTTGTCTGCCACATAGGCAGTAATCCATGGGCTGGAGCATACCATGATTGCCACCGTTATTTGCTTGTGGCTGCTTGCATTATGTTCATATTGCTCAAAATGCATTCATGCGTATGTTTTTTCATCTTGCAATTCGCCACCAGTGTTAGAATTTGAATAAAAGAGGAGAGAATAAGATGGAGGTCTTCTTCCAAGAGTTATGAGAAACCGAGATACACTGCTTTTCACAAGTTCGAGACATTGACATTTAACTTAGTTTAAGTCTACCTTGTATTTCATCTACAGCTCAAGCATTTAAGAGGCAATGTTTGATCGAACTTTGATAGCCCTTGGAATTCACATTGCATCTTTAGCCCAACTTCTTTGGCTTACTTGGTTGGACTTTGGTTAGCTTGGCTAGTAGGTCTTGAGGATATGCACACACGTTTGCATTCCTTGTTTTTTTTTTGAGTGTGGTTATCGGCTAGCATCTTCTTCCTGGCTGAAGACTGTCAGGGCAGGTACTTTAGAGATTGCTTATGTGTGTGGTTAAGATAGATAACAGGGAGGAAGCTAATGTAGTTCCTTCGTTATACAGGCCTGTTTATGAAAATTACGAGGCAGACATCATTGTCTCTTTGCTTCTACAGTAAAATCAATGTGTTTCATCATAATCCTAGGTAGTAGTTATCAATTCAGAATGGTGTGTTGGTCTTGTGTAAAACTATTGAGGAGTGATGAGGCAACTTGTCAAACAAGCCACTTGATGTAAAGAAATACTAGTCATTGATATTAGGATTAAAGTATCTTTGTAAGCTGATTAAAAATATTAATGCAACAATCTTCTACTGTGGTTTCAGGCCAAATCTTGGTTCGCTATTTGCATCTTGTATACACCCGAGGGAGAGATGAAAACTATTGCAGACATGTGCTTTTATCTCATAGTGCCAGTATTTGTTCATTGAATTTTTTTATTTTGGATGGTAATAGGTACTGAAACTGCGTTCAAATGAGTTAAAGTTGGAGAGAGATTTGGAATCTTTGAAATCAGATAATGATTCTTGCAGGTGCGATTGCGTGCGTTAGTTCTTAATCTTTGATTTCTATGCTTTAACAAAAATAGGAGTTTATTTCTCCGATGTGAGTCTGCTCAATTGCCCCATCTAATTGCAGGAGTTGTATTTTTCCTTTGCATGATACCCAAAGCGCTATTGAGACATGGGCTGATGTTTATAATGTTAGAAACCACGCTAATCTCGATATTCACTTGAAGCTTTGCTATTCCAGAATGAATCAATTAAGGTCCGCCATTGGTGAATAATTTAACATTGAAAGTCTTTTTGGAATGGCGACTATCTCAGTGTTAATTGTTGCGCACTTTGTGGCCTGAAGAATACTCTTTACATCTTTAGAGAACAGCATGACAATCAATAAATTCTTCTTCCTTTTTGACATACAGGGTACTCTTAGTTGGACTATTCTTTAGACCTTGACTGGTCAAATATGTATGAATCTTCTCTTACCAAGCTCGTGGGGCTTGTTTCAGCCCCTAAAGTGCTTTATGCAGCTTGCGTACTTCGTCTTCCTAACCATACATGTGAAAACCAATAGGCTGATGCACATACACTTCTTCATGCAAGTTTTGAGGAAGGCTGTTTTGCTATCCAATTGATGTATTTTCCACCCAAAATGAATAGTCTTTGGCAACCAACCTTGCCTTGTACCTATCAATGGTACCATCATATTTTCTCTTGATTTCGTACACCCACTTTGTTCCAATAGCTTCTCTCCTAAGGGAAAATCCACCAGTTTACATGTATTGTTCTTCTGGATAGAATCCAATTCTGACTTCATGGCTTTCATCCAATGCTCAGTATCTTGAGCCTTCCCAAAACTGTTAGGTTCATTTGTATCACACTGTGGACTCATCCTAGCTGTATCAGCATAGTTTGCTCCTCCTCTTCCTCTTGAACCAGCCCTTGTCCTATTGGAGAGAGGGGCTGAAAGTCTTCTGTCCTGTAGAGTTTTTAACTCCATCTGGGGCCTGTTCTAGCTGCCTGTGAAGTAGCTTTCTCCTCTCTGACAACCTCCTCCACATGAACTTGTGTGATAGGTAGATCTTGGACCCAATCGGGAGCATATTGCCAGTGGAAGTAACCCTTCAAACACACTTTGAGAGCCTATATGCAACATTCTATCAAACTCAACCATGGACTGATCTGTGTTTTCTGCAAAAGCCACATCTCTTTTGGCAAAATTCCTACTGGTTTGAGGATTGTAGAGTCGGTGAGCTTTGCTCTTACTACTGTAGCCAACAAAACAAACTTAATGGCCTTATCATCGAGCTCCTTCTCAATTGACTAATCACATGTGCATAACCTGTGCAGCCAAACACTCCGAGGTAGTGAACGTTGGGTTTTCTGCTATATGAAGCCTCAAAGGGAGTAATGATTTTAAGGCCTTGGTTGGGCACACATTATTGCCTCCATCCAAAATTGGCCATTTCCATTAGAGAGCTATTTTGTCTCTTAGCAATACCATTTTGCTAAGGTGTATATGGGGCTGTACATTGATGCTTAATACCTCTCTCCTTCATGAAATCTTTGAAGGCATCTGACATATACTCTCCCCCTATGTACCAGATGTCCAAGACATAAGGGAAAAAGTCCTTTCGTAGTGTCATGACATCTCTTGTGCTAGACATCTTGGTATCTAATGAACGTTGGTAATGTTCAAACATAATTTCTATTGGCCTAAGATGCGGATTGATGTTGAACGATATGCTCCAGAGTGCCCACAATGCCAAGTCAATAAGGTGGAATGCCTAAGACAAGGTGGCTTGCTGCATCCATTGGAAATTCCAGATGAGAGATGGGAAAGCATTTCTATGGATTTCATACTTGGATAATGTAATGAAGGGGGAAAAAGGGCTAGTTGGTGGGATATGTTATGAGTCACGATCCACCTCTCATTGTACTGCTTTTGGATGCATCCTCTATCTATCTACTTTCCTTCCTTCCTTCCTCCTACTTGCTTGCACTCTCTCCGCCCCCCCCCCCCCCCCCCTCTCTCTCTCTCTCTCTTTCTTCCTCCTACGTACTTCCAAAAAGCTGGGGAGCTACTTGAAAGAGGTATTGGAACATTGAAACAAGGTAGTGGGTCTAGCACGCAAGCTAGCCCAACAAGTACTCACTACATAAAGTTGTAAAATTTTTTTTACAGGTTGTAAGGGATCACTATTAGTTGATAGTAATTGCCTGTCCCATAGATCCTGAAGGGTCTCACGCAGACTTTAGTTCAATCTTTCCCACCTCTCCTCCTCTCCCTCTCTCCTACCCGGTCTCCCTTTTCTCCCCCCCTCTCTCTTCCTTCTGCTCTTCTATCCTCTTTCTAATCTGGCCGTACCCCCTTTTCTACGTTGGTATCAGAGCTTCGATCCTGGCACCTTTCCCGCAGCACACCAATCCGGATTCTCTGCAGTTCATGACCACCACCGTCTGCTGTTTGCTGGTGATCCTGACGTGACAACTATGCCTATCTTTGCACGAGGCAACGCGCTTCACCAAGTAAGTGTAAGGGGTTCATTTAGCTTTCTATGTTTTAATTAATTCATTCCTTCTGTAAATTTTTTCTTTCATTCCTACATGAGAGAGAGAGAGAGAGAAACAAAGAAAGATGTATCAACATCTGTGGGAGGCCTCGCAGGCCTATGAGACAAATGCAAAGCCAAAAAGGTAACCCATACAAGCCACTAAGGGCTGAAGCAAAGGGCTCACTAAGGCTTTTGCCGAAAGCTAAAGTGCTAAGCTAGTGAACAAAGTAGTAGCAGTAGCAAAATATCAAGAGAGTGTCAGGTGCTTAGAGCTAACACTCCTAGTACATGCCCAGGTTCCATATATCCAGGTTACCTAGTGGCCCTCTGATGAGATGTGAGAAGCTCTCATATCTGTGTCTGTGTCCATGTCGAGCTGTCTCTGGATGCGGTAGAGGGCGTGGTCTCCTCAATCTTTGTATCTGAAGGGCTATATCAATGGTGACTCCTCGTCTCGTCTGAGGATGGCTGAGATGGACTGGACCTCGATCGTGCGTGGCCCTCTCTGTGTCGCTTGTCTGACAGTATCGTAGTGGAGACTGCCACTGCTAGTCCATGATGTTCTCATCTCATCAAGCTCCTCTCCCTTAGCCTCGCCGGCAACTGACTCAAGATGCATAGAAATTTGTAACAAGTGTCTGTGCTCTGTCGTTCTTGGCCTGTGACCTCAATCCCTGCTTCTCTGTGGTCTGTCGCATCAGTATATCTCTCTGTCGTCGCATCTCAATCACATAGAGCCCAACACAGACTTGATCGGGAAAATGGATCAACCGTGTAAGTGGACCAAAGCCATGCCCCTCCTAGAAGAGGCAGTGATATTGTCCTTGGATCTTATAATAGATTGGGCAGACACATAGAAAATGCTCCTCTATCTCAATCTCCTCCATCTGGCATAGTGTGCAAGTCCTCTTCTCTCTCGGTATACTTGCAACTCTCCCTGCCTTAGTCCTCAACTGATGTGTCGAGACTTGCAATTGACTGATGGTGATTTTCAATGCATGTGAGTCTCTCCTGTCTTCGAGATACTAAGGTTTGAAGACAAGACCATGCTCCGAGACTCTCAAGAAGTGGTCATGGCAGAACTGGATCTTGGTGGGGAAATCCTCTCCCGCCCAAGCCCTAGATGTATGGAGCTAGAGGAGGTCCGACTGTATGATACGATTGATCTCATCTCGTGGGATCACATGGGGTGGTGCATCCAAGCTGTACTGAAAGGGGGGAAGTCTGTCCATTTGAATGTCGTGACTACCAAACCATGTGGATACCCGTGCATACCATGTTGTATCGACACCGATCTCTGCTAGTCGCTTGGAGGACTCCAATGCTAACCTCGGGGTAAGGCCCAGACTCTGTGGAGGAACGTCACTGTCTGAAAGATGGCATCAACCTGGAGAGGGGTCATGGCGAATTCAGCATGTATAATCTGATGGGGGAATGAGGGCCTAGATCTCCTCCACTTTGTTGCAGAAATATCACTCCGCCAGAAAGGTGCTCCATGCATGGCAGTTGGTCTCATCAGCGTGTCAAAGAGCCAACCCTTCATCGGAGGGTCCTAGAAGTGTGCCTGGAAGCATCACCTCTTTGGTTGGGTTAGAGCACCTCGTCCTCGTGTGAGTTGTGCCGTACTTGCATGGGTCATCGTGAAACCTGGTCCGGTGAACACTACCCTCAAATATGTGTATGACTGCACTATCTCCATAGGCTCGTCGTGGTATCTGAAGCTATGGCGACGAGACACTGCTCGCGAGGTGTTGAAGATCATAACATTGGTTTTCCCAAGGTTAATTGCTAAGTCTTTCTCTCTGCAGAACATGCCCAAAGCCTCTAGATGTTTCTGCAGTCCCTCTGTTGAGGATGATATGAGGACTATGTCATTTGCATACAACAATATCTGCACCATCAGGTTAGCCAGAAGCGAACCCTCTCCACCTAAGCGATCGACAAAAGAAGTGATCTTGTCGATATAGAGCCCAAAAGAGTCGGTGAGAGTGGGCATACTTGTTTCACTCCGATAGTGCTCTCAACCTAGTCTGATAAGCCTCTTGCAACATGTAACTTCCCTTTGACGGACTCATATCATATATGGACTCATGACCCTCATAATCATGATCTCTGGGAGCTGCAACTTGTGTAAGCTCTCGATCAGGGGAGAACGTGGGACAATATCAAATGCCTTACAAAAGTCTACGAAGTAGGTGTAGATTTTTTTATGCCTCAACTTCGCCTCTTCAATAATAGCCCTCAAGGTGAACCGTGAAAATGTGGTCCAGGGTGGAGTGCTATCTCTGAAAACTTGCCTGCCCAAGAGCCTGCTGCCCGTGACCCTCAGTATGGCTGTTGATCTCCCTCTTGAGTACCGACCCATATATCTTAGCCAAAGTGTGGCCAATCACAAGAGTGCGGTAGTTCTTAGCGTCCATGGGATCACTTGCCTTGTGTATCGGTACTATGGTGGTGGTGCTCCAGGTAGACGGGAAGCCATGGCATACAGCATGGTTGAACAGCTATGCTAGGATTGGGGTCAAGTTCTCCTGTCCATGTGCAAAGTGCTCAGTGTGTAGTCTCTCATGATCTAGTGATCTCAGGTTATGAAGCCGGAGAAGAGCAGCCTGTACATTCTGCGCAGTAAACAAATGACATGTAGTGGGTCTGGGTATGGAGGACATATCAGGTGGTGCCTGACCTGGGTCATCATATAGAGAGCATGCATCTGTATGCGAGATTGCTGGATCTATGATGGGGATGAGCGACTACCCCTCCAACAAGAGCCCCCATCCCATAGTAGGGTCTTCTCCATGAAAGGATCTAATCACCTCATCCATCCTGTGTATGAGGAAAGCCTGCTTCTAACGCTGTGTCACTAGGCGTGAAATCCACTGTGCCTCTTGTGAAGTCAAGTGTCAAGTGCTCGCTCACCTGTAAGGGCTCTCATCTCTCTGTACTCATCGTCGAACCAGGGGTTTTGGGGCATCTTCCCATCCGGAACACGTGAAGATCATGTCGTGAGAAAGGATCTGGTGGCAACATCCTGTATCATTGAGACAAGGGTATCTGATGCATGTGTGAGGTTCATCCCCTCTCCAAGTAATACTGGAAGCTCAGAAGCCAGGTGACTCACGTCTACCGGGTCAAGAGCATGGTCAAAATGGATCTGAATGTGAGTGGGTGGTGGTGGGGCCCTCCTCATGGCTAGCATGGCGACCGATATACAAAAGGCAAGGTATGACTGGTCGGCCCCCAGTGGAGGAGGCGGCACAATAAAATCATGTATCCGTGGGGCAAAGGCTAGTGGACGGAGCAGGTAGTCCACAATACTTCTCCCCCTGCCATGTGGGAAACAAGTGAGCCCACTAGATGATAACCATTGGTATAGACCTGGCAGGAGGCAAGGATGCTGCAGCAGAGAGGCGCAACCATGGCGCTGCAAACAGGGCAGGCTGGAGCCTGCAAGAAGGCCCGCAATAGGGCGCATATGGCCTGGGCCTGTGGCGCAGTGCCATGTGACAAGGCGGGTACAGATGGGCCAGCAAGAGGGCCCTTGTAGGGCTGGTTGGGCTGGCCAACCGACCTAGCAGACCAGCCAGTTGGCCCATTTAGGGCTGGCTGGTCGGTTGGTTCAAGGGGGCCTTGAGCCCTATAAAAGGAGAGGCTCTGGGCCTCATTTCAAATCCAGCCAAGCAGCTTTGGGAGGAGCAGAAAGGAGCAGCAGAAGCCACTCCCTTGGGCCTCACACTGGGGGTGAAGGAGAGTGGAAGGTGTGCTGCAGACTTAGATCCAGGAAGAGGCTGAACCTAGACTGTCTTCTGAGATCATCATCTTCTGGAGCAGCCATTCACAAGCAGGGTGGAGCAGTGGAACAGCTGTCTTGGGGCCTACATTCAGGAGGACCAAGGGGACATGTGTGCTGCAGACAAAGCTTGGCAGGGGCTGCCCACCTAGGCTGATTCACAAGCAGTAAGGTGGAGAAGAACACACTAGACGGAAAGTCTACAGACGCTCGAGGTGGAGCACGCGGGCTCGAGTCTAGAGATAACTGGCAGATAGGAGAAGTACCTTGTGGTAAGATCAGAGGACCACACCATTGGTGGGACTCTGGATCTATCTCTTTTGTATTGTGTCCATAGTTTTGGACGGAAATATATTATTTTGGTGGTTTCTCTATCTGGCTGGTTCATTGTCTATTGATGAGTCTGCACATCTATTCTATGCACATTAAGTTAAGAAGTTTGTGATTCCACATCCCACACACGCACACTGTGTGAGCTCCTGGGCATTACTATCAGTCTTCCGCTGTGCGTACCCTCTGTTGGGTCATTTCTAACAAAGGGTTCATGCCTATTAAAGGCCATAGAGAAAGGAGTCTCAAATTTTTCTATCCAAGCAGTAGAATCTTTAGGGCTCCAAGTTCTCTTATCACATGTGAAATTGACAATTTTGAAGCTAGCTACGTTGAAACTAAGAGGAATTCCTTCAATTTGCACCTCTGATAGTGGTAGCTCTCTCTCTTTAGAGGATGAGGTACACTTGCCTAAATTCCAGGAAAAGTTTGTGATTTCTTATGTAGACAAACATGAACTTTGGTGTAACTAATCGAGATTGGCTGATGTTCCAGTAGATTTAAGTTGGAGACTGATGTTTCTTCAGATTTAAGTTAGATTTTGAATGATTCGGTGGGAGTTATACTAGTGATAAAGGTTTTAGGCTTCTCTCGGAGCATAGAAGAGAAGTCCACTCCAATCTTGCTTGAAACCTTTGATTTTACTACGCTCTATACTGAGATAGATTTGGAAGATTTGAAGTCATGAATAGAAAAGATTGTTTGACGAGTTTTTAATTATACATATGAAAAAGGTAGATGCAAAGTTTCAAGATTTGGAAATCAGCCTTGCATTTTGATCTTTTATAAGTCTAAAAGCAAGACCGTGATTTGAAAATAGAATGGTGCACAAAACTTATAGATGCTGAAGATGTCCCTTGTTGACGAAACTTCCTTCCAGATAATTCATCCATATAACTTTAGGAGACTATTATGATGAGCACTAGTTGTGCTGTTTTCTTAGCCAACTTCTACCTTTATACTCATGAATATGAGCTTATGCAACGATTTATCTCTTGTGAGACTCGTCTAATCGTTATTAATCAAATTATCAGGTTAGGAAATTGATAGATGACTGATTTGTCCCAAACATTCCAAACTTTCAAGACGTACAAAGGTCCAACTCTTTTGGTGGAGGAATTTATCTTGGAGAATTTTGTTAACTTAATTTACAGGCAGTGGAAGGTATTGTAGTTTCTTGGATCTTTACATTACTCAATCTTCTTTAGGTTAGAAAGTGAGATTTATGATAAATGATAACCATCTGAGCATGCTATCCTCAATGTCTTACAAATGCCTCACATTGATTCAAACATCTCTGATATGGCTAAAGATGGAGTGATTGCTTCCCAATTGTATAGGTTTTTTCGTCTTTGCATGCCCAGCAAAGTAAATATTTAGATATAAATAGTTTCTTTGTGCCTTTTATTTTGTCCTGCATTAATTAGCACAAATTTGTCTTCCCAATGACATTGTAGTCTTTCAGCCTTTAAAAGCAATTGCTTTTCAAGTATGAAAGCAACCTGCTCAATGCAAACTCAGCTCCTATTATCAGCTCATTCTGCATTTTGTCCTCATGGTGATGTTATAGTGAGGGCTATATTTGACAATTGCTGATCTAGGTGCAGTTATAGAACCTTTGCTCAGTAAAATATCGTTGAGATAATCTGCATGATTTTGATTCATGCTTAGCGTTTTTCACACGACGTTAGGTATGAATGTGTGCACAGAACACACATGCATGATACCAACCTACACAAGTGTATACATGCATGTACACACGCTTGCATGCATGCATGTGCTTCATACACACATTCTTCTAATGGGCATCAGGTAAGGATGGATGATGAAGGGATACTTTTTCCCTCTGCATTTGGAACTTTTGTCCTTTATGAGATAGTAATGCTTGAATGGAGATGTAACTCGTTTTGAAAGTGAAAGATGCTCTTGACAATAAACGACAGATTATTCTTTGTGCTTTGGTGGCTGATATCTATCTCTGATGCTGATTTTTCTTCAGGGCACATTTAGCAACCTTGGAAAAGGATAGACAGAACCTGCGATCTGTGGTCGAGGCTTTGCAAGAAGGTTTGTTATAGTTTAGGATGAGGGAGGTCTTTGCATGCTTTGGGATTCAGTGTAGGAGGACATTCTTAATGGAGTCAATTCTTGGCTAGATTCAAATAGTTTTTAACTGTTTTAGAATATCCTGAAGCTTAAATGTTGCAATTGCAATTGTCTTTGTTTAAAGAAACTTTAATAGTGTATGGCAGTGGTAGGAAAGTGTTCTCTGTTGCATTGTTTTTAGAATGGAAGGATGCTCATATTGTCTCTCTAAAGACACTTCTCATGCTTCTCACAAGAATTATGTTATGATTATCACATCGTAGTGAGATTGGCATGCAGACTTCAGCTTAGAGGTGATAAATATGTTGGTCTTATTGGGCAGAAGTAGCCCAATCTGCCTAAAATTGCTGGTTTTGATGATCTGTTTGTCTGGAAAAGATGAAGGCTGGGTAGAAAAGATGTATTGACCATCTTGAAATTGTATATTTGAGGTCGCCATGACGAAGCCTCAAAATTTGATTGTGAATGGCTTCAATGATGCATAGGCAACTTTGAGCAATGTGAATGAACTGTTCGATAAGGACGATGTGCAAGGTTATGCAACAATGCAGAGATGTATACAGACAAAGGAATGTAAAGAATTTGAGGAGGTTGAGGCACAATATACCTGAGAGGAGATTTAGGTGACAGAGGTTGAAAGAAGACTTAGACATAACGACAGCAAGAGATTCAGATACATTTAGAGATTTAGCAATTAATGAGAGACATGAGAATTTACAGATTTGTGAGAGAGAAAATGAAAATTTAGAGGAAATTTTGAGACAAAGAGATCCAAGAGAAGTGACGAATCTTCATGGCATTTTATAGAAACTGAAGATTTAGTGGCCCAACCTCCTGAAGACAATATTCAAACCCCAGCCTCTAGAATATTCATGATAGATTCAGAGTTCTGCAATTCATACGTATTTAATCCAAACGAAGAAGGTTTTGGTTACTGAATGGTTTCACAAGGCACGAGTCTTCAACATATTCAAATTTTTAAAACTAAAAAGTCAGGGACCTAGGTGCAAAGAAAGCGAAGTGGCTGCATTGTGAAGCTCTCGCTTGAGTCTGTAAGCATAGTGTGTGTACGAGAGTGTTTGGATGGTGCTTGGGAAAGTAATATTTGAATTCAATATACAAAAGTAGGTATTAAGTGTTCAAATACATTTGTCTTCGTTTGCAACAAGTTATTTCTGCAATCTCTCCTAGGACAAGTTGACTCTACAGCGAAGACATGCTAGTTGTTCTATACCTTGTATTGATGTGTTTTGAAAGGCAAATGAAACTTTTTTGCTAATCAGGTTGCACACTTTAATTCACAGCAGTTCTAGGCAATTCACACTTCAAAAGAACTTCGATTTGTGGCTGGCAAACGACACAACTGAAAGTGGAGGATGTGAACACGTTATAACCGAAGTGGACTTGGGGTATACAGCAAGGCAAAGGTAGGACCCGCGCCTCAGCTTCTTCAGCCTTTATCTCTACCTCAACCTCAACTCCCGCTACAGTTTCAGTTTCGTTTTCAGCTCCAGCCTCAGCTCCCTCTATCTCTACCTCTACTTCGACTTCAGTCCCCGCTTCAGGCTCAGCTCTAGTTCCAGTGTCAGCTCTCTCTACATCTACGATCAGTGACATACTCATGCCCATGGCGCCGGTTGTTGTTCCCTTCCCCTTCTCTCCTGTTACAGCTCTCGCACAGCTTATGAGCCCTACTTCAGAGGTGTTATACACTGTTCCACATTACGCTTCACTCTCCCCTCTCCCTTTCAGTCAGCCCACGCTCCCACATCCCGCTGGGCATGCCTCATCCATTCCACTGTCATCTCTGTTCCTCACTCAGTCACCGTCCAGTTTTCGGACTCAATCCCACACTTTCATGCCACAGTCACCACAGTTTCAGCATGGACATGGGTGGGCTGATACACCAGAGGCCTGTGAGACCTTGCTCATGAAGATACATAGTTTCCGTGAGTGTGAGATGGAGCTGACTCGCTTCACACGAGAGCAGGTCCGCTTCAACTAGGAACAGAGCCGCATCATACAGGAGCAAGCTAGGGCCATTTGGGAGCAGGCGGGTCTTATTTAGGGACTCGGACAGGATATCATGCAGCTCCGACAGGAGGTCACAGCCATACACACTGTCCCAGGGAGTACCCCGGTGGTCGAGGCACAGATTGCGAGCATGCAATTTGCTATTGAGGAGACTTCCAGATGGGTTGACGTGGCCAAACGGGAACCCGCAAGGGTAACCATTTCGGCTACCCTCATGGAGCAGCAACAGAGAGCCAGTAAGGCTCTCAACATCAGAGTACGCGGGATCCCACGCACTGAGGCTACACCGATGGTAGATGCGACTGCGTTCGTGGCCGCTACCCTGGGTGTGGCTAAGCACAGGATAGAGAGGGCATGGCGGGTGGGGAGAAATAACCGAGAGCAAATCCTTGATCATACGGTTCCATGACACTCAGGCACGACTTTCAGCTCTACGACGCAGGTCAGTCCTTCGAGATCGGCCAGCGATCTCTATGTATGAGGACCTCACATCTCTACAGGTTGAGGAGAGGCGCTCTTTGTTGCAGTAGTGGGATCACGTCCGGAAGGAGGGGAAGTGGGCAGTGGTATGAGAGGGACGACTTCTTACAGGCCCCCGTAGGGCACCTGTCCCCTCCTACACAGGGAAGCGGGGTCTATGGAAGCGGGGTCTATGAGACTCAGATATCCGAGACCCTGTCTTGTACCATTTGGAACTGTAATGGTACTTCATGGTCAAGACCAGGGAACTTCTCGGAATCCTATACAAGCCACGACATAGTCTTTTATACAAAGACTCATCAGAGTCGAGAGCGCCCTCTTCCAATAGCGGATATACATGGGAGTCTTGGTACAGGAGGAGTTCGAGGTTCAGGTGGAGTTGCAGTCCTTTTCATATCCACACTTCGGGGGATCATTTCAGTAGAGCAGAGAGATACACATTCCAGATTTCTTTGGATCCGGATTCGACACATGGATAGTCGGAAGACAGAGATGAGACGAGGGGTACAGTAGGAGTTCGAGGTTCAGGTGGAGTTGCAGTCCTTTTTATATCCACACTTCGGGGGATCGTTTCAGTAGAGCAGAGAGATATACATTCCAGATTTCTTTGGATCCGGATTCGACACATGGACAGCCGGGATCTGTTTGTCGTAGTTTGCTACTTCCCCCCTGAGACCTCCCACTTTGCTAGAGATGTCCGAGGTGATGATGAGACATTCCCATTTGCTGTTCTTTATGAGTCCATTATTGACTTTTCTAGCCGCGGAGAAGTCCTTCTAATGGGGGACTTCAATGCGAGGACAACGGCCCATCGGGTACCACTTCTTGACTTCAGAGACGATTCCACCCTACTGCCAGATATTGACCTTGAGGAGGCAGGTATGCTACGGGTTTCGGCTGACAGGCGAGGTCCATTCTCATCTTATGGGCAGGCCCTATTAGACCTCGGCAGGATACATGGTCTCATTATCTATAATGGTCTTGACAGATGGCCCGCTTCGGGTCGTTTCACATGCTTTCCACATGGGGGAGGCTCCAGTGTTGATTACATCATGGGATCCCTTGTCTTCACATCTCGCATTACTCACTTCACTGTAGCACCTCTCCCCCCAGGGGTTGATCATACATACCTTTTCTTTAGCATCTCTATCTCCCTTCGCACAGCACCTTCCACCCCACTCAGTGCTTACTGCACCTACCACGATATACGCTTTGATCGGGATCATTCACCTTCTTACTCTAGCCGTCTGTACATACTTCTCACTTATATTGACTTCATACCCCTTTTAGAGGATCGTGCTGCCCTTGTTACTCGCTCACTACACGAGGCTGCCATTCACGCTTTCCCCCACACCACCCACTCCACCCACCCACCACCCGTTGGAACCGTACCCTATAATAGTTTGTACGATGATGAGTGTAAGGCTTTACGCCGTCAACTCAAATTCAAAACAAAAAAAAGTCTTCCAAGCGCACCAGATACGCTATATGAATACTGTAGACTGGTACGGAGGAAGAAACTAGACTTCATTCGTCGGAACGAGGAGGAGCTACTGAACATTTTGTTTAGTAACAACTCTAAGGACTTCTGGCGGAGATTTCTAGGATGGTCCCCTCCGCCACTCACTGACACTCAGATCTGGTTTGATTATGCACACACACTTTATGACATCCCAAATCAGCCAGTCCCTAACCTCACACACATGCCTCGTCCCACATCCTGCACCCTCTTCACTAGAGGAGGGGTAAAGATTGCCGTAATGAAAGTTCATAATGGCTGAGTTTGGGTCACCTCCTTTACAGCTAGATGCTACATTTCAGGTCATCACATAGCTGTACCGAGTTAGGGAATATGGGGATTATACCTCGGGGCGTAGCAGGCTACCATGGATAGCTCTATCCAGTTCTATGGCACTTGCAGCAGGAGGAGACCAGAGGTGCTGGTATGCATGTACAGAGAGATGGTTTGAACGACTGGGGCTCCACATGGATAGACTACCTCCCTTCCAGTACAGCATGGATGCTCCGTTTCCTCCCCTCTTATGACATGAGGTCAACCAGGTTATGCGTGAGGATCTACTACAGCTACACACATTTCGGACCTGATTGGGACCGAGTGAACTCCCAGTGAAGCTAAGCTTCTACAGAGATTACTTCTTACATATCATAGCGGAGGGTTTCATTGACCCACCAGGATACACACAGATTCACCTAGCCCACTCGCTGAGGATCTCTCTTGGGCAGTTCCAGGTCTCTTCACACAGACTCCGCATCGAGAGCGGCAGAGCAGAGCGACTACCCAGGGAGAGGCGCATATGCACACTGTGTGACATGCAGGAGGTTGAGATAGAGGAGCATTTCATCTTCAGGTGTCCTGTGTACTATGAGATCCGAGGACGTTTCCATGCCCTCTTTAGGGATAGTTACAGGATTTTGGCCTGTTTCCTCTCCTACTCAGACGAGCGGTGTTTGGCAGGTTTGATTCATGAGGCACTTAGACACCGGGAGAGGATACATTGAGCACGAAGACAGGAGCAGACTTCTTCCTCGGCTGATCCCTCTGAGAGCTCTATCACGGAGTGCTTTCAGCTAGATCACATGGACCCCCACGAGACGAGGCCTCGACATGACTGTGACCCGGAGGCAGTGACACGACAGCTGAGACAGCGGGTCGACACACAGATCACACTTAGGGACATCCCCTCCTTTAGAGTCGGAGCTTGACCGACGGTGGTCACAGTAGCCGTGGTCAGATGCAGAGCTACGACCAAGAGACGTGCCAGGACCGCACCTCTAAGTGGCCGACAGCACTTCATGCCTCCATTGCCCCATCCATCTTGATATCTTGCTGCTGCCGATGATGATGATGATATTTATGACGATGTTGAGACTGATATATAGTCGACCATCGACATGACTATGTTGTACTTAGGACTTAGTATTGTGATTCTGCATTTTTGCATTTTGCATTGGTATGGATGCTCGTTTAGTAGCTCATTAGTCCAAGAACTAGAATGCATGCATTTGCTTACCTTTAATGGGTTAAATTGTTGGATATGCTGCTGCTCCCTGCTGCTCCTGCTGCCCTCTTTCCTGCTCCCCTCCTTGCAGCCCCCTCCCTCCCCTCCCCCCCCGACTCCCTTCCCTCGCTGCTGCAGCCCCCCCCTGCGCGCTGCCTCCTCCCCCGCGTGCTGCCTCTTCCCTCCCCTCCCTCCTACCTGCTGCTCCCCCCGCCTCCTCCCTCCCCTCCTTGCTTCTCCTCCCTCCCCTCCCCCCGCCTCCCCCCCCGCCTCCCCTCCCTCACTGCTGCAGCCTCCCCCCGTGCGCTGCCTCCTCCCTCCCCTCCCCCCTACCTGCTGCTCCCCCCGCCTTCCCCAACCCCCACCGCTCTTTCTTTGCTCCCCCCCCCCCTCTCCTCCACTCCTCTCCTCTATCCCCCCCTCCTCTCCTCTTGCTGCCCCCCCTATCCCTTTGCTGACTCCTCCTCTGCTCATCCTCTCTTCCTCCTTTCTTTCACCCTCTCCCCTCATTTGGAGTACCCTATTCTCCTTTAGGGGTCTCCTGGGCTTAGGAAAGTGGACGGAGTTCTTCCTTGCGTTTGAATCAGCCTTTTCCACCTCGATTGACGAATGGGTTTTCACTCAGTCAATCCGTTACCGCCCACATTGGCCGTGAGAACCGTGACTTTCTCAAAAGACGAGCTACAGCAGTTGCAAAAGGATTTGGAGCATGAGTGTTCCACGACTCTTCGCACGCATCCATGGCTCCCACCCCTCCAGGTCACAAGCTAGAGATTGGATGCTTGCGGTGCTTCCTCAGGAGCTCGCCCCCCACCTTAAGGATGTTCATTTGTTGGGACGAGGTTTCTTTCAGGTGTGCCTAGATTCCTCGGACGTCACGAGAGACCTGCTACAGACCGGGTTTCTATTTCTAGGCTACAGGAGGATTTTTTTGTTTCCTTTAACTGGGCTTGGACCCAATTGAAGAGGACAAGTAGGGAGTTTCTATTTTCATCAAGTTCCCTAGTCTCCCCTTAGTTTATCACCGGCTTCTTTCAGTTATTGGCGAGAGGTTTGGTGTAGTAGCAGAGATCCCCTCTCTTCCTGGCGAGCCCTCTTCGGTTACTGAGGCAGTCAGGATGGATGGTGTATCCAGGGTTAGGGTCATTGTCCAGGACCCTAATATTTCAGATGACCACATCATGCTACAGCGACCCGATGGGTCCTTCTTCCGCCAGAGATTTGAGGTTGCAAGTCGGCAGGACCAGTGCAGGATTTGCAAATCCTCGGGGCACTTCGCTAGAGATTGCCCAAAGAAGAAAAGAGGCTTAGAAAGCAACCAGCTCGTACTAGCTTACGACAGAGAGCAAGAGTAGGACCTATCGCTCCACAGGCATCGCCTCAAACACGGGCTCCCCTCCTCCTAGGGCTACACGAGTCCCTCCTGCACCCCGCACCACCTCTAGCCCACGGTGGGTTTTGAGGCCCTCTACTTCAGATCACATATTCACCGCTTCGGAGGCTACCTCTTTGTAGCCTCGGGAGGAGACTAGTGTTCAGGAGCCTTGTTCGACTCCACCCTAGGATCAGGCTGTACCTTCCTCAGTAGCCCAGGTTGTTGGTACCTCATCCGCAGCACTTCTTGATCAGGACTCAGTACAGGTGCCTCCTTCTGTGGATAGAGGGAAGGGTGTCTTACATTCTCTCCCTGCTTCAGTAGGAATCCTTCGTACCCCCTCCCCAGGATTGGCTCAGCGGAACTCCTTTTTCGATCTGGAGGATCCCTCTGACCTCCCAGATGATGATTTTGTACCTTCCACTTTTGGAGAGCTAGTTATCGGCATCCCTTTTGAGATCTCTCTCTCTCTCTCTCTCTCTCTCTCTCTCTCTCACTCTCTCTCACCTGTGGACTTTCCTCCCCTTGGACCTTGTGTGTATGGCAGGAGGTCAACTCCGGTGGAGGGTTCTTTTTTTGCCACCAGGTCGGGTAAGGTATTCCAACCCGCTTCCTCCCACCGATGAGGATAGCCACTTGCAATATACAGGGATTGCGCGGCATCCCTCATCGCCGTCGTAGACAGCTAATCAGGAATCAGCTCCATCCAGGTGTTTCAGGTGGTTTCCTAGACATGCTTCTTCTTTAGGAACACAAACTGGATGTCAGAGATTGCTTCAAGTCAGGTAAGCTGCTTTCAGGCCGGACTTTTTGGCTTCTTGTCTTGGGAACCAGAGGAGGTAAATGCATATCAGTTTCAGATTCTATTCTCCCTCTGATCATTGGACACTGTACCATAACCCCCTCCAAGGCCTAGTGGGTTCTACTTCTAATTGACGGATGTAAGTTTGGCTTCCTCAACCTCTATGCTTCGAACAATAGAGGGGACCATGTTCTGTTTTGGAAAGAGTTGCTCTCGTGGGCTGACATTGCAGATTCGTGGATTATTGGAGGTGACTTCAACATGGTTGAGGCACCTTCTGATAAGCAAGGGAGCAGAGAAGGTGGTATTCATTCCCTCGAGAGAGCAGCTTGGGATGCCTTCTTGTTCAGATTCAGTGGCAGAGATGTTTGGTCAGATGATGCATTTCATGTTTAGTCTTAGTCACTTTTGTTTTCATGGTCGAACCATAGGGTGCACATGCCTATCCATGCCCGGATTGACAGATTCTATGTGGATGATTGGGGTGTTGATAGAGGGGGGACAGTTTGCATTGCACGTAGTGTTTTCACTTCCGACTATTTTCCGGTAGTTTTGTCCATCTCAGAGTCCCATCTGAGAGGACGGTCTCACAGTATCAGGATGCCCGATGCCTTATACACGGATGAGACCCTCACAGAGGCAGTCTTGGAGATCTGGGTTTCTCACATGCAGGGGGGGCGGTCCTTCACATGTGGCCACAGCACTTGCCAGTATCAGCGACTTTTCTCACTCTGTTGCTAGTGCTCGGCGAGGTGAGGTACTCAAGCGGGAGATTGGTATCCGCCGACAGTTGGCAGCCTTGCAGAGGGAGGAGCAAAAATGACCATCAGATGCTTGGGTACAGGAGCGCCTTGCTACGGCAAGGGTTCACTTGCAAACATTGTTCTCTACACTTGGTCCCAAACATAGTAGAGAGAGTGTTAGGCAGCTTATTGACTTTGACGGCGTTTTACAGTCTCATCCGGATCGTGACACATAGGCCAGAGATGTGGCTAGAGATGAGATCCGGCAGAGTTTACCTGTGTTGGTCACACTAGAGATGATATGCTCACTTGATGCACACTTTACCAACGCAGAGTTAAAGAGTGCTCTCTCCGTCCTTCATAAGGGCAAATGCCCTGGTTCCGATGGTCTTACTCCTTTTTTTACAGCCTTTTGGGATTGATAGGTGATCATATTACTTCAGCCTTGCAGGGCATTTGGGACTCGGGTGAGATGCCTGACTCATTGAGTGAGGGACTCATACACCTTATCCCGAAAGGTGGCAACATGAATTTTGTATCCCATTGGAGACCCATCACTCTTTTGGACACTCTGTGCAAAATCTTGGCCAAGGCGATCAGCGTCCGGTTGCAGCCCCTTCTTCCAGACCTCATCCATGATACTCAGACAGGCTTTGTGCATGGCAGGAGCATTTTTTATAATATATTTTCCTTTTGGGAAGCCACAGAGTGGGCTATGCAGAGCGGGCAGAGGCTGGCAGTTCTACTCGTGGACTTTGAGAAAGCCTATGACATAGTAGATTGGGGTTTTCTTGAGGGCACTCTTCTACAGTTTGGATTTTCAGATGCATGGATTAGAGGGGTGGCCTCCCTTTGCAGATCAGCCCACAGCCAGGTTTTGATTGGAGGGGTAAGAGGTGATAGGTTTCAGATTTTCAGATCAGTTCGTCAGGGATGTCCTTTAGCCCCCTTCCTCTTTGTGGCATAAGCTATGAGTATCTTCCTTAGATCTCAGGCTGAGCTTTATGGGTTGAGATTGCCCTTGAGATAGGAGCAGGAGCTTCTTGACTATGAGTTGGCTGATGACACTGCTATTTTTATTGAGGCCTCTTTGCAGTCACTTGATTCTTTCCGGACAGCCTTACTTATTTTTTGCTCAACTGCAGGGGCACACATTAATTGGCATAAATCCTTTGGCTTTTGGATCAGTGATGAGGACACTATAGGCTGGGGAGTTGACATTGGTTTTTCTTGGATTCAGAGGGGTGTTCATGTCAGATATTTGGGATGCCAGGTAGGATTGGGCATCTCCAGCACAGTAGTTTGCCCCAGTACTAGAAAGTATAAGGAAAAAGCTCCTTTTTTGGAGCTCAGCCAAACTCGACCTTGCCTCTAGAGTTGTGATAGTGAACCAAGTTCTCTTGGCCACCGCTTGGTTTGTGTGTTCTTGCTAGTGCCGGTCTAGGAATTGCATCACTTTGCTCATTAGACTAGTCACGAATTTTTAATGGAGTGGACTTGATGGCATGGTAGATGTTGCAGCGAGGGTGGCCTAGGGGACCATTATTCTCCCTACTTGGGAAGGGGGCCTTAATATCATTGATCCGGACTTGCAGTGCAGGGCATTGCTTTGTAAGGTGGTGGTGAGGGGACTCATGCCTGGGCAGGAACCTTGGAAGGATTTCTTTTTTGGACGCATTCAGGCTTGCACACCTACCTTAGGAGATGATTGGGTGGACAGCCCTTGCTGGATTTTTACTTCCACCTCTCTCAGGTCTCCTGTCTCTCCTCTCATGACTGCCATTCTCAAAGCTTGGGGGAGCTTTAGGAACACTCTTCGAAGGGTTCCCGTCCTCTACCCTTGAAGAGCCGATCATTTGGAACGATAGTATACTTGATGAGCATGGCAGACCTCTGGGCACTCCCCATTATATGCAGTGGTCTGAGTGGGAGAGAGGCCCCGCCTACACAATAGGCACTTGGAAGGCTCTTATTAGGCTACTTGAGGATCAGAGGCTACAGTCCGTGAGTCACCTCAGAGGGGTAGCACGCAGAATTCAGCAGATAGATGCAGCCATCCCGTTGGATTGGACAGTTGAGATGCCTATTACTTCCACCACTTGGATGTAAGCTTTTTTTAGGACAGCAGTTCCTCTACAGGTGATCGCTCTTCAAGGTCCCGATGAAGATGCTCTGGTCTTTGACGTTGGGGATGGAGGTTGTGGTTATATGGATGATATTCTTCTAGAGGTTGCCTTTCAGCCTGTCAGGATTACTTGTTTTGTGGACCATGGAGTGGGCTTGTAGTGGTACTTAGACCCCGACCCTCTGCTCTTGGCCCTGGGATCCTGGAGGTTGTGGTTATATGGAGGTGCACCTATCAGGTGCTTGTAGTGGGACTCAGGAGAGCGGGAGTGGATAGATCATGGGCACCGAGAGAGGGGGATTCCCTTCTTTCACTTCACGGTTGGTAATGCCAGGAGATTTCAGCTGAGCAATAGAGGTTGGATTCCCTCTAGAGTCCCCCATTGGGATAGCTTCTTCATCACCACAGATTTGCGTAGGAATTTCTGGAGGAGGCTCTAGAAATCCCTCAGAAATAGAAAGATCACTATTTTCTTTTGGCTTTCTATTCATGGAGGGATTGCAGTGAACCTGTGGAGATCACGATTTGGGGCTGATCCCACTTGCCCTCGCTGTCATTCTGCAAAGGAGTCAGTGCGACATTGCCTTTGGGACTGCAATCAACCGATAATTGTTTGGAAAGGAGTTGCTCGGATACTCAGCATTTTTCATACTAACCCTTTCTTCATGACTTTGGGCTCGGTCGCATGGTTATCCCTTACTGGGCCCCAGGTGTTTTATGAGGGTGAGCCTTCTTCTTGGGCACTCTCGAGCTGCCGACAGGTGATAGAGCCCTGCTCTCTTTAGGATGTACCACATATTCCTTTCAGAGCTTCACATGTTTCAGTGGACACCTCTTGGGAGATTTTGGCTAGCATTTCCTTTTGGCACATTTGGAGAGCCAGATGCACAGAGGCCTTGGATGACACCCAGATACACCCATCACATGTGTTCACGGGTATTTGGAAGTGACACGGTTCACACTTTGATAGCCATATGGGCTAGCATGCAGGGCCCTTCACAGGAAGCCTCTTCTAGGAGGATTGTATTTCTTCGAGTTTGGAGGGGTTCTCCTTTTTTCTCGGAGGTTGCTACCGGATTGAGATGGCACTATCAGCCCCAATCCTTTCTTTTTGGCTCTTGAGCTTTTCATGCTCTAACGGTTTTCTTTAATACTTAATAGAAGTCTCTTTTTTGCCCCCCCCAAAAAAAAAAGGTTGGATATTGTCGGTTGAATGTGTAGGGCCAGGGATAATGCTAAATTCCCCACTTTTAAAGGGGAAAAGAAGCAAGATCAGAGGGCCCATTAGAGCCAAAAGCAAAATCCAGTGCCTACTTTTGGAGAAACTGACTTTTTCGAGAAAGTATAAAGCCCAGCTTTTTGGGGAAGCTGCCTATTCTAGGCTAAGAAAGCAGCCCCCAGCTTTTAGAAAGTGTATGCTTTTTGGCTACTTCGCCTAGTCTAAAAACTAAGAGTCCCCTTGTTGTCAAGGATGTTGAGATTTGTACTCAGCTGACTCGTTTGTTCTATTGCAATAAAGACCTTTGGGAGGGGGGGGGGTAGCCCTTATTTTTGGCCCCTAGTGTGGTGTCTTGCTCTTCTGGCCCCCTCACTCTTGCGATTCAATTGCAGCTCCGTGTTGAAGTTCCCTATTGTTGTGCCAAAGTTTCCAGCCACTAGATGAAGTAGATACTGAAGTGCGATTTGCCCCTACGGGCTGTGATTTGTTGATCTCACGCTGCGATTTGGTCTTAAATGCTGCGATCTGATTTCCAGCCATCTGTTGTGATTATTGAAGTGCAAATTAACTACAAGGTCTATGATTTGATTGTTGAAGTCGAGTTTAAAGTCCAAACACAAGGTTTCAGTGGTATCAGAGCTTAGCCTTGTCACTTTCCTTGTTGACAACGATCCATAGTACTAGTAGATTGAGGAGGGATACCAACGAATTGGAGAAAACTACAGTTACCCAGTCAGAAAGAGAGATTTTAGTGCAAAGTCCAAGCAAGAAGCTTCGAGTTTGATTGGGATCCAGTTCAGCCTGCTCAGCTCGATCAGTTCGCCTCAAATTTGTGAACAAAGCACGTGTGATTTGACCTGCAAGCAGCCCCATACTTTTGGCAAAATTTGGTATGGGAAATTCAGCCTTGATTGCTGTCTCATAACAAGGTATTTTAACCCGAGATCAGTCCTAATTCTTGACGACTTGATTCAGCCCTGTTTGGTGTCCGGAAACAGCAAATCGTTTTGCTCAGTCACTGCCAGAAAGTTGACCCTGATCAAGTTTTTTAGCTACCCAAAATGTGATCTACATTTTATTATTCCTTTTCCAACGATCCAATTGTTTTTGGATCAATTAAGCTTGCAAGCAGCTCTGTTTTTATCTCTATTAACTGTTGGTTTCAGAACATGGCAGTTCAGCCACTAGACGACCTAGACAGAGAGGACCTAGAGGGATCTTGACGGAGATTTTGTAAGAGCTAGAATTCAAGAGTTGGACACTTTGAAGAAGATACCTCGATTTTCAGCATCTTTTCAGGACCAAGTACATGTCAAAGCAAGGTTCGGTCTCTAAGGAAGCAAGCTGGAGGTCTCTAAGGAAGCTAGACCATCAACATCCTCACGGGAAGGAGTCCTCACCCAAGTGGAAAGCGAAGGCAATTGCCTACCCTCAAACCAAGAAGCTCAAGAGAGAGTCATCTAGTTTCGTAACGTCTTGCAGTACAAGCTCCTTGGCCACTTCACACAAAAGACATCGGGGAAAGCATTCAGAGACCAAAGAGAACAAGTTAAAAGAGGGGGGCAAGTCTGTTCGCATCGACACTTATGATGGAGCTTATGGATGCACAGAGAAAGCTATGAAGTTTATACACCAATTTGATGTGGCTTTTGGTACCCTTCCAAGATTCGGATGGTAAATTTACATCTTACTGACATGACCAATGCTTGGTGGAGTGCCTAGTTAGTTGCTGGGATAGCTTCGAAAACATGGGAAGAATTCAAGAAAGCCTTCTATTGGCAGTTTCTTGCAAAGCAGTTTGTGGACGAAGTACATATCGCATGGAAGGGCCGCCATATGGACGAGGATGAGCCTATCGAAGCCTACAAAAGACGTTTTGGGATGCATATTTGCAAGTTTATTCCTTTCAAGAAATCTCGGATGGCGTTCAGCTTTGGAAGTACTCGACATGCTTACCACCCAAAGTACGAGCTTTTGTGAACATCCTACCTAACAAAGAGATTCAGGGTCTTTTGCATTCAGCTTAACTCGGAGTTCTCATGCACACATAGGATCATCCTTCCTTCAAGAAAGTAAAGAAAGGGGGGGGGGGGGGGGGGAAGATTGTACCAAGAGGAACGGGAAAGAAGACCTATACGCCACCGCGATTTGAAAAGAAATAGTCTCGGTCTCAGAAGCTGAGGGGTGAATCAAAGCCCTACAAAAGAAAATCCAAGCTCACTCGAGAGTAGATCGAGACCTTCTGAAAGGAAGGCAAATGTTTCAGATGCAGGACTGAGGCGCACTTGCTTGCTGACATGAAAGGATCAAGAATTTGAAGGATTAGAAAAAGCCTAAAGAACTGCCAAAGACATTGGTGGGATGAGTCCTTGACGTACGAGGGAGAGAGGGCAATCCAGAGGAACGGGAAAGAAGACCTATATGCCACCGCGATTTGAAAAGAAATAGTCTCAGTCTCAGAAGCTGAGGGTTGAATCAAAGCCCTACAAAAGAAAATCCAAGTTCACTCGAGAGTAGATCAAGACCTTTTGAAAGGAAGGCAAATGTTTTAGATGCAGGACTGAGGCGCACTTGCTTGCTGACATGAAAGGATCAAGAATTTGAAGGATTAGAAAAAACCTAAAGAATTGCCAAAGACATTGGTGGGATGAGTCCTTGACGTACGAGGGAGAGTGGGCAATCTAGAGGACAAAGAATTGCCTATGGGACAAAGTAAGAGATCAGAACGTGTTGATTTGATCCAGGAGCGACGGAAAATTTCATTCCACATGACCTAGGTTTGCAGCTAGGGATCAAAATAAAAGAGTTAGGGCAATCTCTTGATGTTGGGCAGATTTTCGAAGGACAGTCATGACTAGTGATGCCTCTTATTGGCAAGGTTAGAATCCATATTCAGGATTATGTGGATCACGAGGACTTCTTCGTCTTGCCATTTGATCAATTTGATGTAGTTTTGGGGATGCCTTGGTTCCATAGGAAAGGTGTACATCTCATCATTCCCGAGAGTACACTTGTTTTCACTCATAGGAACAAGGAGCATTCCTCCCCTTTTTGTTCACTCGTATCGTTAATTCAAAAGAAGGATGTGTCTTATCGTATGTGTGTTGACTATGGAGCCCTCAACAATATGACTATCAAGAACATGCTTTCGATTCCATGCATAGATGATGTGTTGGATAGATTGAAAGGAGCCATTATTTTCAACAGGATTGATTTAAAAGATTGGTTATCATCAAATAAGGATCCATCCCTAGGATATCCATAAGACGGCTTGTTGGATTATACGAGTTCTTGGTCATGCCTTTTGGCTTAACAAGTGCTCCCACCACCTTAACAGGATGATGGGCTGGTCAGACCCTACATACATTTCACAGTTACCTTCTTTGATGACATCTTGTGTTTTCAAGGCCAGAAGAGGAGCATAAGAGACATCTAGCCATCGTGCTCGAAGAAATACGAGACAACAAGCTGTATATCAACAGAAAGAAAAGGGAATTCTTCTTGGATGAATCCATTATCTTGTCATATTATTCGCAAAGATGTAGTATGGATGGATCCCGTAAAGATCAGAGTCATCCAGGAACTGCAGCTTGATCCTACTACAAGAGATTCATCTGACATTTTGCTGATATTGCAGCCCCGTTGACCAAGAAGTTTGCTGCTTTTAGACGGGGGGGGGGGGGGTGACAAAGGACAACACTCAAGGAAAAGTTCTCCGTAGATCCAATTCTTGTTGTTCCTAACTTACACAAGCCCTTTGATGTGGACTGCGATGCATGTGGAGGGTGTGTAAGAGATGCTTTTCATCAAGATGGTCATGTGGTGGCCTATGAAGTCGGAGATTGCGAGATGCAGAGCTGCATATGGGGACAGATGAGAAAGAGATGCTGGCTGCCATTCATTCTTTGACTATCTTTGGGGACTGATTTCATGGTCAAGACAATCACCGAGTGCCTTGCTGCCCCGCATCCGAAACACTTGCCTTCCTTTTACATGCGGTGTCTTGCTCTTCAGGGCCTCTCACTCCTCTTAAGGGGCCCCTAGTGTGGTGTCTTGCTCTTCAGGGCCTCTGACTCCTTGTGTGACTCTTGTTGAAGTTCCCTACTGTTGTCTTGAAGTTTCCAGACTCTTGTTGAAGTTCCCTACTGCTGTCTTGAAGTTTCCAGCTACTAGATGAATTAGATATTGATGTGCGCTCCTAAGTGCTGCGATGCTGCGATCGGATTTCCAGCCATCTGTTGTTGTGATTATTAAAGTGAGAGTTAACTAGAAGCTGTACGATTTGATTTTTGAAGCTGAGTTTGAAGTCCCAACAGGGGTTCAGTAACTCTCTTGCAGTGAATGCGAAAAACAGTCTTTAAAAGCATCTAAAAACATAAATGTTTCTTTATCTTGAGGATCCGATTCAGTTTTTGGTTCATTCTCTTTTCCCCAACAAAAGTCATGTGAGCAGAAATCGAAGACTTTATGACTTTTCCACAGAAATAGATACAGCTGGAATAGTTTCTCTTCTTCGTTCAGAAATAATCCAATGCTCTCTGTTTCTCTGTCGTAAAACCAGTGTTCTCTCGGGCATCATGAGGTGCACTCCTTTCCTATGTCACCAAGGCATCTCCAAAACTACATCGAACTGATCCAATGGTGAGAGAAAAAAGTCCTCGTGATCCCCATAATCCTGGATATGGATCCTGGCTAATTAGAGGTGTCTTTGGTAAATTTCTTGAATGCTAAACTGATGCAATAGTTGGGGGTTCCAACACAATGGAGTGACCAACTGTCGTTGGAATATCTGCCGAGCATCAAGAGATTGCCCTAAGTGTTCTGTCAAGACTAGGTTATGTGAGATGAAGTTATCTGTCGCTCCGGGGTTGAACAAAATCAATATGTTCTGGTCTCTTAGTTTGCCCCATGTTAGACAAAGTTCTTTGGCCTCTGGATTGGCCATTCTCTTGAGTACGAGGGACTCCTCCAGCCAAAGTCTTTGGCGGTTCTTTGGGCTTTTTTTACTACTTTGAGACCTTGGGCTTTTAGGGGCAGTCGGCAACCAAGTGCCTTGTTGCCCCGCATCTGAAACACTTGCCTTCCTTTCGGAAGATCTTATTTGTTGTAGAGTGAACTTGGACTTTCCTATGCAGGACTTAGGTTCGTCGCCCCTTGGCTTCTGTTGGTGGGACTCTTTGTTTTCAAATCATGGTGGCATAGAGGGCTTCTTTCCCATTTCTCCTTGTACAATGTTCTTCTTTTTTGATCCCCCTTCCTTCCCTCCTCAAAGGGAGGAGGACATCATGAGAGCAATTGAAGTTGAGTGTTTGAGGTTCTGAATCCCAATACTTGGTAGAGATTTATGAAAGCTCATACTTTGGGTGATAATCTTGCACGATACTTTCAAAGTTGTAGCTCATTTTTTGGGATTTCTTGAAGAGGAGAGTTTTGCAAATATCATTTGGGATTTCTTGAAGAGAAGAGACCTGCAATATGCATCCTAAAATCTCTTGTTTGTATGCTTCGATAGGCTCGTCTTCATCTATGTGGATGCCCTCCCATGCATTATGTACTATTCGTCTATGGAAGAAACTCCCGATAGAATACTTTCTTAAATTCTGCCCATATTTTAGGAGTGCACTCTACCAGGCTCTGGCCGTGTCTTTGAGATGTAGACTCACCATCCGAAGCTTGGAGGATTCTTGATACTTCTCGGTACCAAAAGCCACGTATCATCTTCATAGGTTTCTCCGATCGTCCATAGGCTCCATCATAAGGGACGAAACAAACAGACTTGCCTCCTCTTTGAACTTTCTCTCCTTGGTCTTTGAGTGCTTTCCTCGATGTCTTCTCCTTGAGTTGTGGAAGAGAACAATGAACTCGTCCTGGAAGAATTGCTGGCAATGGACTAGGAGAACGCCTTCTCAAACTTTGGCGCTTTTGTGGGGATTCTTTTGAAGCAATCGATGGAGGAATAGCAAAGCGCCTTTGACTCACTTCCTTGGGAGAAGAAACGGTTGTGTGTTTGGATACGTGCTCCATGGAATCGACTTCAAAGAGATGCTGAAATCAAGGGATCTTCTTCAGAAAATAGAAGTCTTAGATTAGGGCATCTACAATTCTTAATCAAGGTCATCATCTCCTCTATAGGTCCGCTCTTGCTTGGTCATCTAGTAGCGGAGCTTCCGTTCTCTGAAGCCATGAGTGTTGAGATAGATCAAGGCTGGACTGTTTCAAAGCTAGATTCATCCAAAAACATTGGATCATGGAGATAGAAGCAACCAATTCTGGATTGCACTTTGGACGGCGCCAAGAACTTGAACAAAGATCAACTTTTCGTGCAGTTAAATCAGCAAAACGATTTGCTGTTTTGTGACAGCAAACAGAGATGAATCAAATTTTCAAGATTTAGGACTGATCTGGCCTGGAAATTCCCTGTTAGGGGGCATCAAACAGGGCTGAATCAATTTGTGAAGCTTTGGGACTGATTGCCGGTTGAATAGCACTTGATCTCCAGGCTGAAATCCTGAACTGGAACAAACTCTATGGGCTGAGCAAGCTGCGCCTGTAAATTTCGATCGATTTGGGCAGCTCCTGGATTTGATCGTTGGCAATCGGAAGCTCCTCTTGTTTTGTTGATGACATTCCCTTCAAATCACAATCAGGCTTCCACTTTCTCTGAAATCTTGGGTCGTCTTCACCAAGGGAAGTGAAGATGCTGGCTTGACACCACGGAAACCTTCTTTGCTAATCATTTGGTAGCTCCACACTTTAGTTTCCAGCAGTTCTAGGCAATTCACTCTTCAAAACAACTCTGATTTGTGGCCGGAAATTCAGAACCGCAAAGAAACTTAAGCAAGGGGGCTGGAACTGAAGTCACAATTGAGGGAGAGAGTGAGAGAGAGGTGGGGAGAGAAAAACACAGCATTAGGGGCCAGAAATAAGCCCCCCTGCCCCAGAAAGCTAGAGCTTTCAGCCAGGAAAAGCTGACTGAAAGGCTTTTTCTTCCCATCAGCAGAAATTGGTGAATTTCTCCAAGTGGGCCCTTCCAAAAGCTGGTCCTCCACCTTGATGCACTTTTCCCCTTAAAACGTGGGCCTTTTTGCACTCTCCAAGGTCCAACACGAATGCATGCATTCTTTTTCTTGGAATAATCCTAGTCCTTTGTGGGCATCCCCACGGTGATCACTAACAATGCAAAACAAAACTTGCTTTAGTTAACCAAAGTCAACTTTCTTTGACCGAAGCCAATATTGAAAGATTTCTCGTTATTTTTTGAGAGAAGTACACAGTTTTGTGACAACAAATACTTTTGCAAAGACTTGTATAAGTTGTTCTATACCTTAAGAATGAAGCAGCGAAGGCCAGCAAAGATGATTTGGTAGAGGAAAATCATCCTCGCAAACCTCTTCTTCTTGTAAAGGAGGCCCATCTCATTCGTGGTTATGAGCACAAAGATCTTTTGTGGTGCAAGAAAGTGATGATGTAATTGCAGCTATACCTACAATGATGCCTATACTTAAGGACACAATGTCTGTTAAGGGCATGGATATGCTAGTGGACATATCAGATATGCCTATACAAGCACAAAGCAGAGCTTATATGTTGCCACGAATTAAAAAAGACAGCAAGGTATGATGGCTTCCTTGAATTCTTGGTGTTTTGATTCAGGTGCTTCTAATCGCATGGCAGGGAGAAAAGATTGGTTTTCCAAGTTGCACCAGAGGCCGTATGGAACTTTGGAAATAGCCTATAGCACATAATCTGATGTTAATAATGTTGGAATAATAAGCCTCAAACGTTCTATGAGCTCCATGTCAGATGTATTCTATGTTCCAGGCTTAGGCAAAAATCTAATTTCAGTTAGAAAGGGTCTGAGGCAGTAATGCAGAGTTGTATTTAAAGAGCATGAGTGCCTTGATGACCTTTTCACCTTGAAGGGAATGGTGAAAAATAATGCTAGCATAGTTATCATAGACCAGCTGAGTGTATTGGCAGCATACATTAGTATATGTATGAAGCTTGCAATGCTGCACAGAAAACCCTTTGCAAGGACTACCAAGAGACTTAAAAAGTAATGCTAAAAGACAATCAGGATGTACAAAAAAGAACCTTAGGACTGATAAAGATGGAGAGAGAGCAAGAGAGTGAGCTGAGAGCTTGAAAGCTTGAAAGCTTAGTTGCAATAGAAGAGTGTAAGAGATACAACTGAAGGAGTGAGATGAGGTTTTGTCCTAGTGACAAAACCTTAGTAGTCACTAACCATAGTTAGTGGACTAACTGCGGTTAGGGGGAAAAACCTCTTAAAGAGAGAAAAGGGCCCCTAACTAGCTTATTAAATTACATTGGTCACTGCTGAATTATATCTATAATTCTAACACCCCCCTGCAGTGCCAATGTCATGTACAAGGATGATTAATCACCAAACGGATATAAGTTCAAGGCACTGCGAAATGCCTCAAACTTTTCACGTGGAAGTGCTTTGGTGAAAATATCTGCAACATTGTCATGTGTGGACACAAAGATCATACTGATCTCTCCTGCATGCAACTTCTCTCTGACGTAGTGATAGTGAACCTCAATGTGCTTCGTGCGAGCATGAAACACTGGATTCTTTGCCACTGCAATGGCACTCTGACTATCAGTGAGAATTGGAGAAGGACCCTCCAATGACAGATGAAGATCAGCAAATAGACGACACAGCCAGACACATTCAACTGTTGCTGTGAAAGCTGCCCTATACTCAGCTTCACATGATGAGGTAGCCACTGTAGATTGTTTCTTGCTCAGCCAGGAAATGCAAGCTTTACCCAAAAAGAAACAATTGCCACTAGTGGACTGCCTAGTGTCATAATCACCAGCCCAATCTGAATCACTGTAGGCATGCATCTGCAAGTCACCCCCCTGGGAAATAACAAGCCAAAAGACTTCGTGCCCTGCAAATAACAGAAGATGCGCTTAATTGCCTGCCAATGCATAGTTTTTGGGCTGTGCATATACCTGAGATACTGCAAACTGAATATCAGGTCTAGTGTTGCAGAGATAAATGAGGCATCCAACAGCCTGACTGTAAAATGTGGCATCAACTGATTCTCCTGCATCATGCATTGTGAGTTTCAGCCCCAGCTCCATGGGAGTGGCTATGGGCTTACAATCATGCATGTTAAATCTGTCCAAGAGTTTCTGCACATACTTGGACTGAGACATAACAGTGCCACGTCTCTCTTGAGAGAACTGGATCCCCAAATAAAAGTGAAGCAGCCCCAAATGTGACATGCCAAAGTTGGTCTGCAAATCAGCTTTGAAATCTGCAATATTATCTTCATTGGACCCTACGAGCAGTAAGTCATCAACATAAAGAATGATGACTAAAATTTCCCCCCCATCCTTCTTGATGTAGAGGGTGCTCTCAGTAGGACTATTGTGCAGCCCCTTGCTGGTCAAAAAGGCATGAATCTTGGCATACCATGCACGAGGGCCTTGTTTCAGCCCATACAAAGCTTTATTTAGCTTGCATACCTGAAGTGCATTTTCTGAAATTTCAAAGCCTGGAGGTTGTTTGACATAAACCTCTTACAACAAGTCTCCATTTAGGAAGGCTGTTTTAATGTCCAACTGATGAACATTCCACTCAAAATGTGCAGCCATTGCAATAACAGATCGGATGGTGGTCATCCGGGATGTAGGAGCAAAAGTCTCCTCATAATCTATGCCCTTTTTCTAAGCATAGCCTTTGGCAACCAGCCTTGCCTTGTATCTGTCAATGGAGCCATCTGGCTTCCGTTTCACCTTGAAAACCCATCGTGTACCAATTGCGTGTTTACCTGGTGGCAAGTCTACGACATCCCAAGTCTGATTTTTCTTAATGGACTGCAATTCATTGTGCATGGCATTCATCCAATGCACATTGTCCTTTGCTTCTTCGAATGTTGTAGGCTCCTCCTCATCGAGAAGAGTACCTGCATATGCTGATTCCACTGAATTAGCACCTTCCATGTGCCTTACTGCACTGCGAGTCCTGCTAGGTAATGGAGCATCAATCTTACTCTCCCTGAGAGTCTGTAACAGCTAGTTTGGGACTGTTTTTGCTGCATGTATGTCTGCAATTTCTTGCTGAACCACCTGTTCCACTGCCTGTGGAGGTGGCAAGACATCCTGTGGCTGAACTGGAGCATTGGGAGATGGCTGTAAATTCATTCCACTGCCTGTGGAGGTGGCAAGACATCCTGTGGCTGAACTGGAGCATTGGGAGATGGCTGTAAATTCTGATTTGCATCAGAAATATCAGCAGGGGAACCCAAGGCAATGGGTAGCAACCCTTCAAAAACATCCTCTGAAGAAGAAGGCATATGAAATTCAGCCTGAGTGTGAGCTGAATTTTCTGCAAATATCACATCTCTACTGACAATGATCTTGCGTGTAGCAAGATTGTAGAGACGGTACCCCTTGCTTTTTGCACTGTACCCAACAAATATGCACTTAATTGCCTTATCTGACAACTTATGCCGAAATTCAACTGGCACATGAGCATATGCAAGGCATCCAAAGACACGGAAATGATCCACTGAAGGCTTTCTCTTATTCCAAACTTCATAGGGAGTTTTTGTTTTCAAAGCCTTAGTGGGAGACCGATTTAAGATGTAGTTGGCACACATTAGACCTTCAAGCCAGAATTTGTGAGGCATGTGTTTGCTTTTCAGCATACATCTGTCCATCTCCATAAGAGTTCTATTTTTCCTCTGAGCTTTGCCATTTTGCTAAGGGGTCAGCCTCACTGTAAGCTGATGCACAATACCCTTGCCTTTCAAAAAAGCATCAAAATCTGCAGACAAGTATTCCCCGCCTCTATTTGTGCGCAATGTCTGTATCTTGAGTCCAGATTCATTTTCAACCATGGCTGAAAAGTGTTTAAACACCATGAACACTTCTGATTTGCGCTTCAGCCCAAAGACCCAAGTGAAATTGGAGTAATTATCAATAAAAGTAACAAAGTAGAGATGACCACCCAATGATGGAGTCCTCATGGGACCACAGACATCATTGTGTATAAGCTGTAATCTTCGGACAGCTTTAACTCAACCATCCTTTTTGAAGGGGAATCTATGCATCTTGCCTAAAATGCACCCTTCACAGGCATGTGGAGGAGGTATCTTAAGAGGTGGCAATGCATCAACCATAGAGTGCTTCTGAAGTGTCATCAAGCTGTTGTAATGCATGTGGCCATATCTGGCATGCCATAACTCTGCATTCTAGTAGTAGGAGTAGAAACTGCAAGAGCATGGGCTGCTCTTTTCTCAAAAAGATCAAGCTGAAAAAGCCCACGCAGCAGAGTACCAGATAATCTCAAGGCATATCATTTTCTCTGTCTCGGACAGCACATTTGTCATCCTCAAAGATGACCCGAAATCCAGCCCTGTTAAGAGTGGACACTGAAAGGAGATTCTTGGTGATACCAGGCACATACAAGACATCTGAAAGTCTGAAAACTGAGCCATCAATGGCGGTAAGCTCAACTTCTCCTGTACCACGTACTGAATATGACGAGTTGTTGGCACAAGTGACTTTCTTACCAACGGGAGGTGGATGTAAGGAAGTGAAGAGACACTTCCTAGAAGTGATATGCTTGGAGGCACCGCTGTCAAAATACCAAGTATTCAGCGTTTCATTGACACTGAAAGCTGATGCATCCGTGGAAGGATCATAACTGCAAGTCAAAAAGGCATATGTATCATCATTACAAGTGGCTGTACTATCCCGAGCATCTGGAGCAGCCAGCCTAGAATCTGAAATGCAAGATAAAAAGGCATAATCTTGTCCAACAAAGTTGGCTGTAGCATCCCCACTGTCAGATGCATGAGGAGCTGAATCTGAAACAGCCATACCGGAGCTGTTTTTCTTCTCTTTTGCAAGCCTTTTCCTGCATTCTGCAATGTGATGACCTGGCTTTTTGCAGTAATGACAAAAACTCTTCTTCTTGGGCTTACTTGCATCATTCTTAGCCTTTTGTGAAGGCTGTCCTGACCCACTGGAAGGTTGATTTACTGATGTCTTTAGCTGTCCCTTTGTTTTTGACTTGAACTTTGAGAGCATAGCTTGTTCACCTGCACGTGAAGCCATGTTTTTCCTGGTTTGCTCTTCCTGAAGCAAAAGTCCTATCAACTCATGAAAAGTGAGAGGATTTGCACCCCCCCCTCAATGATAAGTTCAACGAGGTATGAAAACTGAGATAAGTCTTAGGAAGAGAATTCAGAGTGGTGGTAATCATCTCTGAATCAGGAATAATCTCATCAATGTTCAATAATTGCTCTCTGAGATCCTGTAGCTTTGTGAGGTGGACTGACATGGAGTCACCCTCTTCCATATGTGTATCACTTAACTCTCTTTTCAAGAAAGATACCCTTGCATCATTCCGGGCTGCATACATGCTTTCTAAGATATCAGACACTGCCTTCGAGGTCTTACATGACCGGATATGCGGAATGATAAATCTTTTCACTGAAAGAGAGATGCATGACAAAGCTGAGGCATCCGGTGAATCCCATCTCTTCTGCTCTGGAGTGGTGGCTACAGCTGCACCAACAACCTGTCCTGCAGTTGCACCGTGTGAACGACCTCTTCCTCCTCCTTGTTGGGGAGGGGTATTAGGTGCCATACCTGCTAGTCGGATCTCATCCCCATTCACATAATCCCACAGAGAAATCAGAATATTGCATACCATAAAACTCCAGAGGGAGTAGTTGGTACCATCCAACTTGTCTTCCTGTGAAAGACCACCGAACTGGAAATCATTCTGATTTTGCTGGGCCATGTCTGAGATAGAGATTACAGCAGATACACAACTGAATTCCCTTACCGGGAATGAAATGCACAACTCCCAAAAAACACAGCCAAGCACTGGCTGAAAATGCAACTCAGATTTCTGCAATTTCTATGTCAGAAATCTGTCAAAGCATCAAAACTCTCCCACAATCTGCCAAAAGTGCTGCAAAACACTTACAGAAAGGCAGTGTGAACTGAAATCTCCAAAATTGCTCTCCCAACACAAAAGCCCCAAAATAGGCTTGAAATTGCAACCAGAAAGGGGCAAATTGACCAAAAGCCCCAAATGTTGTAAAAATTGCGCTCTGTCTGCAAAAGCCCCAAATTTCACTGCGAAATTGCAGTGTAATCACAAAATCCCCAAATTTCTGCAAGAAATTGTACTGCAAAACTGAAAGCCCCAAATTTCGAGCTTGAAATTGGAACTAGAAAGGGGCAAATTTACTAAAAACCCCAAATCTGCAATTTCTGAGCAAAAGCCCCAAATTTCAGACCAGATCTGTGGATCTGTCTGCAATGCTTGCTCCAAGTGCAGCTCCAAATTTCATCAACACCTGCAAAGTGTTTGCAATGTCTGCCCGCGAATACAAAGGGCCGTACTGTACGGATGAGCTATGTGCTGCAGACTGTACGGCAAAATAGTATGGAATGTACAGCAAGTACGAAGACTGTACGGAACAGTCCGTACGTCTTGTACGGAAGGCAACGCAAAGAACAGCCAACGAGCTGTACGGAAGAATTCGCAGGTACTTGTACGGGTAGCAACCAAAGATCAGTACGGACGAAATGACGCATGAGCTGTACGGCTGGCGATGACGAATCGTACGGATTGTACGGACGGGCGCTGTCGACGAGGGGCGCACGGAAGGTACGGAAGACGAGTTTGCATGTACGAGCAGGTACGGCATGTACGGAAGCAGCAGGTACGGTAGGTACGGACGATCAACGCAGGTGTAGTACGTGCTGGAGTAGCAGGGCCGTACGGACCTGTACGGAATGTACGGCACTGTACGGGATGACGAGACTGCAGCAGGCAGAAGGTACGGCCAGTAAAGGGAGCTTGTGGGAGCTAGAGTCCGGGAGCAGGGAGCAGGTCCAAGAGCACGATCTACTCTGATACCAAATGTGAGTGTGAGTGGAGAGAGAGCAAGAGAGTGAGCTGAGAGCTTGAAAGCTTGAAAGCTTAGTTGCAATAGAAGAGTGTAAGAGATACAACTGAAGGAGTGAGATAAGGTTTTGTCCTAGTGACAAAACCTTAGTAGTCACTAACCATAGTTAGTGGACTAACTGCGGTTAGGGGGAAAAACCTCTTAAAGAGGGAAAAGTGCCCCTAACTAGCTTATTAGATTACATTGGTCACTGCTGAATTATATCTATAATTCTAACATATATGTTGGGAGAGTAAGAAGCTTTTGTAACAAGTATGGCATACAGCAGTTTCTAACCCCTAAAAAATTACTCTCCTCAATTTAATGGTACAGCTGAAAGCAACGATAGGACTTGAGATGGCAAGGTGCATGCTGAAAGAAAAACAGGTTTTGGGCATAAGCAGTAAGTACAAAAGCTTAAATCATCAGTGGGAATCCCACAAGGCAATAAGAAATATGCCACCTCTTTGCTTGGAATGTTCACAAGCCTAGTGTTGCTCGAGTGTTTGGTTGTGGGTTATGTGCCCATGTGCCTTGCTCCTGTAATATGATCAATCTTTTCTTTCATGCTCCCATCATGCCAGCCGTCAGGTAGTCCTCCTATGCGTAGACTTCGGATATTAGCAGCCCTTTTTTCTTGTTCTTGTACTCTTCGATACACATCCCATGTGTTAATTTTATTGTCCATTGTTGCTGTAATTTCATGTTTCACTGACTTGAGCTGATTGGTGACCATGTCCTGGGCCTTGGTTACCAACTGTGGCGCAGGTGCTGCTTCATTTGTATCTGCAATACTTCTTGTATTATTTCCTATTTTCCTTGGTTTGCCATGTTGAGAGAGAGAGACAGAGAAGTAGAAGTAGAAGTAGAATTTATTAGCGTCCTCGGGGGGCCAAAAAATGACCCATGGGACACACAGAGAGAGAGAGAGAGAGAGAGAGAGAGAGAGAGAGAGAGAGAGAGTTATATGATGTACTCATTTTCTGAAATGTTGCTGTATAGAGAAGAAGCTTTTGCAAGGACAGTTTCAGAAAAAGCTTGTTAATGGTAGCTCAATAACAAATACAAAGGCAGTGGTGAAGGAATCAAGAGACGTGTCTACGTCCACAGATGATCTTGGTAATCAACTTATCTTGGCAGTTAGAGCGATTATTGAGAATGTTTAGGCATCTTTAAACTGTAAAACAAAAGATGCTTCTTGACAGCATTTGTAACGTATTTCTGTCCTTGCTGGGTATTTGCCATCATATACATTTGGTTGAGTCAATTGAGCTAGTGGCAACATGCTTCATGACAGAAACTGTTGTAAGCATATCAAGCACAATATTTTCTCTTGACATGCTGGATCATCAGATAACTACTTTTTTATCGCTCAAAACCTGTTGCTTTCACCGTTTGGCCAGAAGACTTGCAGGCTACAACCTTCATTGGCCAGAACGAACAGCTTTCATTGGAAAGGAAGCAAAGTAGTGATCTATTTTCAGAGAGAATGGATAACAGATTTGAAGCTGCTTCATCATCAACCTCAACCTTGTTAAACAAGACAACCCTGCCATTGAATCTAACAGGCTTGAATATGTTGCCTGCACATGCAACATTACCTGCAGACCACTTCCGAACAGTCAACAACATTGATTTTTTGATTACAGAGGTATTATCGCTGGGTCCAGTTTGCTCGATTTTTTGATTTCCTTGATCTTTTAAGGAGTGAACAGTCTATGGCTGTTATTAGAAAACTGGTCAATCTCTTTCTGTCTCTGCTTCTGATATGAGTTTGTGTTACTTGCCACTTCTCCTGGGAATACATTGTGGACATTTATTTCATTATGGACCATGGTGCACCCTCCAGTCTGCTTTTTATCTGTTGTAGTCTAGAAGATCGATTGTCATTTGTCTTTGTGATTTATGTTGCTTGGCATATTCTCATCATTGTGTTAAATTATTTCCACACTTTTTCTTACTGTGCAGCTGGTAACTGAGAAGCAGAATTTGCTGAAAGCACTCAAAAAAGAGTCCTCCAAAGCTGCTGACTTGGAGGTGAATGTTTGATTAACCATTAAGAAAAAATTCTGACCAACAATTCTTTGTGTGAGTGCGTGTTTGTTTATTTGTCTGGTTCTGATTAGCTCTTCTTTCTAGTGCTAGCTTTCGTCATAGCTGAGTTTCTCTTTGCCTATGGAAATCATAATGGCATTCTTTTTAAAAATGATCATGGGTCTGTCTTCGTCCATGGTAGTTGACACACTTTTTTGATATTCCTCTACATCTTGCAGACACTGGTTATGCTATCTTCTGAATGCTCAGTAATGCTTTCTCTCAAACAAATCCCCCCCCCCTTTTTTTTTTGGCGGCAAATTTCTTGTAGTCAGCATATGCAGGTCCTGAAATTACTTCTCTCTGAAATGTTTGTATTGGAGACATTACACGGACTGCATATGGTAATCCCTACAGTGGTGTGATTGGATAGGTTACAATGGTAAGCCCTAACTGCAATTGGTAGCCTTTGTCATGGCTGAGTAGGTCCCCTCTAGAGAATGGATTCAAACTCAGCATCTTGGCACGAGTGTAAGGTATACAAAGGTGGATGTGTGTGTGACTCATGACTGCTTTTGGTCGCTGATGACATGAGTCGGTGTGTCAGAGGTTGTAGTTGATAGTGAAGTGCTGATTATAAGCTTTGTGAGTTTAGTCTCTTGAACTGAAGTCCATACGTGTCTGGTTCTTTCATAATGCTAAGTTTGGGAGTAAATCCATGCCATTCATTGATCTAATTTCCAGACCCATGCCTTTCATTGATCTATTTCCAGATGTGTATGGAATGGAGATTTATAAAAACGACCTCAGTTGGGATGTTTTTTTGTGGGTCTAAAATCTCCATGGTTGTTTTGTTCAGGCATTCAATGCAGACCTGTCGAAGAAACTTGAAGTGCAAACACAGCGACTTGAGCTTGTCTTTGCTCAGAATATGGCTAATGGAAGAGTTGCTATGGTTACAAATCCCAATGATGAGCATCAAGACAATGAATTTGTCGATGAAGGGGATGAGGTATAGATATCCTTTTAGCTTTGAAGTGCATAAACTAAATCTTCAACCTGCTGTGCTCTGAAATTTCTGTTGCCCCTTCTTTCTGCTGGCGCTTCAACAAGAAAGACACCCCTTTTCCTTCCCCGTATATTACTTTCCTGCTGGATGTTGTAGGTGGCTCCTTAATGCCTCTATATTATGGACATTTTTGTTTTAAAGCTCTCTTAAATATTAATTATCTTCTCTAGGCATCAATTTGGCAAGTGTAGGGCTTGCTTATTGCCAAATCCAAAAAAATGCAAAATCATTGCAGCGTCCGATAAATACACATATTAACCTTTTTGCTGTATTGAAACTCTTGATTGATCATGGCGTCAGTCACTGTGCCATCAACAGAAACCAAGGTAGACTATCCTAGGCAGAAGCACATGTGCAATGACATGAGAAGCTGTGTAGGCTTTATACAAGGCTGTCTTTTCTTTGTACAAAGTGGTCTATGTATAAAAGAGTGAGTGGGGCATGTTGGTTGTGTTGGGGAGGGGGGGGGGAGAGAGAGAGAGAGAGAGAGAGATTAACGTTTGCAGGAGGCCTCGCGGGCCTATGAGACAAAGTGCAAAACAAAAAAGGTAACTCATACAAGCCACTAGGGGCTGAAGCAAAGGGCTCACTAAGGCCCTTGCTGAGTGCTAAATTGCTAAGCTAGTAAAGTAGTAGAGTAGCAAAAGCAAAATATCTTAGAAGAGTATCAGATGCTCACAGCCCTAGTACATGCCCAGGTTCCATATATTCAGGTAACCTAGTGGTTCTCTGATGAGATGCGAGGAGCTCTCATATCTGTGTCTGTCGAGTTGTCTCTCGATGCGGTGGAGGGCATGGTCTCCTCGATCTCGAGATCCGGTGGGCTACGTCAAGGGTGATGCCTCTTCTCTGGTGGTCACCTCTGAAGAGGGCTGAAATAGGCCGAACTACGATCGTGTGTGCTCTGGTCCCTCTCCGCGTGTTGCACGTGGGGTGCGTGCCTCTTGTTTGGTAGCATCGTGGCGGGGACTCCTACTGCTAGTCCATGATGCTCTCGTCTCATCAAGCTCCTCTCCCTCAACCTCATTGGCAGCTGACTCAGATGCATAGAAATCTGTAACATGTGCCTGTGCTTTGTCAATCTCGTTGGCCTGTGGCATCAATCCCTGCTGCTCTCGGGTCTATTGCATTAGTATATCTCTCTATCGTCGCGTCTCAATCAGATAGAAACCTGATCAGGAAAAATCAGTCGCGTAAGTGGACCAAAGCCATGCCCCTTCTGAAAGAGGCAGTGATATCGCTCTGGATCTCATAGTAGACTGGGCAGACAGAGAGAAAGTGCTCCTCTGTCTCGATCTCCCCCCATTCGGCACAGTGTGCAGATCCTCTACTCTCTGGGTATGCCTGCAGCTCTCCCTGCATCGATCCGCAGTTGATGTGACGAGACTTGCAACTGACCGATGGCGATCCTCAATGCATGTGAGACTCTCCTATCCTTCAGGTACTGAGGTATGATGACAAGACCATGCTCCGAAATCCTCAAGAAGTGGTCATGGTAGAACTGGATCTTGGTGGGGAACTCCCCCCCCCCCCCCCCCCCAAGCCCTAGATGTATGTAGCTGGAGGAGGTCCAATCGTATGATACAGTTGATCTCATCTCGTGGGATCATCTCGGGTGGTGCATCTGTGATGTACTGAAAGGGGGGAAGTCTGTCCATCTGAATGTCGTGACTACCAAACCATGTAGATACCCGTGCATACCATGCTGTATCAACACCGCTCCCTGCTAGCCGCTTGGAAGACTCTAATGCTAATCTTGGTAATCTCCACTGGGGTGGAAGAAAGTCACTGTCTGGAAGATAGCATGGGTCATGGCAAACTCTGTGTGTATGATCTGAAGGGGGACCTAGGGCTTGCTACGAATCATTGTGGATCCCATAATCACATGTAGCTTCTCAAATCTCTTCCACTCTGTCGCTGAAATATCACTCCCACAGTAAGGTGCTGCATACATGGCAGTCGGTCTCACCAAGATGTCGAAAAGCCAACCCTTCGTCTGAGGGTTTTGAAAGTGTGCCTGGAAGCATTGCCTCTCTAGTCCGGGCCAGAGCATCTCGCCCTCGTGTGAGTTGTGCCGTACCTGCATGGGTCATCGTGAAACTTGGTCCAGTGAATACAACCCCCAAGTATTTGTAAGACTGCACTATCTCAACTGGCTCATCTCGGTATGTGAAACTATGGCCACGGGCTACTGCTTGGGAGGTGTTGAAGATCATAACCTTGGTTTTCCCAAGGTTAACTATCAAGTCTCTCTCTGTGTAGAACATCTCCAGAGCCTCTAAATGTCTCTGCAATCGCTCTACTGAGGATGATATGAGGACCATGTCATCTCCGTACAACAGTATCTGCACCATTAAGTCAGCCAGGAGTGAACCCTCTCCACCTAGGTGGTCTACAAAGGAAGTGATCTCATCGATATAGAGCCCAAAGAGGATCAGTGAAATCACTTCCTTTTTAGAAGGCCAAAAATGTCTATGATAGGAGAAAGAAAGAAAGAAAGAAATATTAACATCCTCGGGAGACCTCACAGGCCTATGGGACAAACACACACCAAAACATCAGTTATAGACTGAGAGTCTCTTGTGAGTGTATATAGCACTCACAAAGTTATTATAGGTTAACAACAGTCTACTACAGTCTACTACCAACGATAATCGGCCTGCATTACATCAGTTTAAGACTGAGAGTGTTTAGGCTTGGATGTGAAGTCTCTTATAAGTGCTTTTCCATCTCTGTAAACAGCCCATTTTCCTTCCTTTCGAGCATCCTTCACTTTAGCCAATTCAGTGGCCTTCATTTTGAGCTGAGTTGGGGTGAGCTCCTCCGCTATCCATGTTTTAGTGCCTTTCAGCTTATTGGTTTGCTTAAGAATATTGCTTCTTTTCATTTTGTTCTGGAAGCATACTTTGGGCTGTGTCCCCTCCTGTAAGACAACTATTACGTCTTCAGCATCCCATTCTAGTTGTGGGGTTCTTTCCATGATATTTTCCAGTTTTTCCTTTTGAGCTCCTTCAAACCAGCCCTCTGGTAGCCCCCCTATGCATACGAGTCGTGTATTAGCCACCCTCTTTTCCTGTTCTTTTACTTCTTATACACATCCGATGTGTTAACTTTAGTGTCCAGTGTTGCTGTAATTTCCTGTTTTACTGATTGGAGCTGACTTGTGACCAGGTCCCGGACTTAAGTCACCATCTTTGGTGTGGGTGCTGCTGTATCGTGTATCTGCAGTACCTCACGAATAATTTCCTGTTTTCCTTCTGCTTCCCATACATCTGTTTTCCTCTCAAAAAAAGCTGCAAGTCTGAGCTTGAGCTCACGGATTTCCTGCTGTAAGTAATAAATATGCTCTTGTGGGTCTATCATGCTTACCATTCTCTTCTGCTGTAGATAGTTCTTTGCATATGGGGACGGCGTCTTTGCAAACACATAGGGGGGAGACGAGGGGAGAGCTGCAACAGAGGAATATAGTGCTTTTGTCGGGGTTGAGACAAGTGTCTTGATCTTGGGGAAGGCCACAGGTGTCTTGGCATCCCCATCCATAGTGGCCTGCATATATTCAGGTGCCCCTTGCTGCTAACCCCCAGGGTTGGGTTTTGGGGCTCAATCCAAACCTTGGGGTTACGTTTCCCTTGCTGAGGTGGACGGTGACTTCTGGTGGCGGCGACTGCTGGCTGCTGTTGTGGCGGTGCTGCTGCTGGTGGCTGAGCGGGTGAGGGAGGCTGAGGCGGAGAGGCTGAGTGGAGGGGCTAGTGGGAGAGAGAGGCTGAGGCGGGGAGGCTGAGCGGGTGAGGGAGGCTGAGCGGAGGGGCTAGCGGGCGAGAGAGAGAGAGAGAGAGAGATTCACACACACATTCTCATGAGAACTAGAGGTGTCTAGCACATCCCTGAAGGTCTAATCTATATTGAAACAAAAAATGAAAACACACCTTGAATGTGTATGCATGGCCTCTCTCATGTATCCGCCTTGAGTGATGCGTGAGAGAGAGAGAGAGAGAGAGAGAGAGAGAGAGAGAGAGAGAGAGAGAGAGAGAGAGACTTATATTAACGTCTTCGGGAGGCCTCACAGGCATATGAGACGAAGTACAATCAACATAATAGCTCATACAAGCCGCCATGGGCTGAAGCAAAGGGCTTGTTAAGACCTTGCTGAGTGCTAAGCTAAGCTAATGATCTCGAAAACTCTGAAACACACTCTTAGAGTTCTTTGGAGACTCCAGTAGGTAGTGCAAAAGCTCCAAGGACATATCTAGGAGTCGTGGTCTCTCTGTGATAGAAAGCAAAGATGTCACGTATCTGTAGCTGTTGAGCTGTCTCTTGTCGTGTTGGGGTCGTGGTATCAAGGGTGACACCTCGGGTCAGTCGGTCTTCTTTGAGTAAAGTGGCGATGGGCTGAACCTCTATCGTGCGTGCTCTGGTCCTCCTCTGTTGCGCCCTATCATCTGCCACGTGTCATCTCTGCCCCACTGATCCAAACTACCCTCATGTCGGCTATCTCCTCATCCTCTACTTAGATGTGTCTCGGAGTTGACTCAAAGTCATAAAATTCAATGACGTGTCTCTGTGATCAATCAGTGTAACGTGTTGTTTTCTCCCCTTGCTGTCTGATCTGGTGTAGCAGAGTCTCCCTGAACGGCCGCATCTCCATCAGAAAGAGGCCAACACTGATCATGGAAGTGGATTAATTGCTGGAGTGGTCCGAATCCGGGCCCCTCCTGGTAGAAGTAGTGGTAGCGTCCTTAAATCTCATAATGAGCAAGGCAAATGCATAAGAAGTGCTCCTATGTCTCCATTACCGCTAGTGTGCATAACCAGCAAATCCATTGCTCTCTAGGTGTGCCTGTGGCCCTCCCTGCCTCGATCCTCAACTGGTGAGACGAGACTCGCATCTGCCCTATGGCAATCCTCAGCGCATGGGTAACTTGCCTGTCCTCCAGATACTAGGGCCTGAGGATCAGTCCATCTGATACTGTAGGAAGTGGTCCGGGTAAATTGGATCTTGGTAGGAAACTCTTGGTCCCCTCCCCAAGTCCGTGATGTATAGAGCAGAAGTAAATCCGAACGTATGATGTGGTTGATTTCATCTCGTGTGATTTGGAGGGATGGGGAGTCTAGACTATATTGCAAGGGGGGGAGACGGTCCATTTGATTACTCTGAGACCGAAACCATTTGGAGATACGTGCATACCAAGCTGTTCTGATCCCGTTCTCAGCTAGCCGTTTGGATGACACTCGTGCTAGCCTTGGTAATCTCCATCGGTGTAAGGTCGAAGCCATGTGTAGATATGTCATTGTCTGGAAGATGGCATCAATCTGCAATGGTGTCATAGTGAACTCAACCTATATGATCTGGTGAGGAACTGAGAGAGAGAGAGAGAGAGAAAGAGAGAGAGAGAGAGAGAGGGAGAGTCGCGCTCAAATCTCGTCCTCTGTCGCTGAGAGATCACTCCCCATAAATGTGCTGCATACATGGCAATCAGCCTCACTAGGGTGTCGAAAAGTCAGCTCTTTGTCGCTAGATCCTGGAAGTGTGCATGGAAGCATTGCCTCTCTAGCCCAGCCAAAGCACCCTGTCCCAACGTGTGCCTTGGCCGCATGAGTCATTGTGAAAACTGGCCTTGTGAAAACTGCCCCCGGATATGGGTTGAAGATGTGTTTGATTGTCTGCAATGGCCTGTAATAATATTTTATCAGCTGACGTGTGGGATGACGTGGTGACCTGACACAGCTGATGTGGGAGCCAACACACATGTTGAGATCACATGTTGAGATGGCAAACCTGCAGTTAATCCATGCTTGGTTGGGTAATTTGACCATAGTTGGTTAACTCTGGTTAAGGATACATTTATAGTCAACCAATTTGTTTAGTCTAACTAGTCAGATGCAGCTAATCAGACCAGGCTGGTTCAGTTGTCCAGATCTTACTGGCCTGTTCACCTAACCAGACCAGAGAAAGCCACTCTGGCTAGTGTAACCAGAAAGTTACTTATCCAATTATCCCTGGAAAAAAAAAGGGGGGTATCAAATGTCAGTTTTTGTCTTTCAGCTACAATTATTTTCCTGTCAGAAAACAGAGAAAAATCAAAGTTCTTCACGAGTATAGAGATGCATGCCTTTGTGCTTACAAAAAGGGAAACAGATGCATTCTGAGTGCTTCTTGCAGCAGCCAGAAAAGGGGTTTATACTTTTGGTTTATGCTTTGAGTTGACAGCCTATTACTGGCACAAGAGTGAATGCAATACACCTCTTGTTGAGGTATTTCTTTCTTGAAAGCAAAGGCTGAGTGCATCAGCTACATGCACACTGTGTGTGAGAATTTGCAAGTCTCAGATGAGTTGCAGTGATGGCTTCGCAGCAGGATGCCATACCCTCCCATGAGGAGAGTGCCAGGAATGATCAAGCTATGCAAGAGCAGAGTCAAAAGACGGAGGCAAGTTACAGACATTTACTGGCACATGTCATGGAAGCCAGAAGGGATCCATTATTTCGCAGGCTCGTAAATCATCTTGCAGAGGAAGAGCAGCAGAGAGTTTCTTTTGGGGCAACCCAGAGGGTGACAGCTAGAAAGAGATCCTTGGATGCAGTTCCTGTTTTTCCTGTAGATGATGTTTCCAGGAACAGCAAGAGACCTCGAAAAGAGGACATCAAAAAGAGGAAAGCCAGTATGGCCAGTTTGCAACTTTTAATGGCCAGTATGGCCAGACAAAAAAAGCCATGCAGTTCATCAAACAATTTGATGCAGCTTTTGGCAAGGAGAGATTTTCAGAGTCTTTGAAGCTGCACATGGTTAGTTTACAACTAACAGCTACGGCTAGTGCATGGTGGAGGGCGCAGACTACAGCTGGCATTGCTCCAAGAAAGTGAAAGGGCTTCAAGAAAGCCTTCTACAAGTAGTTTATGCCCCAGCGGTTCAAAGACCATGTTCTTATTGCCTGGGACAGCTTGCATATGGATGCAGGAGATACAGTGGAGACCTACAACCAGAAATTTTGGCATGCATTTTTGCAAATCACTCCCTTCGAAAAGGCCGTGAAGAAGACCCAGGTAAGAGAATACAGGTTTGGTCTGACGCCAAAGATACTGGCTGTGGTTAGTACCCAGCAGCTTAAGGGCATACAAGATATCATCCATGCAGCCACTGTGGCGAGTTTAATGAATATCCAGGATCCCACCACAGTGCCTTCTCTTTATGCTGGGACAGACAAGTAAAAGCCAGCCACACCTCAGGTATAGAAAAAGGAGTTTCCCAAGGCCCTGAAGAGGGAATTTCAGCCTTAGAAGCCGAGGGGAAACCAAGTGCCAAAATCTTTCAAGGAAAAACCCTAGTTTCCGTTGAGCAGATAGCCATGATTCGCAAAGAGGGGAAATGCTTTAGGTGTGGAAAGGAAGGGCATGTGGCTGCCCAATGCCCCGAGAAGCCTTCGGGGTTCTAGGGAGAAAAGAAAGCCACCAGGACAGCAAAATCCGATGACAGGAGGAATTCCGGACATTTTGGGCGGAGTGACAAATCCTGAGGAAAGAGAGTTGTTACTATCATGGGGTAAGATCAAAGGCCAGCAGGTGCTGATTTTGTTTGATCCCGGGGCTACAGATAACTTTATATCCGAGGATTTAGCCCTGAGGCTGGGAATAAAGACGGAGGAGTTGGACAGGGTTTTGGATGCTGACTAGATGTTTTGTGGGAACCCTGTGCCAATCACTCCCTTGATAGGGAAGCTCCGTCTTCATGTTTACAAAGTTATGTTGACCAAGAGTGTGTTGGGGTTACATTGCATCAGAATGGTCATGTAGTGGCCTACAAGAGCAAGATACTCTGGGATGCAGAGAGATATCTGGGAATCTATGAGAAAGAGTTGTTGGCTATAATTCATGCCGTCCATACATGGAAGCATTATCTTTTGGGTGCAGACTTTACAGTTAAGACAGGTCACCAAAGTATGAGATATTTTTTGAATCAGACTAAGCTCTCCGAGAAGCATATGAAATGGGCAAACATGCTGTCAATGTATCATTTTCAGATTGTCCATACTCCGGGAGCTCAGAACAGAGTGGTAGATGCCTTGTCTCGAAGACCCCATGTGAACAATGTGACTATTGCTTATCATAGGGATCTGGAAGACATGAGGGAGCAATATGCTAATGATGTAGATTTTGGTGAGATTTTACAGCAAGTGCAAGAGGGGCAGTCCATCAGTCACCATTCCTTGAAAGATGGGTATCTAATGAAAGATGACTGCCTATGCATCACCCAAGAGATGAGGGAAAAGATTTTGGAGGAATGCCATGTACCTCCCTATGCTGGGCATAGAGGAATTACAACAACAACTCAAGCGCTAGAGATGTATTTCTTTTGGCCAGCGATGTGGAAAGATATACATCAGTTTGTCACCGAATGCCTAACTTGTCAGAAGGTCAAATATGACGGACGGAAGGCACCTGGCCTACTTATGCCTCTTCCCGTGCCTCAGGCACCATGGGAAAGTATCGCAATGGACTTCATTTTTGATTTGCCAAGATCAAAGTCAGGAAATGATGGCATTTAGACTATCATTGATAGATTTAGCAAGCAAGCTTATTTCATTTAAGTTCGCAAAACTAAGGCATATCATATGGCTAAGCTTTACATAGCACTAATTTTTAAGCACCATGGTATGTCCAAGTCCATTGTCAGTGACCAAGATCCCAGAATGACCGGTCTATTCTGGAGAGCTCTATTTGATAATATGGGGACGAATCTGAAATTCTCTTCTTCTTTCCATCCCCAAACAGATGGTCCAAGTGAGGTAGTGAATTCTACAGTGTTGGATTTGCTGAAATGCTACGTGGTTGACCAAAGTTAGACTAGGAAAAGTACCTACCACTGTTGGAGTTTGCCTATAATAATACAGTCCACAGCTCCATAGGGAAAGCCCCCTCTAAGGTCATCTATGGGAAGGATATTCTACCACCTATCCTCAGGGAAAGATGAAATATTTGCAGCTGATCGGTTTGTCAGAGACCTCTAGACAGCTTTCAGCCAAGTCTGGACAGCAATTGAAAGGTCTCAAGAAATGCATAATAGAGTTCCAGATAAGCATAGGAGACAGTTAGATCTCAAGGAAGGGGATTGGGTGCTTTGGAAGTTCGAGAAAGCTAGGATCCGCAAGCTAAAGGGCAAGCAAAAAGTGTATGCAAAATTATCTCCCTAATACTATGGCTCTTTCAGGGTTACAGAAGAGATTAATGAGGTTGCATACAGGTTGGCATCGCCAAAGCATTGCAAGATTCACAATGCCTTTCATGTGAATCTTCTAAAGAAATTTCAAGGACGGGAGCCTACAAAGCTAGTAAGAGAGGATCCACTAGAAATGGATGAGCTGGATGAGGTTCTTCAGCCATAATAGTTTGTGTATCTTACTATAGGCAAAGGCCCTCAGGGCAAGAAATTTTATAGGTACCTTGTAAAATTCAAGAATTATTCAATATTGGAGCCAAGTGGATGGATGAAGACATGTTGTCTAATCATCTGTCTAATCATCCACAACTCTTGGAAATCTACAAGAGTTGAGGTCAATTGAATAGAAGCCGAGGGGATGTCACCAAGCTATAAATACTTCAAAGTCAAAGTTCTAGTTGATCATTTATTGATCATAATCATTGAGTTATTCATTTATTTAATTATATTCAAAGAGTTATTTTTATTTGGTCAAAGTATTGACTTTTGTCAAAGATATTTAACCTCGATTAAGTACGTCTAACCCCGGTTAGGAAGTTTTGGCTTCGGCCAAGATGGTTAACCACGGTTAACCAAAGAACCAAAGCGTTGACTTCAGTCAGAGAGTGTTGATTTCGGTCAACAAGACTTGGCTTATGCCAAGAGGGTTAACTTTGGTTAACCAATATGTGCCATCCTCGGTTGGAGATACTTGGCCATAATTAAGGCGCTTTGATTAATGGTCAAGCCCCTTAATTACGACTAAGAGGGTTGACCTCGGGCGACGAAACAATTTGTTCTATGTTATGTGCACATGTTTGCTTGGTGGGGATGCCCACAGTGGCTAGGATTAGTCCACAGATTCTTATTTGCATGCGAAGTGCTAACCATTAACGGTGTCATGGTTGCGCGCTTTAGTTAATTATTGCAAGTACCAAGCGGGGGTGAAAACCCAAGTGCTGTGAAGCTCATGCGCAGCCAGAAGGTGTCCATGTGACCAAGGGATACGAAGACCCTAGAGCTTTGCTCTTTGTGGCATGTAACTAGATTTTAGTTTGTTGAATTGACGAGTGGCATGTTGCCAAATGAATGAGCCTTGAGCTCTTTGTAAATTCATTCACATTTTGATTTTTGTAAGAACAGCTCTACGCTGAAGTCTCTTTGTTCTCAGATTTTCTTGAATGAATAAAGACCTTAAGGGGGGTCCAGCCCTACTGTTTGTCCTGGGCCCTAGTGTATTTGTAGAGAGAGAAAATGAGAGCGCTTGCAGAAATGGAGGTTCTAGAATGCGCTATATATGGCAAGTAATTTGGGATATCATGATGGTGAGCTTTATTAGTTTAGGTGACATGTAAAATGTGTACAGAACTGTGGCATCAATCCATTAAACTGGACCCACTTCATGCAGAAAGTGAATCCTGATGATATTTGGTGCCTTTCAGTCTTTTTACTTATCTCTGTAGCCCCTAGACTGCCATACGCAATGATGGGTGCACCTGCATCAAGGGAGTGACAGGTGCTGCATCTATTTTGGGCTCAATTGAGATTCTCTTTTGAGATCAGGTTTGGTTATCCTAGGATCTTGGCAAATGGGACTTTTCCTTGCATCATAACCTTTGGACAAGTATGGAATAGAATAGATGGCAAGCCATTCATAGAAAATCAGAAGTCAGACTCCTCGTCTCTAGGATTGACCTTGATAATGTTAAATGAAGTAGCTATGCATGATATTGCTTTATGATTAGTATCAATGGAAAATTAAACTTATTGTCATCCTGTAATGTTGAGTACCTTTTCTATATGTTGAGGTTCGTCATTATTCTATTCCATGATATTCTTATTTGGGGTTGAGCTTCATTTACTGCTAGAAATGTAAAGAATTGAAAGGAGTTTTCCCCTGTTCTTCTCCTCACCTCGTAAATGCTCATGAATTTTGACCAAATTGCTGCTTTCTTTTACAGGTTGTGGAGCGCGTGCTTGGATGGATCATGAGGCTTTTTCCAAGTGGCTCATCAAAGCGGCGGACAAGTAAACTATTGTGAACAAATACTTGCATGATTTTTGGAAAACCACACATTATATCAAGGGAGCTAGGTTTTGATTTCAGTAGTCACATTATTCCTGGGAGGCCAGTTGATGCTGCTCATTTGTTGGCTTTTCCCAAGGAAAGCCGTATCTGTATCATAAGGAAGAAACTTTGCAGCTAATCATTCTCTGGAGTTGCCAGTCATGAAAGCCTGCCATGTAGGTTTGCTCCATAATGGAAATGGAGGAAGGTCAAGAAGAGGTATTTCTCTTGTTTGTAATGCTCATTATAAAAGAATGAGAAGATTTGTGCAGATGCTCCATTCATAGTAATCCATTGAATTTTTCTCTATTGGAAAGGTCTCTGCTCTTTTTTCTTCATTTTGTGGGAAATTCAGCATGCAGCACAAAACTTGTGATGCTGAGCATGTGTGCTCTTAGCTTTCAATGGGAAAAAGGTAAAAAAGACTGAATGGTTTGCTAATGCATTGCACAGAGAGCAATTAGTTCTCTGATTTTATCAAGCCTTGCATTTACTGAGCCATGAAAATTCTAAAACAGTACACGGAGTACAGGAATTCTTGTGACTCAACTGTCGTGTTGAGGAATTACACTAGAAGTGTGTTTTCAATTGAATTTGTCTTGCTCGGGCGTGTTGTCTCAAAAGAGCTAAGGCCTTGAAATCAAGAGAAATGTTTCTGACTCAATTGCAGAAAAAATGATGACATGCAACTACACAACCTTCCTGAGGATTGTCTCATTGTACTTTCTTATCTTATGAATGGATTATTGAGTACGTAACTTCAAGAGGATAAATGGTACCGACCATGTCTTCTGTAAACAGAGCAATGTACAGATGAGCTTGCCAGGGAGTTCCATATTCGTGACCTCCAGTTTGTGCTCTAATTCTGGATTTATCTATGGAGGGAGTTAGATTTGGGAGTCTGTCTATCTGTAGGGATTCTACCCCCTTCGGCTACTATACTTTTACAATGATGTGGAAATCTTGATATCCTCTTTTAATTACGTTCATTCTGGAAATGCCTTACTCTTATTGTAAATTGCATAGCAAACAAGGCAATGGAATTGTATTTAATATATCAAGCGGTTGCAGGTTCTTTAAAAAAGGCTTTCAAGTGGGTTATGGCTTTCATGATTTGTTTCCTTATGAATGGTAGCCTTCTGTATTGGCGTTACAAACTGGATTATTTTTTTATCTGAGCAGACATCATGTCTATTAATGCTTTAATGATAAATCTCTCAGATTTGAACTTTGTGTTTGTAAGACATTAATTGTACAATTTGTTTGTATGATGTTCTTCGCTGACAATTGGACGCCTTATAGTTGTCATCTATCTATGTAACATCTCACAAGGATCGATTATGTTTGTCTTTCTGGCAGACTAAATGACAGCCATTGTGTGTGCAAATTTGAGGTCAGTTTTTGCATAATAGGATAGACAAGAAGCAGAAAACGTGCTATTGGCTCAAGTAACACCATTGAAGTGGTCCAGTATCCTCATAAATTTGGTTCAACCCATGGTGGTTGGCATCTTTTTTTTTTTAGCCTTCATTGCATATGATACAGTACCTTGTTGTCAATTTACACAGCTTGCTAAAAGTGGATTGAAAAAGGTAAACTCATCCTGACTTCTGCATATGATGTTGCAAAAAAAGATATATACCAGGCTTATCCCATAAAAGTACCCCTTTAAGAAAAAGCCAGGAGTACTAGAGTAGAAAATCCATCAGTGTACACGAGTTTCAAACAGAAGAAATCTTGATGTAATAGTCGTGGAGACATTATAAACTTCCATTAGTGGCAGAGATGTAGGCTTGGGTTCAAATGAGCTAGGTAATACTCATTTTGTGTTGTTGAAGTTTATTGTAAAGTTTCGTACATATTGCAACCTTTATGGACACTGTAGATTGGAGGATTTATTATTTTGGGAAAAGGAGATGATGGATCTTTGGGTTTCCTTTTCCTATTTCAGCTGTACCTTTATTAGAAAGACTTGCGGTCAAAACGTGACATGCATCAAATTTGGTTGTATGTACATAAAGAGGCAGCATGAATACAGATATCATGATTGAAAACCTGAAATATCTATTTCTGTTTTGTGGCCTCTTACAAAGCACAAATGCTGAGGCCATGTCTTGTGGCCTCTTATGTTTAAATTCACATGAATGGTCGCAGACGCAGCTTTTTAAAGACTGCAAATGTATTTCATTTCCGGGTGGCTTCCTATCAATGTAAATCTAGGCTGGAAATTAAGATTTAAATACTTGGAATATATGTCCATCTTTTATATAAATAGAGCTGATGTCTTTTACTCTTTATGTCACAAGGACAAACTAACAGCAGCGTCATAATTGCTATGGTGTTATGGAAGCAAACTTAAATAGACAAACTTCAAGTATATGAAAGCATCGTTAAGGCTAGAGTTATAAGGGGTGGAGGTCATACCTGGCAATAAAAGCAAAAGTGCTTATGTTTGTTGGCTTCATTTGTTCAGCTGAACTCTGCCTCTATTTGTTCAGCTTAACTCTTCCTAGAGGACGGGATCTTGAGGATCCTCTAGTCTATTGGAAATGTTGTTGCTTGAATCTATATTCAACTGATTCATGTGGTACATACTCCGAACTTTAGTCTGCATTCCTTTTTCTTTGACAATCATACTTTAAGCATTAACCCGACTTTACTTGGCACATGTATTGTGTGTTAGAGTTAAAGGACCAATGTTAGCGCCAGTCCATCGGATTACGTCAAGGAAAGATACTTGATATAACATAAACAAATGAATGCTAAATAAAGAAGTGAAAGAAGTAAAATGTCAAAGCTTACTTCTACATGTTGAGTCATACCTAAGATCTACTTCTACATGTTGTGTCACACCTAAGTTTTAGATACTCAAAAAACAATGTATAGAAAGCAAAAGTCTGCACTTGGAAACATAATAGCCTATTCGATTCATTTCGCTGAACATATTGTATTTTGTGTGTGTGCACGCGTGCGCATGTTTGTCGAAAATCTCTATTATAAGTGGCAATTTCGTGGGTAAAGAATTTGGATGGTACTTGATGCTTGTGTTTCTCATTTCACTAAACATTTTGGGCAGGCTGATCCTCCATCACAAGATGTGATTTTAGCTCAGTAGAATCTCCTTTCTTATGTAATTCGGATTATAAGTGGCAATTTCACGGGTAAAGAATATGGATGGTACTTGATGCTTGTGTTTCTCGTTTCACTTGACATTTTGGGCAGGCTGATCCTCCATTACAAGACGTGATTTTAGCTTAGTAGAATCTCCTTCCTTATGTCACAAGATGCTAGCCAGTTGGAAAAAAGGATTTAATCCCAAAAAATAACTTACATGAGTCCTTTACAGATTGGAGACCATTACTCTTATGCTTGTCATCTATAAGTTGATTGCTAAGAGGATCGTGGCAAGAATAAAGGGGTTTTTTGCATGATTGGTTACATTCTACCTAATATGATTTTACTTCTCGTAGGCATATTATCGACAATATTGGAATCCTCCATCACAAGATGTGATTTTAGCTTAGTAGAATCTCCTTTCTTATGTAACTCGGATTAAGTGGCAATTTCACGGGTAAAGAATATGGATGGTACTTGATGCTTGTGTTTCTCGTTTCACTTGACATTTTGGGCAGGCTGATCCTCCATCACAAGATGTGATTTTAGCTTAGTAGAATCTCCTTCCTTATGTCGCAAGATGCTAGCCAGTTGGAAAAAAGGATTTAATCCCAAAAAAGAACTTATGTGAGTCCTTTATGGATTGGAGACCATTACTCTTATGCTTGTCTTCTATAAGTTGATTGCTAAGAGGATCGAGGCAAGAATAAAGGGTTTTTTGCATGATTGGTTACATTCTACCTAATATGATTTTACTTCTCGTAGGCATATTATCGACAATATTGGAATGCTTATGTGGGTATAGAATGTGCACAGTGTATTGAGCAGGAATGTATTGTTGTTACAGGTGGACATTGCTAAAGCCTTTGACACGGTACATGGGATTTTATCTCCCAAACTATGCAGGTTTTGGGTTTCGGGGCTAAAATGCAGCACCTTATTTATTGGCTTTACAACGATAGTGAAGTTGTAGCCAGTCTTATAGGGGATATTACTCATAATTGAATATTTTTTGTTCGGTGAGATAAGGTTCTCCTCTTAGTGTCTTGTTCTATGCCATAGCTACTCATCCCATGCTACGTTACATGGATTATTTGGTAGATTTGGGTGCTTTGCATGGTCTACAAACACAGGTAGCAGATCCTTGATTGCATAGGCATATGCAGACGATTTTCTTTTCTTACTCCAAAATACTAAAATTTGTCATATTAATTGAAGGAGAGATACCAACCTACCATCATTCCACATAACATTTTGTTAGAACAATATATGTTGCATTGGGAAGAAGGTTTAGAACGCATCTCCCTAGTTGTTATTCATGTCAATAAAATAAAATAAAATTCACAATTTATCGATATTACGTGTAGTATACATCTGCTTTGTTTTTTGTCTTTGTCATGTGATTTGACACTACAATTGAAAGGGATCTCTTATGTCTTATGCGAGCTCTATCCCTTTATGGTTTGGTTGTTGATTTGCATGTTAATTTTTAGAAATCTAAACTTCTATCCCTATATCGAAAAGTTTGGCATGTTGATAACCGAGACACTTGTTGAGTATTTTTGTAAGGGACTTCGGCTTGCGATCCGTAATGCTGTGAGTGGACTAGAGATTTCGGATTCAAATGGGTTTAATGAATTAAGTGATGCTGTTGAAAGAGTAAAAAGAAGATGTGGGAAGTCGATCCAAAACATACAAATATGATTCAAACAGTGCATTTGACTGTGATACGGAGGAATTGGTGGAATTGAAGGAATTCAATGTGGATGAGGAATTAGATAGTGACACATTCGACAATGACTTGGATGAAGACAATAACAAATCCAAAAAGAATAAATGACAGTAAAAGCACATTAAGAAGGATTTTTTTAAAAAAAGAGCAAGGACAAAAATAAGTCTAAGAATAAGTTCAGTGAAATGAAGAAACCAATTGAAGAAAAAATGAAGAGCATGGGTGTGGCTAAAGAAACCACAAAAGTTGGTTGTGAAATTTGTCACCCAACAGAAGTTTCTTGGTGCAGTTTAAATGCAAGAATGAATCTTACATAGTAGGCATCTCCAGCCACCACAGGAGCTAGTAGCAAAATGGATTTAAAGAGGCAATTGGAACTAGTAGCAAAATGGATTCAAAGAGGCAATTGGAACTAGTAGCAAAATGCCTAGGGCCAGAATAGTGGAGTCGATAAGACTAACTGTTGTCAGGAAAATGGACAGCGACCAAGATCAGATAGTGCACTATGGTGTAGGCATTGAACAAAATGAGGATTGGAGATTATACACTATCCACGGACGGGAACCTCCCATTCAGGATCATCAACCGTCCACATGAGAATGTGTTGTTGATTGAGGAATTGGTGGATACATCGATGTGTCATACTCATCCAACTATAGATCTGTATGAGGTGCAGTAGTGTGATTGGTCATCTTATAATGGAAAAGAGATACAGTGCAAGGAACCAGACAAGGTTGGCGTTCTAGTAGTCACAAGATCAAAGGGGCGAGTCAGTGCCTGAGTAGTAGAAGCATGGTCCAAGAAAGATAAGCAAGTGCGGAATCGGAGGATGTGGACTCTAGGGTGTCCGTATTGAAGGTTCAGTATTAGGCTCAAAGTTTGATTGGCGTATTGCTCGATGGAGGATTCAGAGTCAATATTTTGCCTTAATATATGGTCAAAAGATTGGAATTATCTAGTTTGGAGTCTGTGTCATTTCAAGTTCGGATGGCCTTGTGTTTGATACCTCATCTATAGTGAGTGTAAGAAATATGTTAGGAAGCGCCCATGCGTTAACCATTTCTATTGGATCTTTCAAGTTTCTATGATGCCATGAAGGGGATCCAAGCATCGACCCTGGTATTTGAAACTTGATCACTCGTTTCAGTATCTCATGTTCAGATACTCATGGGTCTTGGCATCTTTGTTGGTCAATGCCTCTTTGTAGAATCGTTTTTTGAGTAGAGTTTGCAATGATGATAGCTTATTGAATTCGCTACATTAGTAGAAAGTACGGCTTGAAAAGTGTGAATATTGAGAACAACAAACCTATTCTCATTTTCAAGTATACATTAAGACATCATGGGCACTAAGTCCAAAAGGGTAGAGGAATGGGAGTAATGCAATCTTGCTTGTCAATCCATGAGATATCAGAGAAACCTTCCATGGATGTAACAAATTGGTGCTCAACAATTCTTAATGAATTGCGTGGTACTATTGTGTCAACCTCATGTGACTCATGTCTTTCAAAAATGGATGAGTTGTAGGCAACATATCTACTTGCTCTAGTAGCAACAAGTAATTATCCTCATGTGCAATCCTCATAAGATCAAAGGGAGAATTTGCATCTTGTCTTTCTAGGATATCAACAATAGCTTTTGAGGAAAGTACACTGATTCCAAGTTTTGGATCTTATCTCTCATACATCAATAAGTATATATTCAAGATAGGGTTTGTTGTTGAGTTGAAGGCTAATAAATGTTCTGTTGTTGACATTACCTTCATTAGATTTTTACAAATTCATCATTGTTGATCCAAATAGAGTCAATGGATTGTCTAATATCAACCTTCTTTGCAATGTTCCTGTTACAAAGGATGCAATTGCTTTTGGAATACTTAAAGATATATCAAGGATCAACAACATTTGCATTTTAAATATGTCTGTAGATAACATATTTTGTATATAGTCTTAATCATATGGGACCGAGTACAGTTTTTGAAAGGGAGCCTTTAAACCAGCCTCACTAGTCATCATGTTGAGTTTTTTCTAATACACTAAGAATAATATTTGATAGGTCATATGGTAGGACCTCAGATTCTAGTATCAATGTTGATGATTGTAACTTTGTGAAACAATTAATGCCAAATTCAACTCTACCATAGTACACACAATATTGCAATTTTGCAACACATTCAAAACACATTGTTTACCATGCTTCTAAATATGTATTCATGAATAGCGATGATGGAACACTAGGGTACAATCATCTTTTCTTTTTCCAAATAGTATTGTGATAACAATCACTCACTTTTCAATAAGTGTTCTCTTCATTTTTGTAAATAAATTCAAATATTATAAAAATTTACTTGGTTTTAAAATGTCTTTGTAGATGACAAGCCATAGCAATCACTTGTTATTTGCATTATTTCCTCGTCGATGACAAGCTATATTAATTGCTCACAATCCACATATTGAACCTACAATATGAATGTGAAGACTTCTTATGAAGTTGTAATTACAATGAAGTGGAATTAAATTTAATTTACAAAAGAACTCTTAATTTTATTGTCCTTTATAATTGAATAGCTTAGCAAATAGTAGTCCAACTCTTGTACATAACCACACATTCATGTGGATAGAAAGTTGGCAATATCAATAACCGCATGTTCATGTAACTATATGTTCAGGTGGGTAGAAAGTTGGTAGTACACATAACCACATGTTCATGTGGGGGGAGAGTTGCCACACTCCTCTCCAAAAATAATAAGCCAAGGAATGTGCCCTTCCTTGGGATATTGCATTTTGTATTTCACACATTGCACATTGTATTTTTTAAAATTTCAAAATGCTATTATAAAAAGTGTTGTCTTTTTGTATTTTCTTATGAATCAAAGCCTTCTTCTCATGAACAAAGTGAAATATTGTAGGAAGGATACCTGCTTTATCATATTGATTGTGAAATTCACATATTGAACTTGTAACATGAATACACATATTATCCTCATAAGTGACAATCAAAATTGATGATGAAATTCATGCAAAATGATTAATTATTGTTAACATGAGCTTAGGAACGAAAATGTATGCTTTATAAGTTAAATTCTTTCTTAATAGAAAAAGAAGCATTTCTAGGAAAGAGGGTGAATTTGGAACTATATTTATAATGAACTATGAGTTTCATAGAATAGCACCATGGATTTGGCATAGGACAAGAACATGGAAAACATGAGATTGGTTCTCAAGACATTTCAGCTGAACTTACAGTGTCTCTATTTTTGTCCCAAGTTGCCCAAGCATTCTTAATCATCATATCAAACCTAGAGTTTCATAAGAAAGTCCAAGAACTTGATTTATATACTTTTAAAAATGACCCCAAATCTCCTCTGCTGTTGCTTAGCTAGCATAAGATTAGTGTAAACTATGGCACTTGAATCGCATAGATAAAAAAGCTTCACTCATAAAGTTGGTGCAAATTCAAAATCAACTTAAAGAGTTTATAATCCAAGATGAGAAACAACAAGAACATTTTATGATTACAACTCCAGAATTAATGGAAAGGTTTTTTGAAATCCATGGAGTAAAGGATGTGTCTTCTACATATTCAAGGAAAGTCAGATTATTTGGAGACACATCTCCTTGCCTAGTGGGCACTCATAGCCTAATAGTAGCTGTGGATGATCTCACTCAAGAAGAAAGAGAGATTATACCATACTGTACCACCTCTCGATAGCTCACCATTAAAGTCCAGCAAAATTCCATATGCAAATCCTTATATTCCTAAGAGACATATGGAAATAGATTTAGCATTGGTTAATAACAAAGCATGGAAATTTAGTGACTACTCACACTTAGCACCAATTTCTATTAACATGTGGGAAATGATGGGCAAAAAAGAAGGGAAAGAATTTAAAGAGCACTGGAAAGATTTAGCAAAGGCACAAGAATATGTGATCAACAAGAACTACAAGCTCACATCAGGCTCAATCTAAGCCATTTCTATGTTGATTGATGTGAATGTCCATATGGTGTGTTATCACGAGTCAAAACTTGCAAGATAGAAAGTGGGCAAAAAGAAAATAAACATTTGGATCAAACTTGGAACTATCTACGTCCAGATATAAAGTGCCTTTGCCCAAAAACAACGAGATGCAAATCATACATTCTATGGTTTGACCATGTAGCGTGGTTCTTGTTGAATAACATAGATTCCTTAATGAAGTGTGAGTCCTTAAAAATCAAATGCTAAGGCTAATCATGTTGTTTGCGAATGATGCTCCACCAATAATCAAGGCATCGATAGTCGTTGCGCACTTCTGAGATTTCATAAAACAAGGACTGAAAAATATTTGTCGAGACCAAAACTCAGATCTCTTTCTTGGGGTGGATGACAAAGAAATCCAATTTATGAAAAGGATCCTTAAGCCTACTGGTCACATCACTTTTTACGAGGATGACCAGATGAGAAAAGAAAAAACATTTTTTGCCCAAAGCTATAATGCATGGAAGGGTACATTAACACCTATAAACCCATGTCCAAGGGTTGAATGTGGCTTATGTTTTGGATGGATGTAGGTAGCAAACACTCTCCTTAGAGCTACATGGGATTTTGAAAGGCTTGTGAAATATATCATATTTTTTGCAAGTTCTATTACTTCCTTTTTTAAGGATATTAATCGAATCTATCAATGGGACGATTTTTTAGTCACCTTAAATTGTGTAGAGGACCCTTTGTATAGAATGAAGACATGTACACACAACACATGCATGTATAAATTGGTTAATGTCAAATTTGTTGCTAAATAGAGCTACTAATATATCCAGTTGTTGTTAGATACATAGAGGCATGTTCTTGGAAAAACTATGCTACTATTGTGTTACTCTAGTTGACTACATAGCTTGCTAGTCAAAATTGTAAGAGAAGTCTTTCCTTTCCTCAAAAGAGGCAATCATAGTAGCTTGTTAATGCCCCAAGATTGATCGTGTAATTTCTAGGTACACAGCTTGATCATCCAACTACTATGCACATAGCTTGATCATCTAATTACTAGGTACATAGCTTGATCATCCAACTACTAGGTGCATAGAGGTGTGCTTTTTCTTGTAATTGTTTCTCTTGCTCATTAGTTAGCCTACTTGTCAAAGTTCCAAGTGAAATCTTCTCTTGCCTAAAGAGATAGCCCAATGTAAGGCCAACATGATGCATCATCTACTCCATATTTTGTTGTTAAAAGGAAAGAATAATTTATGCCATCTAAGGCACACATACTCTTGCTATAGATAGGGATATTGTAAACATAAATTCATAATTACTACACCCAAAATATCTTTGAAAAGAACTTGTTGCTATGCAATTGCCTTAACAAAACTATGGTCATTCCTTAGGATCTTTTTCCCTTGCTACATATAAGATATAAGAATGGTTCTAACATCTATTTCTACTAGATTTGCCACTCGTAGTTTCTATCATTGTTTGATATAATATTGCCCTTGCTACATATAAGATATAAGAATGGTGTTCTATTGCTACTAGATTTGCCACTTTTCTGGGAGCTGTATCTCCATGTCTTTCCTCCATTGTCTTTTTATTGCACTTCAGGACTCTATATCAAGTCTTACTCATGTTGTCATTTTTGTAAAGATTTGCCTTTAGATGTAAAGAATTTTGGGGTAGTCCCTTATTCTTTTTTTTTGTGATCTATTGCCAATAGATCCTTTTTGGGATTTTTCTCTCCATGTCTTATCCCAAAAGATTAGCATCCTACTATTCATCAAGCATCACGTATTGTTGCATTAAGTCTTACTCATGTTGATGTCTGAATAGTGTTACATAAGCCGAATAGCTTATCATGTTCTTCCATTTCTTTTTGAAGTTGATCGTGAGCATTTTAAAATTAAATATATCCTAGTCCAACTGCTTTTGTGCCTATGGTAGATCAACCAAAGAAAAGTTTGCTTAATAAACTTCTGATCACTTTTTAAGGTAAATTGAAAGCTGAGTTGTTTCTATTGAACCTGATAAAAAATGCATCCTCTAAATTATTGATGACACCATTGAACTACATGTCTCTACACACCATATATAAACCATAAAGCATGTGCTCTAAGTTGTGACCACACTCGATGTTTGAGCCAATTGCATTACCTAATAGAATAGCCTTCCAACTTAGAGGTTCTCCTATTTGAATATGAATTATTTTCCAAAAATGTCTTGCAATGAAACAAGAAAGAAAAGATGGAAACTATGCTCCTTTTGTCCTAGGCATCTCTTGCACATTTTATCCCCTTTGCCAATAGCCTCTCCTTTGTAATTAGCCCAAACAACTTCATGTACGATTACCATAACAAAGTGGACAACTTTTTTGGTGTTACTTGGTCCCATATTTGAGTAAATATTTTTTCCCATTTAAGTTAATTGTCTGAGATTCTCCAGCTTGTCTTCAAGACCTTGTATACCTCCTCAATATCATTTGTGGGTAGAGGATGGGGTACAAATGAGTAGCTCCCACCCAACTAAACTCTTTTCTATAGCATAATGAGGTTTCCCATTTCCATTACGTGCTGACACATTATAGGTTACCCCAAATTAGAGCCTACTCTTGGTTATAGAGCCTAAAATATCTTTTGATGTCATGAAAAATTGTCTACTTAAAGTCTTCTCTTACCTAGAGCTATCCCTAGCATTGGAGGCCTTTTTTGAATAGCAGGCTAGCTTTGAGTAAGTCACTATCATTGAGGGGGTTCTCCTTCAAGATTACAGACACCCAAATAGAATCAATACTCTCATGAAAGCACCTTTTCCAATAAATAATATTTCTTTTAAGAGCTTCATAGGCATTCCACAAGGACTTCTAGAGTTGGTTTCCTTTGGCAACAAGATAAGGGTCAAGATTGCAAAGAGGAGAGATTCTAGGATAATTCTTCCATTTTGGGGCCCTTACAAGTCCACCTTAAGAGAAATTCTTAAAAAGGAGTTGATCTCATCCAATGTTAGGGTTTAGAATTGATTTTACAATCCATGTAGCTAATAGTTTGTAAGTTGATTGTTGAATGTTAACTACTCCCAGCCCTCATTCATTGGGCCTTGTACAAAAATCCCATCTAACTTTAATAGTGTTGTCCCCACCCTAAAGGAAGGACCTACAAATTCTAGTGGATTTCCCCAATCTTGCTTTGGAAGGACACCAATAGGATAGGTTTAAAATGGCCATAAGGAAAATACAGTGGTTCAAAATCATCCATCTCCCTACCAAATCTACTTAGTATCTTGTCCACTTATATATCTTTCCTTTAACTTTGTTCAAGAACCCCTCCCAACTATCTTTCTATGTGATTCTTTTTGCATTTAAGTTTTCAATGACCTACAATTCAATGATTGCAACTTCTAGCACTTCTCTTTGGAGCATTGTTCTAGTAACCTACTCTCTCAATGTCAAATTTGCCTCTAGGATTCCATGTCCCCATCACATTGGTAGAACCTTATTGATGAAGAGATTTTGATGAAAAGAAGATGAAGAGATAATCATGAGAAAGTTTGTGGGATACAAGAATAGTTAAATATGGCTTGTCCATTATTATGTCTACCCCCTACAACTTGAGAGGAACCACTTAAGAGGTTGAGGACCAACTCTACCTCCTCTATTTCCTAAATATGACGAGTTTAGGAGCTGAGAGATATCATGTAGGAGGTTGAGGACGACCTCTACCCACCATTAAATATGTAATCATCTTCATAACACACTCAAACAAGCTCTCTATATGGGTGTTGTGAAATGTACAACCATAGATTAGTTTCATGATTATGAACATAATCAATACTACAACACTTAACATTGCCACATTTTCTTGCTTCATGTTTGCAAGCATGCTTGATTTGTAGGAATTGTAGTTGTAACCACTACTACACAAGAGGCTATTTCTGACATTTATTTGCAATGCATTTAAATTCATTGATTTTTTTTAAAATGAAAATAAGGTGTTTCATTGACAAAAATAGTGGTGCGTTGGTTCCCCAGATACCATCAAAATATGTATCGATATACCCAATAGTATAGTATATGGGTTATTTAAAATTTATCGATATTCTTATTTTGCTATTCTGACAATCTGCGATGGAAACACTGAAGCACATAGTGATGAAATTTGGTGCAAAATCGAGCAAGCCGAGAACCTACATTTTAGTTGTTCTTTTGCTCTTTGATATTTCTCCTCCCTCCCTTGATTTCTTCAACTCTCCCCAACCTTTAAATGCCTTCCTTCCCTCACACCTAGCACTCTTTCTTACTCTCTTCCGCTTCCCTTTGCTAGTGAGTTCACAAAAGAGAAGGGAGGAGCATGGATCTTGCAGCTTGGAGCTTGACAAAGGAGAGCTTGCTTATCTTCAATCTCCTCTTCTCTTGTCATTTGGAGGTCCTCTCCTCTTCTCTTTTCATGCAAGAGTGAAAGAAAGAGAGAGAACAAAAGAAGGAGATTAAGAAAGAGGAGTGGAAGAGAGAGATTTCTTACCTTTTTCCTTTCAATGGTGTCTTGCTTACTCACCTTTCTTCTATTCTCCTTCTTTCTTCTTCTTTGTATAATAGCAACCTAAGGACATTGTTGTGTTAGTTTTGAAGAGGTACCTCAATCTCTTTCTCACTTGTCACCCTTCAAGAAATCCCTTCATATTCTCTCTTTTGACAAGTGCATATTCTCATCTCGTGTCATTATCTCTTTTGACTGATGTCAATATTCTTTTACTCGTAGTATTGTTTAATTTTTTATCACCTTGGGAGCGACAGGGACAAGGGTCACTTCAAAGCATATTTTGTAAGTATCTTATCAATAATTGCATTTTGTTTGATATATGTTCCTTTCCATAGCTATTCTTGCCCTTCTCTTTTCTCATGGACAAGCCTTGATTTTACAAATACCTGTGGTTGGTGGTATGCCAACCAAGGAAAAGTATAACTATGCCTATAAGCATACCATTCAGGCTCTCTTTGACAAGCTTGAGTACAAGTGAGTATAGAATAAATTCTTTGACCTCTTGCTTTGATAACTAGCTCTTTTAGGTTATATTATGTTGATATACTATGTTGATATACAATATAAAAATTTCCATTCATGTTGCTTGTAGCCTACCCCATCTAGTAGCTCTAGAGTGGATGAGAGATCGAGAGTGGGTGGAGGCAAAGGAGCAAGAAGTGACAAGATCGCTTCCTCCCCAAGTAGTGCAAATTGAGGAGGAATTGACTAGGGATCTAGACATGCTTCCTTAGAGGGTGGTGCAAATTGAGGAAATCAACGAGGTCATATATTGTATCTAGTTTCTCTTTTTAAATAAAGTATGAATCCTTTTGGGGTTTCTTGTAATTGATCTTGCAATTTTACACATTCCTGCACCTTTGAGGGAATTTTTGTAATGCATCTCACATTATATATTCATGTCCCTTCAACAAAAATTTTGTAAGACATCTTGCAATATATATATTCATGCCCCTTGAGGGTTCTTTTTTTGTACACATCTAATTAATCTTTTATGTTGACTAAAGGTGGTGTAGAATGGGGGAATTGAAGCCCCATTTTGCCCCACAAAATTTTTTAAAGATTACATAACATTGATATCCCGTTGATATTTGTCTCATACCTCATGCATATACTGTTGGATCATGGCTATACCATACTTCAAGACTTAGAAAACAATTTGCTTCCTCACAAATTTTGTCAAAATTCGAGCTGAAAAAACCCAATACCTTGTAGAGTGAACATAGCTATGACTAGTTGTCAAATGTGGATTTGATCAATAGGTTGGACTTATGTATTTGTATGATCTATTGGAAGAAGGGAGTAGCCCCCCTATAGGTAACCAACAGATAGCTATTAATTACTTCACACAAATGAAATGTTCTCAACTTCTCACATGGTATTGATACTCCCTTGTTTGGGATGTAGAGATCCCACTTCTTATTCTCCTTGTCTCCAATTCTTCTTCTCAAGACATTTCATTAGGCATTTGTAGAACTTTTCAAAGTATCTCCTTAAGTATATTCATGAATGGACTCTTTATCTAAAAGACATAGCAAAGTGAAACATATGAGAGAGTTGCTTACATAAGAATGCAATGTTGGAGCATCAATGAAACTTAAACAATAAACTCAACACTTTATTCATGGAGAAAGCCCAATATATAGGCAAGAGAGCATACAATGACATCATCAATGATCTCAAGATAGAATCCTTAGATCCTATAATCACTCCCTAATTCTCTCAATCACACTAGAACCAACACACCTACACTCACACACTCCTAGCCCATAGGCACACACATACATCAAATTTTCCTTCATTCCCTCCACAAATTGATGACCTCATTCCTCGGTAGTAGTACATGGGACTCCTAGGACTCTTGGTTTACAACTGGGAGATAGACAATGACACTGTATGAAAATCCCCATGAGTCCAACAAGGAAAAACCTCAAACAAAAGACTAACAATCATTTAAGGATGGACTATCCATGGCAGAGAACCATTATTGACCTCACACACAAATAACTTAGAAAACATATGGGTCATCACCCTTGTTAAAATTGTCATCACTCTTAACTGAGGTCTTCTTTACCTTGTACTTTAGCCTTCTTGTAGTCTTCTTCAAGTGCATAACATTGGAAGAGCATTGAGAACTTGGCACTTTAACAAGCAATCAATGCAACCTGAAGTTTAGACTGAAAAAGTATTCGTTGATCTGTACTTTAATCTCACTTCATATCTCAAGCATCAACTTAGCATTTTCTTTAGCATTAAACTTCAAGAACTGTAAAAAATGCTTGCAAAAAATAGAGCAACCTTGGAGGATGAATTTCAACTAGATGAGAGCAACTCTTTGAGGACATTTAATACGCAATGAAAGATCTACTGATGGACAATAGCCAGTACCAAGCTTGAGCTAAAAAACGCGTTAGGTCACCATTACCAAAAGCTTCAAAGCTGATTGGTTTTTCCATCGATACACCTCACTTACTTAACCATTTGCCTTCAAAATTTACCAACAATTGGCTCATAAGATCACCTAACAATAGCTCAAAGCATTAGTCTGGGCATGGCTCCAACAAGCAAAATTTGAAAAAATGACATGGATTGAAGATGGCGGCACGTGCTATAGAAGCTCTACATTCAAACTTCCTCCGGGGTGCAAGTGTGCCCTAATGAGAGGAAGCTACAACAAAGAGGACACGGGCAATGGTGACCTATAGGTGAAGAACAAGCTTAAGGAATTTCAAAAAGGAAGGTAGAAGAGAAACCTTCATTTAGGGAAGATGAGGAATCTTAAGGAAACTTATAAAGAAAGCAATAATTAATGAGTTTCTAATATCCTATTATTGCCTATATTAAGCAAGTTGAGGATAAAGACAACCATTTTAATAGAATGCAAGATGGGGTGCTTAGATATTTAGACTAATATTAAGACTACTATCTCCCAAGAGAAAGCTCACTGCTAACATAAACAACATTGCATAATGTAGCATTCTATCATGGCCTAATCCTTAACTATTTTAATACTATAGAGCTCATAAGTTTACTTTACTACTTTTAGAGTTCACAATTGTACAAATGTTTTGACTACATCGCATCATTACAAATGACGCCCAATTTAATCTGGGTTTTAATGTATGAGATGGGTTTTCTTATCTTTCTAAGCTCCCTACACTTACCATTATGAGTGATGTCATGTCTTCAACTTAAAGAAGGCTCTCAACAACTAACATATTCAAATTTGCATTTTTCCTTATAACTTACCAAACTAGAGATTGATTCATATTTCTTTCATAGACCCACAAGCTTAAGCACTTCATGCATGCAATAAATTAAGGCTATGATTTTAGAGAAAAGCTTTAGATAGAAGGGCCTATATTGCTATCTCTTACATAAGTTTTCATAAATGGGAGTTGATCCTCTCTTCTTAAGAAAAGTTTCAATCTAGTTTGAAGCAATGGATGAATAAAGCAAAACACCTACTTGTACTAGTTTTACTTTTGATAGGGGACAAGTTTGATTTTTATTCCTTTCAAAATGGATTTTTGTTTAAAGTCTCATAAAGTTGATGTGTTCATGTTGGCTTTAATATGTAGTAGTCCTTCCCCCTCACCTTGCCACCTCTTGCATACTCACAAAGTGTTGCATGTGTGTGTGTGTGTGTGCGTGCGCGCATGCTAGCACTAGGAATGCACTCCTAGAAACACAAGTAGTGGTTCTGTCCTGGTCAATAGAGAGCTGAATTTGCAATTTATTTGAAACATAATCTTTATTAATACAAAAAATATATTTCTAAAACGATGGATCTCATAACGACTGGGATGAGAAGAATTCCAGCGTCAAGGTCTATTGCTTGCATCCATCCAAGAGAGGAAATGTTAGTGAAGACAAAACTTCTTCATCTTGGGATTGCAGGTGTCATAACCCTCGACTGCTTGTTCTCGCAGCAGTCTTCAAGAACACCCATCCACAGTCCACTCAGAGATGCAACATCTTGAAGACATGAACCAAATTGAGAGCTAAAATCTGAAATATAAAAGAGAAGTCTAATGCGTAAGAACAAAGGAAAGAAAAATGTTTCTTTCCCTTGCAATTCATAAATATGTCAAGACTTCTACAAGAAGTGAACAGATATCACCATTTCAAGCACAGTGCTACCCATAGAAATGCATGGCATGGAGAAGTCGCATGGCAAGGAGAGGTCTTATTACGTAAGGACTTCAATGCCAAAATCAAGGACTAGTAAGACACAGATCCCAGATTTTTCAGCATGCTTCAAAAGAAACCAACTGTAGTAGGGGATTTTAGACACATTGGGAAGACACAGGGGACCAGTTATAGAGAATGGGAGAAACTTATTAGACATATGTCCTACAAAGTGGTATCAAGTTTGCAAGCATAACTAGGATTAGACAGATATACAAGTCACTCTAGGGGAAGTCACAGTGTAGTGGACTGTGATCTACTTTCACCACATAGGTCTCTGCTTTCATACTGCATCCCGAGCTGGCCAATCAAACTTATCCCAGAATATATTATGTGACTTGTAGGATGAGACATGTTAGAAGGCGTTAGTAACCAGCTAAAGTCAGTCACTAGCTGCCTTGGTAAACACAAGTATAACGAGAAAAACTGTGGATAACAGTGGAGTATATGTGTGTGGATTGTTGGGCTAGGGTTGGGTACATATAGCCACCATTAATTAGTGGTACGCATGACACAACCTTCTACAAGCATGTATCAGAGTAGCTAAAAACATTATCAAAAGAGACAGCAAGCTTGACTTGGCTATGGATTCCTACAATGCAAAGACTTAGACCAGGACTTAGCCCATTATTTAGGACTCTGGTAAGTATGAAAATACAAAGTAAACACATCTTCAAACACTCAAGACCCCAAGCCCAAAGAAGCCAAGGAGATGCCCATTACAAACCATCATTATGGGTTTGAATGAGCAGACAACATGGTTAAGAACCAAACACAGTGTGGTGACTAATGCATTCCCATTAAATCTTTAGCCATAGTCATCATACGTATCACACATGAAAGGCTTTCAAGCTGCAAGCATGAGGTTTAGATGTTATTCCCCATAGGACGCTTTTGGACAAGCATTCATTCAATCATCATTCACAAACTAGCCCATTACTTCGGTTGTTTATGAGATCAAACAAATCTGCAGCCAAGAGAACACTACAAAAGAACCAGGCGGGTCTCGATTTACAAGATGGTTAATTATTGCTAACCGCTCCATCACATGCATTCCGAGCATCATAATACAAAGGGAATCGTGGGACTACATCTACAACGACACAGGGTCGAAAACCCAGGACTTCACCAACCATAACTTTCTTGGGGCTGGTCTCCTTTAATAAAGGGACATTTTAAGAAAAATTGGTATCCATCGTCTACCTAGATTATATTGCGTTAAAATCAGCTGCACTTATCAATCGAGAGAGGATTTTCCCTCTGTTTGGGCTCTCTTTGAATGATTAAACCGACGGAAATTATCACATTCAACCATGCCTATAACGTTAAAAGACCAGATTTGTCTAGCGTTCACGATAAGAAATAACTTTTACTACTGATATGTGAAGCGCTTGAAATCACCTTCGTGGACTGATTCAAGAGAAAACTCGTCTAACGCACTTGAGCTAATAGAGAGAAATTAGCGATTATGGGTGTCACAGCGCATCGACCAACAGAAGTCATACACTATAAGTAACGTTTCACAGCAGGATTGCAGTGCATAGTCACGGACTCAAGCACGACGTCACAATCAGACCACAGTGCAACCACCATGAATCAATAGTGACTATGGCGATCTGCATGCGTAGAGAGATCGAGGGAGCGGACATGAGAAGAGGAGGAAGGAACGCTGCCAGCTGCGCTATATTGCTCAGTTGCTTCGACGGGGGAAAGCTCCACAGACAACATTATTTGAGACCTTAGCATTCTCGTAATAAGGAATAGGGATGAGATATCTTGATAGAGTATCAGGGTAAAGAGAAGAGATGCGAGGGAAGGTAGAGGTGAACGGTATACAAGAGGAAGAGAAACTTGAGACGATTTCAGACTATTTTGCTAGAGGCTTAGAGGGCTGCATACGTTCGACTTGAGTTTTAGGGTGGGGAAGGAACTTTGGCCTCTAGCGTGTGACCTAACCCCCAAATTAAAATTGCCTTAGAGACTACTCCAACTATTCCATCTTAAAGATCGCTAGTTAAAGTTCTTTGACATCATCCTTTCAAAGAAACTACCAGAATATGGATAACCATGGGATTTACTATGCAAATGGCTACCAACGAATCGCTTCAACCGCAATTACTCCTATTGAAGAATATGTAATTACTAAGGTACGACATGTCTTTCTTTTGGATAGATAGTAAATCGTACCAATGTTGATAGAGGGAACATCTCAGGAGTTACACTATAACCAAGGTGAGATCATGGTGAAATAATGAGAAAGTTTAACTATACTTGGTTGCATTAGACTTAATAATGGTGATAGGCCACAAACAATCTCATGTAGATTTCGCAAAAGCACATGTAAGATGGGACAAGGGAGAGTAAGTGAGTGCACTCCTCTATGGGCACATGAGACTTGCGTTCAAATAATAACTTTTATAACTGACCGAATATAAGACCTGGTAACTAGTAAAGACCGATTGTGTGTGTGTGCATGTGCATGTGCATGTGCGTGTGCGTGTGCATATATGTGTGCGTGTGCGTGCACGCACGTGTGTGTATGTGTGTGTGTGTAGAGAGAAAGAGAGAGAGAGGGGGGGAAGGGGAAGAGAAAGTAAATCAAGACTTCATCAAAGTAGCAAACCTTATCACAAAGGAAGAGAACATAGGGAAAGGGCTAAAAAAGCTAGCAAATGAGAAGGCTCAAGACACACAAGGGCTAGTAGCGAAGATGGCACATGTGGAGGAGAGAAGACAAAGAAAACGCTCACCGGGATTATGAATATGGCCCTAGAGAAAGGGTTTCCTTGAGAATGGCAACTCAATCAAATTGTACCAATCCACAAGGGAGGAGATAACATGGTGGCAAGAAACTGCACAAGCGATCAAGGCAGGGTTTCACCCCAAACACTCAATAGTACACCATTTGGTTGCCATAAGGGCTTCATCGAAAGGATCTAAGCATTAAAAAGAGGTTGCATTTTGTTGCTTTGTAGACCTCAAGAAAGACTTTGAAATTTTCCCACGCATGAAACTATGGAAAGACTGGAAACACTTCAAGTCCCTCACAATCATAGAGGCTACATACCATCTATATGGGAAAGTATTAGTTGAGCTAGCATAACCACTTGTGGATGGGTCATGATCCAAAGGGAAAGATGTCATAAGTAGTGACATAGGGTTCGTCAAGCACGCGTGCGTGTGTAAAAAGAAGAATATTAGGGGGTTTGAAAGCTTTGTATAGCTTCCAAAATAAAAGCAAGAAGGCACACCTATCAAATTGAGAAATGGCAAAGTTACTATACACTATGCGTATACAAGCAGTGATCCTTTAGGGGTGTCCAACATGGGCGCCCTGGCTCTCTAGGACATAAAGAAAAGAATAGAAACTTTACATAAAAGATCTCATAGGGGAATTGGAGGTAGAGGGTCATACACGCTACCCCATCCTATTGGTTGAGATGGGTATGATACCTTTTAAAGGGGAGGCATTAAGCCAATACATGGCTTACCTCAACAAAGTTGAGAAGATAAATGCCAGTAGGATATCTTCCAGGGCACACAGGGCACTGAAAGCTACACAAACCACTGGATGGCACCGAGATGGGATGAAGTGGATGGAATAATGGGGTATAACAACTACTGATATATTAGAGGACGAATGTGAGATCAAAAAGTTAGTGACACAGAAGATGTTGGAAAAATTATGGCAAGACCTAGATGCAAAAATGCAGTTTTACAAACATGAAATTAATCCAATGGACAACTATGGGATATATCTTGGGAGAGACATATCAATGTTTAAAAGGAATCTTATATGCAAAATGAGAACCATCTCACATGATCTAAAGGTGGAGAAGGGAAGGTGGGAAAAACCTAGGGTCCCAAGAGAAGAAAAAATATGTAAAATCTACCCCACAAGGGAGGTGGGAAAATGAGTATGCGTCATTTTAAAGAGCAAAAACCTATGGACAATGCCAGATACCCAATGCTGTTGGATAGCCCCAGCAAGAGTCAAATAGGATTAGGGGTCTGCAACAATAACTGTAAGAAGCGGGAAGTAGAAGCTGAAGATGTAGATGATCCCCACGATGACTTTGAAGAAAAAAGAGCAACCATTGATGGCGCAGGGAATCAACACATGGGGACAGAATTAGATGACGATAAAAAACAAAAGTTTTTTGATGCCAATCCATCTATGATTCGGATCTTTGAGGTGGATGTTTCAGAGCTATCCAAACAGTATGAGTGGCCCAATCTAGTGACACCAATTGTATGCGGGGTGATTGTCGAGAATGTGACGCTTGAGGAGCAGAAGAATTTGCTGGAATTTACAGATTGTTGGGCTACTCCCAAAAGTAGACGATAGGGAAGTCTCCCTGTATCAAAAATATGGAGAAGAGATGGTCATCAAAGCAGAATCGGCTTATAAGTAGATGCAAATAATATCTCTAGTTAAAGAAGATGACCTTGAGTAATTGAACCTTGGAACGGAGGAAGACCAAAGCCAATGAAGATTAGTGTCCATGCAGCATAGGAAGAATTGGTGGCTCTATTGTGGGAGTGCCGAGATATCCTCACATGGGACTCTATCGATTTGAGAGGAGTCAATCCAAATCTCTGTGTGCATCGGATCAATTTAAAGGACGCCAAGCCGGTAATACGGCAGCGTTACCGAATGAATCCAAATTAGGCCAAGTTGGTAAAAAAGGAGATTGATAAGTTGATGGCATTCATTTACCGAACTGATAAGGTAACCTGTTTGTCCCCTATTATTATTGTTTCTAAAAACAATGGTAAGCTCAAGATCTATGTGGATTATCATAAGCTTAATGCCGCAACAATTACAAAACCATTTCCTCTCCCATTTTGTGACACCTTGCTAGATGTTATGGCAAGTCATGAGGTGTATAGTTTCCTAGATGGGTTCAACCGCTACAACAACATACAGATGGCCAAATATGATAAATATAAGACCATGTTTGTGACACAGCGGGGTATTTTTGGCCGTAATGTGATGACCTTTGGATTGAAGAATGTGTTGGGGAGTGGGAGAGGAAGACACCATGGAAGAAAGTGGGAACCAGATGGAAAAATGTTCCGAGGAAGTCCTCTCTTTTATAGAATGGGAGAGAGGGTGGCCTAAATCAATGGCACCTCTCCTACATCAAAGGAGGTAACTCCACAATCATAGGTACCACCCCATGTGGGGGGCCTTGCACTACATCATCACCTGTGTCATGGCCTATGGCACTCAGTGTGCCTCTTCTACACACACACACACACACACACACACAACCATGTGACTCTTAGTGGATGCACACATGCACCTAGCAAGCCCTTGATCACACATATCCCAACATACCCCCTCAAGGGTTTGCCTCTCTTGCTATGTCAAGGATTCATCTAGGCACATAGTTTCACGAGCCATCTCATGGTGGTCAAGGATAAGTCTATGGCTAAGATCTCATGCTAGCAAAGGTTGCCAAGGGTTAAGGTTTACAAAAATGGGATAGACTTCCCCCAAATGGTTATCTCCCTTGCATGTACAAGGATTAATCTTAGGCCTTTGTGTGGACCTAGTTTCTCATGTTTGCAAGAGGTACCATGGGGGCAAACACAATGCACATATCACATGGCCTACATCATATGGTGACCAGAGGTGATTTACAAAAGACAAAACACATAACATTCTTTTTGGAGTACTATTCCAGGTAGAGAACCTCAAAAATTTGACCAAGTGATCATAAATAATGCTCAAAAGACAAAGTGCTCAAAAGGCAAAGTCTTTATCTTCTACCACAAAGTTTGATTCTTCATTTGTTGATGGAGTTCTCTCTTCAACCAGATTTGCCATGTTTTTCTTCTTCTCATTGCAAAACTTCTCTGAATGATTGTTCTTGTCACAATAACTGCAAGGATTGATCTTGTAGCAATCTTTTTCAAGATGATTGGTGTTTCCACAATGCTTGTATTCCTTGTACTTTCTCTTTGATGTAAACTTTACTGCAAGTGCTTGTGTGTGCACTTCACCCATTCTTGAAGTGTTCTTTCTCTCTTGTAGAGCACTGATGATGCCCTCCAGTGTGGGTTGGGAAAGATTCTTCAAGGTAGTCGCAACATAATCATAGTCTTGAGGCATACTCTTCAAGAGCATAGCCATAGATCATCTTCAGTAACTGGAGAGTTGATTGAGGCCAATTGTGTCATAAGACTCCTCAAATTATTAACATGAGCTGCAACATTTTCTCCATCCATCTTAATTTTCAAATTCAACTTAGAAGTATGAGAGATAGCACCAAATAACACATCTAACTTATGCTAGGCTTCAAAAGGGGATTCCAAATCAGAAATGTGATGCACATAATCATCTCCCAATCCTAAAGCAATGAGTGCATAAGCCTTTTCTAGCCTTTTAGCATCTGCAGGTGTAGTGGAAGAAGAGTCGCTTGCCTTCCCTTTACCTTTGGTTGTGGTGGATTCTCCTTCTTGAGATGATTGGTTCCTTGGATTGACCAAGTCCCACAATTTCCCTTTCATAAGCACAAATTTGATTTTCATTTGCCAAGTGTGAAAACCTTGGCCAGTGAACTTATCTATCTTAAAGGTGGCCATTGAGAGGGTCTTACCTTTATAATCAGGCAGTATCTACTCTCTTACAGATGGTCAATCTTTCTAAACAAAGAACTCTCCCTCACCATACAAATGCAAGTTATTTGCTATGTACTCAGAAAATCCCAAATTCTTGGCACTGAAATATCCAATTGGATTTTCTCAAAGTCTCTCGGAAGAAGTTTTCTTTACCTTGATATTTTTCCTTCTTGTTGACTTGGCCTTTTTGACATAGTTCTCATTGGAAGAACCACAAGAGCTAGTCATGGTTACAACTCAAATGCTCATCAATAATCATAGTGCATATGAATCATCTTCAAATCAAAGAAGATACTCACAATGGAATAAAATACCATAAGAGATTATTTGAACCAAAAATCCAGCATTAACTGAGAATATGTTGTCAATGAATCATCCCTAAGCTTGCATCAAGCATTCAACAACAAAAAATGCCCAAAATTGTAGAGTAAAAAATAGAGTAATTTGGAGGGCTTGATTCAAGCTCTATGAAGCATAACTGAGAGGGTTTTTAATGTGCATTTGAAGATCTTATACCAGAGATTGTCCACCTAAGAGGATTGCCCAAAAAACGTGCAGAATCGCTCATGAGAACAACGCCTTCTCCGATTGGTCTTTTGCTTGTTTCTCCTCACTCCGGCAAGCATTTGAGCTCATATTTAATCAAGAGCAAGCTCATAGTGTCACCCACTAGTGGCTTAGAGGAATTGATGAATGGTCGCATCTGTGGGCAAAATTGTGTGATAGATCGATGAGGAGAGAACGTGTCGGCACGAGCGAACGAGGCAAAATGTCGAGAAATGCTTGGAGCCATAGGTCCCCCCTAGGTGGAGGAAACTTTAGTTTAAAGGGCTCTGGCAATGGCATAGCAGATGGAGAGAACAAAGCTAAGCAAAATTTGATGGAAAAGAGGGTAGAAATGAAGAAGGTGGAGGGTGGAGATGAGGTGGCATGTTGAATGGGCTAGGGGCTCAAGGAGACTCTAATACCACATGTTGGGGGGTGCGAGAGAAGGAGGACACCATGGAAGAGAGTGTGGGAACCAGATGGCAAAATGTTCCATTGAGTTGAGAGGAAGTCCTCTCTTTTATAGAATGGGAGAGAGGGTGGCCTAAATCAATGGCACCTCTCCTACATCAAAGGAGGTAACTCCTAAATCATAGGAACTCCACAATCATAGGTACCACCCCCATGTGGGGGGCCTTGCACTGCATCACCACCTGTGTCATGGCCTATGGCACTAAGTGTGCCTCTTCTATACACACACACACACACACACACACACACACACAACCATGTGACTGCTAGTGGATGCACACATGCACCTAGCAAAACCTTGATCACACATATCCCAACAGAATGCATTGCCAACTTTTTAATCATGGATTCAGAAGGTATTTGCACGACACCTCACTAGTTTCATGTGGGAGTTCTTGGATGATTTCAATGTGTTTGAAAAAAAGAGTGAGCATTTGGATAAGTTATTGTTATGTTTTGACAAGTGTCGATCAACTTGGCTAAGCTTGAATCCGGCCAAGTGTGCACTTGTGGTGAAACGAGGGGTATTATTAGGGAACATCCTTTTAGAAGAAGAAATGGCCATTGATCCCCAAAAAGTAGAACTTGTGCAAAATGCCAAGGTTCTTCGGAATATCAAGGAGTTACAACGTTTTGTAGGTTAAGTCAAATGGCTCATTCCGTTTTTGTGATATCTGTCATACATATCTACTAGCCACTCACTTGGTTGATGAGGTAGGTTGTTCCATTTGTTTGGGGGGTCGAGTAGGAAAGAGCATCCCGATGCTGCAACCTCCAAATTGGAGTTTGGAGCTCCATGTATTTGTGAATGCTTTTGAGATAGCCATTGGAGCATGTTGATACAAAAGAGAGAAAAAGGCTGGTATCAACCTGTGTAATATGCCAGTTGCACATTGACTAGTGTAGAGAGGACTTACTCTGTCATAGAAGGGGAATGTCTCGGTATGATCTTTTCCTTGGGAAAGTTTCGCCATTATCTGTTAGGAAACAAGATTGTCTTCCATATGGATCACCAGGCATTGTTGTTTTAAGTGAACAAGGTACAACTGTCGGACAGGTTGGCCAGATGGATATTGTTGTTGCAAGAATTTGAGACCATAATCATGGATGATTTTTTCAAATTAGTTTCATCAAGAAGCTAAAATTTTATATTGTTTTCGAAAGTTTGTATGCCCTAAAAAATAGATTCCCTAGGATTTGAAACTTTTATGCACAAAAATTTAAAGTTTTGCCAGGATTTACATTTTTTTCTTGAAAATCCAAAAGAAAATATATAATAGTGTACTTCATTCTATCAATATTGTGAAACTTAAAAAATGAGCATGGCTTCGATAAAAACATGTGACCATAATCCATACATTGGGAAGCCAGCATTTGGTGGTAGCTTATTTGAAAGGCTAGAGCAAGATGAGATTCCCATGGAAGGCATCCTTGATTATTTGCCGGATGCATCTTTGTTTGAGATAGAACTTATCTGCAACACATATTAGTATGGCTGGACGGTACAATTCCTTATGGATGGAGTGTTACCAAAAGAGATGCCTATGGATCAGAGGAAGCGAATCACTTTGAGAAGCAAGTATTTTTTGTTCATTGCAAGAAAGCTCTATCAACGTGGTATCGACCAAGTGGTACGGCGTTGTGTACTGGATCAGGAGCAAAAGGCCATCGGGGAGCATTCGATGGTTATTTCTCAAGAGATTATGACAAAGAAGATTTTTCAGGCAAGGTTATGGTGGCTGACTGTGAACAAAGATGCACATGGTTTTGACACACATTGTTGGTATTGCCAATGGGACGGTCGAAGAATTCTGATTGGATGATGATGAATGCAGTACTTCCATTGGAACTATTTCAAAAGTGTAGTTTGGATTTTATGGGCCCATTCAAACCAACGGGGCTTCCACTGAGGACTGGGCCTACTCAATTTTTTTCTAGGATTCTTTTTTAACATCCTCTATCTCCTTGATTAGAGCCTCCATTTCCTATAGCCATTTTGCTTTTTCTTAGGGTCTGTATCTCTGACTGCAGCCTGGTCACCTTGTTATGCATATGATTTTTAAATTTCTTATGGCCAGCCCTGAAAGTCTCATACATGCTTGCTTAATGTTCAACTCATCCACCAACTCCTCCTCATGCTATAATTTCCTTTTCTGTTGCATATAAAACTGTTACAATGTGGAAAAAGAAGAGTTAAGCTGAGCTTTGTACACTTCCAAAGCACTTATGGCATCCTTTTTGCATCATCTAATTCCTTAATATCTAGGAAGGGTATACGAATCATCTCATCCGGGTTCTTAGTGGGTTTATGCACAGTAGAGAACCTCAAGTCCTCTATTAGGAAGAAGCAGAGGGAGATGTGCCTTTGGAGACATTTGTCGTAGCCATGTTGAAGAAAAACATAGTTTTTTTTGGTACATCTACTCCTACAGATACCCACATTGTTGTTGCAGGTCTTGATTTGCAACCTTAAAAAATATCATGACGAAGTTGTTTAAAATACTTTTAGCCCTATGTGGACGAGTGAAAAGTTTATCATGTTTCCCATCTACATCTGTGTTTTTAAACACAAACTGCTACTCATTTTCCTTTTGATATATTTTCCTATTTTCAAAAATACTATAGCTAAATAAGTAATGGATACATTAATTTCTATTGGGGAATAGTAAATAGTTGTACTATGGAAGTAGTTTGAATCTTGGTGTTGCACCAAGCTCTTCACTTTGTTAACCCCATGGTCTTGGATTGAGGAGATGTTGCCTCATGAAACGGGTTTGCTTGTGAAGCATTAGAAATTAACTGTTAGCAATCAATGGAGAATTCAGGTCATGATTTTTTTCAAAATTCCTATCCAGTGGATGTGCCAGTGATGCATAGATAAAATCCACATCATATATTTAGTATATAGTTTGGATTTATACTTTAGTAAGTATTTAGATACGAAGAGACCCCACTTGTCGGGTGCATCTCTTCACACCTCAACTCGTATTGCAGTTGGATTATGTTTTGGTATTACGGTTGAGGAAGAGAGAGTTGTAAGCATCTTGTTCATGTGACAAGAGATGACTGTATCTAAGATATTTTATGAATACAATGCATTTTTTTTTTTTGTTATGATGAATATGTAAACACTCTTTTAGAGCAAGCTTTGGAGATTGTTAACCACACATTGTATTGTTGATGACAAGGAAGTAAAAAGATGTAACTTTGGAAAATGGAGGTGGTAGATGAATTGGTGACAAGTCAGTAGTCGGGTAAGTCAACAAAATGTCATAGTGAATTCATCAAAGCCTCACTCAAAGTTAAATCGATGAAATTGGCTTTTTGTTGTGAGATTCCTGTCCTTCATTGTATATGTATTAGTTTTGGGAGTTTTTGTGAACTCGTAAACAATGAGCATGCATTGATCCATGATCCTAGATCTCATATCTCACTATGTGATGCTTGGCTCTACCTAGTAGTTCTTTGTCAGATATAATATATCTTGATAAGAATTGCTATATTTTGACATGGAATATTACTGCACACTCAACTGGACAATCTCTCCATGTGAACTTTTGATTGAATTTTTCTTGCAACTTCTTCTATTTGATTGATATCACACCACATAAAATAAATTTTTAAAGACATAGACATCCCTTTAAAGACATACTTCAAAGGGGTTTCGCTAGCAAAACTACCTTGATGGCTTGCTTGAATGAGGTTTCTTTGGAGAAACCCTTTCATGAAGATAGGTTGAGAGAGGGTTTTGAATTTCACCCCCTATTAAATGAAAGTTGTAAGAAGGATCATAAGGGAATTTTCATAGAGAAGTCTACTCTACATGTCAGTTTCTTCAAAATCCATCCCATTATATTACTCACCATTCCCAAAGATTCATATAAATATTTGTGTATAAAATAGGCATTGCTATAATATTTTCCATATTTCTAAGTGAAACTATGTTTTCTTCCGATCTATTTTTGCCATATTCTTACATAGTTGGAAGCTTTTTCTTCCCTTTGCTCGAACGCTTGGAATATTTTGCCTGAAAAATGGTCGTCCCCATGTACTCCTAAGATGTCAGGCATATGCACACATCAGAGAAAGGTATGATAACAATAGAGGCAACCTAAAAAATATTTTAGAGCAGCGGGCTACAAAGCTAGGAAGTTATCTAAGTTTTTTTTTTTTGGAAACACGACAACAAGATTCTAGGACTAGTGCACAAGCTAGCCCAACATATTGATAAAACAAGAATTAATGAAAGAAAAAGCTTCTAACTTTCTTTTGTTACATTTAATGACCAAGTCGAACCTTTTCTATATGACATTTAGACTCCAATCAACATCATTGTCCTATTCCACCTTTGATAAATACTTAGTGAGCTCCATCCCTATTTGCGAAAAGATCTTCAATCCATCCTTGAGAAACATGCATGTAGATCACAAAAGTACTTGATCACAAAAGTACTTGCTTCTATCTTTCTTTTTGAAGGTAAACAAGTTTGCTTGTATATGATTTCAATTTCAAAATGGATTTTCATTAAGAGTCTCTTAAAATTGATTTGCTGATGTAGCTCTTTAGAGTACTAGGCTCCCCCACCTCCCTCCATCCTTCTCCATGGTTCCTTTTTTTAGTTTTTAGGATGTTAGTTTCGATTGCCTCAAACGTCATACTATTTTATCATGGATGTTAGTTTGGATTGCCTCAAACATCATACTATTTTAACATTTCTATGTAGACTTGTGGATATTCGATACTCCTTGTTTTGTCTTGTTTTGAGAGTTTGTATGTAAGCGACCACGGACATCTCATTGAGAGCCATTGTAAGCATTCAGTGCCACCTCCAATCCAATCACTATTATATGAGTAGAGAAGACACGGGGTCCTGAACGACCAACCCATGCATTCATAGGCACCACCCTGAACTCCATTAACCGACCGGTGCTCGAGTCCATGAGAGATATTAGGCGTCACTTCAACAAGTACAATACAGTGAACTTCACGAAATATGGACAACACGAGACCACGTACATTTCGCTTTGCAACCACCAATTTCTAAAGTCTCACTCTCGTCCACATCATATTTCCACAAAATGTGTTAGAAAATTCATATGTACCAATACCGTATTATATCAACTGAAAAAACCCATACAAAATGGTTAAGTACAGATGGGGTGAAAGTTGAGAGCAGCCCCAGCTAGGAGCTAGGAGCTGGAGAACCAGTTCCTCCGCCTCCAACTCCTAGATCTGTACTGTTCCTCATGGTGCTTGAACAAGCTCTCCGTTTGAGCGTTGCGGAACGCGCAACACCCGATAATGTACACAATTACCAATGCAATCAACACCACCACACTCAGCACTGCCACCTTCCTCCATTCTTGCTTCACGTTCGCCAGCACCCCTGCTTTGCACGACTGGCAATCGTAACATAGCTGTGACTGGTTGTCGTTCCATAGGCCGCAGTCTGGATCCGCGAGTAAGTCCGTAGGATTGGTCCAGTAGGTTGGACTAACGTACCCGTAACCGCAACGTATAGGAGGACTGCAGCAGCCAGCCTGCAAATAACCGACATGATAGCTGTTTGTTAGTCACATTATTGATCTGTTCTCACCGGAGAAAATGAAAGAGCCCGACAGCATCCAAGAGTTTTTGCAACACAGGAACGCATGCAAAGGACACGCACTGTAGATTTATAATATCTCACCCTGTCGATTCGCAGGGCTCCACAAGAGGACAAAGCTTAAATTCTAATTGCCCACCTAAACAATTCTAATATCTAAGACTTCACTGAACGGAGCTAACGAGGTCCAAACAATCTACTCTCACACCAGTCCTTATCTTTTTGCAGCAGCTCTGGTTATAATCAGGTCCGTTCCACTCTTGGAGACACATGTTGAGGTGCTGACATTGCTTTCTGCAACCACCTATGGTCCCGAAGAGAATGTAACATACCTGCATTAATACTGCTGTGACAGAAATGGATTTGAATAATGCATTCAGTGAAATGGAGACGAAAGGAGTTTCTAAGCCGAGCAGAACTGACTATCAAATGTTTCTCAGTCCATTATGCCAGCTCCCCAAGCTCACACTAATCCCATTGACAAGATATGCAAACCCACCCATTGATCTTATATTGTCCTGACCGTCTGCCCACTCAGAGTCTAAGGGCCCTAGGACATGGACTGATTTTTTAGGATGGGTTTGCAAGATGGCTAGAACGGGAATAGATTGGGATAAGCCACGATTCTTCCCATCCCTAACCAGGGTTCCAGAACTTTATGAATATGGGATGAAAAGTGGCTATTTTTATCCTACGGTTTAAAGAAACCAAGTTTAGGAGAGGAAACGGATGGATCCATTCCCATCCTCCTGTGCTAAGACCCTAAGTAGCCTCTTACTTTCCCGCCCCGCCCTGCTCTATATATGCTAACGAGAAATCTGTAGCATGGCAGATGTCGACCTTGCCATTTCTGAAGTATTCTCGCCTCTCCCTCGTACTTGAATGATGACCCCTAGGAATTCATGCATCATTGACCTTGCCATTTCTACTTGAATCCTATTTTCCTCGTCTTGATCATACGCTTCTGCTCATTTCTAAGATAATCAATTGACTCTCTTGAGATGTACTCACTCAGGAAATAAGTCTCACAAATAATAGTACACAATTTTGTACATCTGGTCAGAAGCATAGTTCCCCATTGATGTCATAATCTGATGTGAGTATGTTGCCCCAGCATAGGACCCTCTTGATCTTACACCTCTCGATGCCCAAATCAAGGACTGCCGCCTTCATTCCTGAGAAACATCTAGAGCCTTTTCCAAAAAGGTTTTTGAAAATCGTCTGAAATCTATGACTCCTCCCACTAAAGGGCTCTGAAAGGGTTTCATTCCCTTCCCGATACTGATCTGGAACCTCCTAGAGAAGTGAAAATAGTAGTCCCGTCTCAAATCTCTGCTGCCTGCAAAAGACTGGGAGCCTAGCTGCTGCTCTCTGAGCCGCCTCATGGAGCCCAAATCCAGTCTCACAACATATTCTCTCTCTTGGAGGGTCTGCCTACCCCATGAAACTTGGAGCTGTACACTGCTCCTCTGAATAGCAGCTTCTGTCCACCGAGACCACCCATCCTGTGGGGAGCTTCCTCCACTGTCCATACCTGTACCATCGTCTCCTCCTCCCATAAAGCACATTTGAAATTCACGAGAACCCCCTTGTGGCTCTTCCAAATATAAAACAATTGGGGGAATAGTTGCACATCATCGTGCCTATCAATACATATGCCTGGCATAGTCAGTGGTCACCAATGCAAAATCTATCCACTCTTCCTAGGAGTTCGACGCTGGCCAAAAGAGTACCGGTGCCCTAAACCCTAGTAAACTCTACCTTCTCACCAAGGATCTCAACCCCTAATGGACAAAATGAACTACTCCCACGTGGCCCGTTCAGAAGAAGAAGACGACACCAAGCTAGGCCTCTACAAACTCCAAATTGTTTAAGTCTTCAATAATCCAAGGGACCAAATCTGGTAAATCCTCTATAAGATGTTGCCAAAAGGGTGCTCTCTACTGCCGGTATGCATGCACATAAACGCATCCCCAATCCGTAATCCTAACCATATTGCCTGACCCACAATGAGCTCTTGCTGGTCAAGAACCTCCCAAGCAAGGGACAGATGCACATAGATATAGCTTTGTAAATCCAATCGTACAAATTCAGAATAATTTGTTGACCAAGGGACAGATGCATACTCTCGTACTCTATTCCATAACCAGGGACACGTCTCCATGCTCCTCCCAAGGAACAGTTGATTACTTCCCGCGAACATACGCTCACGTAGCATCCAAACCTCTATTGATCGTCCAACAAGGCAAGGCTCGCTCAAATCCTGTCGTAAGGTCTTGGCGTTGCGGACCCATGTGCGTTCCAATTCAATACGTCGAACATGGAGATGATGAGGGGTGACAAACAAGGCCTTGGATGACTAGAAGCCTGTGTTACAACTTCTGAATGAGTGGATTTTGAGGCCGATACTCCAGCCTGTTGGAGCACTCGTTCGAAGGCCAGTGACTAGCATTGCAGAGCCTGTTGCTCACATCAAGCTAAGGGACAAGAAGAGAGAGAGGGCATCAAACGAAACTTAACCTGACAAAAGAACGACTCCATACAAAAATGAACATACATGTTCTCAGCTTTCAAGTGGAAGTTGCCATCAAGATGCTCTATAGAATCTCTTCGTTAAACTGAGTGCCTTAACTAAGATATAAAACTGCAAGGGACAGAAGGGGGAGATTAGGGGACTTTCAAATCTATTTACCAATACAATAACAACAATAGAGATGAGTGGCCAATTGACATTCTGATTCTAGGAAATTTCTGAAAAATAGGCCTGAATGTGAGAGTGAGGATCAAATTGCCCACTTCTCATTCACTCCAGGAAACGTGCAAACGCACATTTGATCCTTTTGTACGCTTCACTTCCTTCGTAAGCGCAATGCTTTTCTGGCTAGCAAAATCCCAAATCAGGTCATCCCCCATCCTGTAATTCGTGACTTTATTCCTGTCATGTGGTGATATCGAGCTCATGGTGGAAGTAATTGCCAATCCTCGGCCCTTAGATTTGTCCACGACTCCACGTTGATGTCTTATCTTTAATACATCCAGTTCTGCATCACATACCGTCTTTGAAAATCCTTCAAGCCATAAAGGAAGTTTTATATGAGAAAACCGCTACTTTGATCTGGTAGGGGAATTCAAACTCTCGAGGTTCTAGCATACGGGTTGGGGCCAGATCTTCGAGTGACTTATCTGGTTGGTGCTGTACCCTGCCCTACAGCCAATGGGACTGCAGGCCCTCTAAATGTGGCGAATTTCGGGGGTGGGTTTGTAGACCCCAAAATGTCCCAGATGTGGCAAGCTGAAACGGGTTCGGGATCCTCCCATTCGTGGTGGGCAGCTGCATAAATGCTTCTCAACCATGGCTTGGGTCGTCGAGTTTTAATCTCCACCATCCACTTTCAAAATGCCCAAATCACACGTGTCTCAATCATGTTCGTACGCTGATTCTGCCCGATTCTTTGACGTCCGGGAAAGATGCGGCAGGAGGCCTTTCCCGCTCAAAAAATGACAAGTCCCTCCCCCCTTTCCCTACTTCAAAAAGACTGGTTACACTTGCAAGCCTCAAGGTGAGCTTTGATTTTGGGCGCGGGCCCAACGGGTACAAGTTGCCTTCATGAGTTTTATATCCTTTAAAGTTCCTTTTGATTGGTAGACTTCTTGGTTGAAAGGACCCCTCGACTCTGCGTTTCCATCCTCGCTCTCTATCTATCTATTCTAAGAACAAAAGAAACACGTAAACAAGTTTTTGCAGGCATGACGGCTTAGAGAAGAAGAGCTTAGGAAATGGTGCAAGGTGCCACCCTTGGACTATCAAACTATCCCTACCTCTTGGATTACCATACTTGGACTCTTTGGACTTTTACGGACTCATTAACAACCACAAGCTCCTGGTCTACCACCCTTAGGTGCTCTTGGACTACCGCCCTTGGATTATTAGAGCATCACCCCTTGGACTACCACCCTTAGACTCTTAGACTACCACGGGCTCTTGGACTGCCATCCTTGGACTCTTGGCCTAACATGAGCCTACATATATGAATGCACACACCACACATATACATGCAAATGTGTACAAACCACACATATACACATGCATATGCGTACACAACACATATACACACATCCATACATGCACACAAAAACACACATTTATGCGCTCACACATACACATGCACACACACACACACACACGCACATGTGTACACAACACACTCCTAGGGAGGGGAGCAAACACATACACATGCACATGTGCAAGCATGCACACACACATGCAAGTTATCTGTAAACACACTCTCACACGTGCAGATGGATGCACACACAAACACAAATGCAAGTGTGCGCACGCACACACACTAGTGCACATTCACACATGGACATGTACATACACATGGGACACACATACCACACATACATACACACACATATACATATGCATGCATGTATGCAACACACATACATGTGTATACACGTGTGTGTTCACATATATGCATATACGCACGCACGTGTGCGCGCACACACATGCAAACACACATATGAATGCAGATAGATGAGGTGCACCTATATATTGCGACTATGCATGTGAATATCTTATAGCTCTCTCTCCCCACAATGGCCCTTGGACTCTTATGCTACTACGGGCCCTTGGACTACTACCCTTCGACTCTAGAACTACCATGAGCTCTTGGACTACCGCGCACGATCGCAAAGTCCCCTACTAATAGCCTTCCATGAAAAACTGATCTCTCGACCTGGCCAAGCTTCACCTAGAGCTTGTGCACTGGCCTAAACATAGGGGATATAAGCGGGCTGGGTGAAACACTAGTTCAATTGCTCTCAGTAATAGGCCAAACGTGGTTCGGCGCTATGTGCATAACGAGGCCAAATCTAGCGTGATGGTGGTTTCAGACGCATTATTATGAATCGATGCTGAGCCAGACTTTGGCGTGTCGCTGTATGTCCATATACAGAGTGAAGGAAACACAGTAGAGAACAGAGAGTAGCAAGCGCAGTAGAGAGTATGAAGCACGGTACCTGAACAGGGGAGAGGTCGGCATTGGCAAAAGCGGAGTATGTTGTGTACTCATTGTTTAAGGTGCTGCAGACCTTGGAATCTCTGATGCAGCTTTCGATCTTTCCCCAGTTATTGGTATTCTCCACTTGCTTTTGAAGCCAGGACGAGTAATCTTGGAGTCGATAATTTCTTGTGGTAGCTTTCATGCTCGGCCCGTCTTTGGTGACCACGAAAGCAAAAATGATAAAAACCAGAAGCAACAGTATAATGAGGAACATCACCAGAAGATACACATATAGCAGCCATGGTATCCTCCAGAAAGCCCCTATGAAGCCTGCCAAAGAGACCAACAAAATAACCACGCCAATGGCGATAATTGGCCATTCCAAAAATCTCACACACTCTGTATTGAGCTTGGTGGCTAGCCAGATTCCAGCTCCGATGAGAGGAATGGAAAGCAGAAAAGTGATGAGATTTACGATTCCAGTGATGACATTGCTGACCGCCATGAGGCTTCTTTTCTGTTGGGTGTATCGTGCTGTGGGTCGAAATGCTGTTGGAGGTCGATTGGGCAGCCAATGACACGCATAGATGTAGCTGGGAGCAGCAGTTACAGCGGCTCACTGCGGGTGGGCAAGAGGCGCGCCAAATCCTGGGATGCTCTGAGCAAGACAAGCGAAGGCAAGGTCAAGGAATCTGCTCGCTCATTTCAGCTTGAGTAACTAAGTGGTGAGGGAGGAGATGCTTTCCAATGCTTGACCGCGACGCTACAGCAGCTTTAAGTGAGTCACGACGGATATCTCCGCAACGCATCAAGCATCATGATGACCGAAGCAGAGCAAGAGAGGCGGCAGGTGGCAGTGCAGGCCCCAGGGCAGACAAGTGCGGGTGTGACGGATGATGGGTCAACTTTGAAGAGCCGACGAGATGACGATGACCACTGAGGAACACGACAAATCAAACTCAAGGGGCGCTGCAATATTGTAATAATAATAATAATAATAATACTAATTTCCGTATACACTCTCCACTTTACTCTAAGAAACTTGCAAGCCCAAGAAATAGACAAATTGTGTTTCGCACAAATTCACGCCACAAATTATGCTTAAAGTGAGAGTGTTCATGACTCAACTCAAATTACGCTTAAAGATGCCTTGGAACTCTTATTAGGCACCAATACCGAAAGGCAAGACTCCTCGTGAACTACTCATGACCCAAGTCTCGAGTTCACACTTATTGACTATTCACCTCGCTATCAACACATGGAAAATGGAGACATAAATCTACACATGGATGATGGAACACCATCACATGAGCTTGCCCCCTACCCTTGTCCACATTCAATTTCGTAGCACATCCAACGGCATTCACGTCTCCGTCCTACTAGAGTCTATTCCAAGGGGGGGGGGGAACAAGGATGCCTCCCAGCTTCGAGGAGAAGATATTGCCACATGTTAGCAATTCGTTCGAAGTTTGCTTGGCAGCAACGTTTGGCATTCAAATGTTTGCAGTTCAAGTTCTTTTAAAACAATGTTTGCAATTACGCATTCAGACGGGCAACCCACAACTCTCGATACGTTCTAACCCAAACTAATGAAGAGGAATTGCAAAGTCCAAATTGATGAAGAGAAAATCGCTCCTTTGCACTCGATAAGAATCTCAACATCATGTGATCAAGTAGGTTAGTACAAAGCAAGGAAGAGAAATATTACACCAGGCAGCAGACGTTGCCGCTTTGATTGGTTCTACCAAAACTATATGAATATTCATTTTGTCGCACACCCAGTGATTTATCCTATATGAATATTTATTTTGCCGCAAACCCATTGGAGGTCGAAAAGCCAGCAACCTGAATATGTTCATGAAGCAATGACCATGATCTTCCCGGCAATATTGACCATCATCAACAGGTGAACGAAATGGCACTGTGCACCTCTCTACAATGGGTGAACGTAATCACCATCATCAACGGTGAACGTAATGGCACTGTGCACCTCTCTACATTTCGACGGAAAATACACTAATTTTTTTTTCAAACTCTGATATATGTCAAAAATGACGTCTATATTAGCGTCGATAAGGAAGCATCAAAATTAACGTTGTTATTTAAGTCAAAATCTCCATCGATATGTAACTTTCGATGGTAATAGCGACGTTTATATCGACGTTCATACTGAGTTTTCTGTAGGTCCCTTTCGATGCTTTTTTTTAATGGTAATATCGATTCTGGGACACAAGTTTCGCCGACAATACCGACGCTGTTAAAAATTCTCAAAGCCTTATCAATGCTAAAAAATTTTAGGGCAAATTAGTGCTTGGCCAAGCCCTAATCTACCCTTTTATAAAAGTATGTATTATACTGTAGTGGCCATTGTATTGTATTTTTTAGAATTGTTCATTACAAAATTGTCCTATTACATCATATGAGGTAAAATATTGACACTATATATAGGTCTGCACTGTCTCCATATGCCTATCATCAGTAGGCACATGGGTAGAATGTACTAACTCGTTGCTACTCCCATCCTCGTCCTCGTTCTCTCCACTCCCACTAGCAGCCTCTCCATTATCGTCACCCCCACTGGCGCCCTCTCCACATGCTATAGCATCCTCCCGGTGAGCATCTATTCATCTTCATCCTCCTGTTCAATAAGTATTCATCTTCGTCCTCATGTTCAACCAATCGGCACACAATTTGCATGGTTAGTATATATATCTTTGAGAGCATTTCTTAAAAAATAAATGTAATAAGGGCTTACATTAAGGAAAAGTACAAATTCTCATCTCTTCGCAAGTAGGTTCATTAGAGCTTCTGTGTTCTTGTTGTATGCATACTTGTACTCCTCATCCATACATTCCTGGTCCATTTTCATAAACTAACATCATAAGAATACACGTTAGTTTTAGTTATTGACATGCTATCCAAAATTATACAATAAAAGAGTGAAAAAAGAGGTACTAACAAAATAGTTTTCAAGCGCGACCCTGACGCCAGAGCCCAAGTGGGATTCACCCACTTTACTCTTCCTCGTCGCCAGTGCCTTCTTTTGTTGAGCATATTTTTATAGGTCTTTAACTCCTTTTTAACAAGTTTCCAATCTTCTGCATGGACCCAAGTAGGCTTGGATTCCCCAACCTTAGCCTTCTTGCGGATTTGATCTTTTTGTGACTTCAGAACCTGAGCCATTTTATTCAGTATCCAACAATTAAACCAAACTCAAGGTCTCAAATGGCACAGGGAACTCCGCCTTTAATGTATTAAGGACATAATCTCCTTTCTCTTTTGTGGCTGCTTGTGAAAATTCATCACCACCCTCTTGAATTCAAAGGATACATGCCCGTGCATTTGATTTAGAACCTGGGTACCTCTGGAATCCATTATTATTCCATACTCCCTATTAACCTCATAGGGGAGGGTGGTGGAAGTTTGGGAGTCAGCTTGACTCCCCCCAACGACACTGCCTATACCAGAGCCTGATCGTCTACATCGACGATGGCTCTCTCTCTTTCCTTAGGGCCACCTTTGATGGTGCCCTGGGAGATCTCTACGAAGGCCGGTGGACCTGACATTCGTTGTCTCTCCTCGTCCCACTTGTGCAGGAGTGTTTCCCTAGTATTGGGATCTAGTTTGCAAGCCTTCAACATACTACTACCCTAGGTAGTATTATCGAAGGAGGGTCACTTTTTGCCACTTGATCCTCCACTTGTCATCCTTCATGAAACGAAATGGGAGGGTTTATTTGAACTTTTGAAAAGATTTTATTTAAAATTTAGAATGCATTCTAATTAAACATGCACTCTAATTAAACATGCATATGCTTAAAGGGGAGAAGCATATGCTTAAAGCTTTGAAGCATATGCATAAAGCTTAAAGCTTGAAGCATATGCTTCAAACTGGGCATAAAGCTTCAAGGGAGAAAATATAAGAAAACAGAGGCTAAGCATGAAAAAGTTTTCATCATCACTTGTTTCTCTTGATATTCTTGAATGGACTCGGGCTTCCTACCTTGCTATCTTAATGGAGAGTGTCTTTTGTATTCCTCTCCTTGTGTGCATTGTGTTGGTGGGATGGTTGGTGCTCGAGCACTAGGAAGATGAAGATTAAGATAATCTGTCAATTAAAATATCAAGGGAGGAAGCGAGTCCATTCAAGAATATAAAGAGAAACAAGTGATGATGGAAACTTTTTCATACTTGGCCTCAAAGAAAGCTTAAAGCTTTGAGGGATATGCATCATGTCTTATCTTAGAGCTTTATGCATGTGCATAAAGCTTAAAGCTTTGAAGGATATGCTTATTTTTAGGGAAGGAAAAGGGAAGCATGTTTTCAGGAAGGGCGAGGATTCCAAGTCATCACAATGGTGAAGTCTCCATCCACTTCAACGCTATGTTTCTTGGAATCCCCGCCCCTGAATAAAGCTTTAAAGCATATGCTTCAAGCCTCGGGAAGCAATAGGTTTGAAGCAAATAGCTTAAAGCTTTGAATCATATACCTAAAGCTTTAAAGCTTTGAGCATATGCTTAAAGCTTTAAATCATATGCTTATGCATATGCTTTAACGTTTAAGCATATGCAAATGCATATGCTTCGATACTTTACGGCCTTGCAAATTCAACTTATTAAACACACATTCATTTTGAAAGAAAGAGAAAGCATAAGTTTCAAGCCTATTTCGAAAAAACATACATTCATAAAGCCTAACACTCGTTTGTAAATTCAATTAATTAAACATACATACATTTTGAAACAAAGGGAGGAAAAGGAGAAAAGAGAAAAGGAAAAGAGAGGGAAGGGAGAAAGGGAGAAAAAAGGAAAGAGAAAAAGGGACAAAAGGGACGAGAGAAAAGTGAAAAGGGAAGGGAGTGAAGGGAGAAAAGAGAAAAGAGAAGGGGAAAAGGGAAGAAGGAAAGGGAGAGGGAAGAAGAGAGAAAATGAAAAAAGGGACAAATAGAAGAAGGAGAGAAAACAAGAGAGAAAGGGAGAAAACACAAGAAAAGGAAAACAGAAGGGAAGGGATGGGGAAGGGAAAGGGAAGGGGAAGGAAAGGGAAAGGGAAGGAAAAGGAAAGGGAAAGGGAAAGGGAAAGGGAAGGGGAAGGGAAGGGAAAGGGGAATTGGAAAGGAAAGAAAAACTTAAGAAAACCAAAGAAAATCAACATACCTGGTGGAAAGGGATGCTTGCAAGCTATGGTGGCTGTCCTTAGTGGTGGAGAGGTGCTTCCAAGCTATGGAGGTCTAGACAAGCTGTAGAGGATTAGTGAAGGATGTAAGAGAAGAATGAAAGCGACGTGATTCGGGATTGAGTTTTACTTCTCACATCGTTGATAAAAGCATCGATATTACCGTTGCTAAAAGTGTGAAAAATAAATTAAAATTTATTTTCTGGGTTTAGGGTATATTGTCTCAAAATTTAATTGCAAATCCCTATTCCAGGTCTTTATAGTGTTGGTAAGGGGATAGCATGAAATAGTAAGTGAAGTTTTAAAACCTATGGCCATTGTTTTGGGGTCCGTTACCGTTTTAATTGAACCGGGACATTGTCGATCGAAGATGTCGGTTTTCCATGGCCATATTGGCATCCATTTGCGAAACAGGATGAAAGTTGGCAGTCCTCTAATTCACAATGGTACAAATATTCTTGCTAGGTACTATTGCATTTGGTGTAAGAAAATGTGTTATTTTTAAGGATCCGTATCACTTTTTCACCACATAATGGTCTTCTAGTCATGCAAATGGGACTCAATGGCCACGATACTTTGTAAGGGACTCAAACTCACCTAGATTGAGGCCATGCAAAGTATCATGGCCATCGGATCCCATTTTCATGTTCAAGAACGAACATTTCCATGTTTTTGCTCATGCATCTCCTCTTTTGGCTCGAAATAATGCACCGGTGGTGTTTTAGTCATGCAAATGGGACCTGATGGCCATGATACTTTGCAAGGGACTCAAAGTCACCTAGTTTGAGGCTTGATCTAGAGCTGCAATACCCATACTGGGCGTCAGCCCATGCATCCCCTCTTCTAGTTTGAAATAATGCCTTGGTGGTGCAAATGGAACCCGATGACAAGGATACTTTGCAAAGGACTCAAACTCACCTAGTTTGAGGCCCGCGCAAAGTATCATGGCCATCAGATCCCATTTGCATGGTCAAGAACGAACATGTCCATGTTTTTGCCCATGCATCCCCTCTTCTACTTCGAAATAATGCACCGGTGGTGTACTAGTCATGCACATGGGACCCAATGGCCATAATACTTTGCAAGGGACTCAAATTCACCTATTTTGTCCATGCATCCCTGCTTCTACTTTGAAATAATGCACCGATGGTGTACTAGTCATGCACCGGTGGTGTACTAGTCATGCACATGGGACCCAATGGCCACAATACTTTGTAAGGGACTCAAACTCGCCTATTTTGAGGCCTGTGCAAAATCGGATCCCATTTGCATGGACAAGAAATGAACATTTCCATGTTTTTGCCTCTTCTAGTTCAAAATAATGCACCGATAGTATTCTAGGAATCCAAATGGGACCCGTTGGCCATGATTTGGCCATGATACTTTGCAAGGGACTCAAACTCAACTATTTTGAGGCCCATGCAAAGTATCACAACCATCAGATCCCATTTTCATGGTCAAGAATGAACATGTCCATGTTTTTGCCCATGCATCCCTTTTTTCCTTCGAAATAACGGTTCGGTGGTGTTCTAGTCATGCAAAATGGACCCGATGGTTACGATACTTTGCAAGGGACTCAAAATCGTCTATTTTGAGGCTTGTGCAAAGTATCATGGCCATTGGATGCCATTTACATGGTCAAGAATGAACAATGCCCATGCATGGTTCAAAATAATGCACTAGTGGTGTTCTAGTCATGCAAATGGGACCCAATGGCCATGATACTTTGAAAGAGACTCAAACTCACCTAGTTTGAATCCTGTGCAAAGTATCATGGCCATTGAACCCCATTTGTATGGTCAAGAACAAACATGTCCATGTTTTTTCCCATGCATCCCCTCTACTGCTTTTTGAAATAATGCCACGGTGGTGTAGAAAGGTTTCAAAGATGTTGGCATCATTAGGAATGGATTACAAGATGTTGTCATCATTAGGAATAGATTACAAGTCAATTCATGCATGTCCCAATGATTGCATCCTTTAGAGAGGAACATATGAGCATTGTGTAAGCTATCCACAATGTGGTGCATCTCGAAACCAACAAGACACACAAGGAGACGAGATTTGGATAAAGGTATTGTGACACATGCCAATCCTAACACGCATCACGCACTTGTTTTGTTGTGGATCTTTAGCTAGACTTATGGATTGGCATTCTTGCAATCGCTCGACGAATGGAATATTGAGGGTTCCTGTGGATGGAAAGGCATGGAGACACATAGAGAAGAGGTGGCTAGAGTTTGGGCTTGAGCTTCATCATTTGCATCTTGGGCTAGCTATAGATGGTGTTAATCCCTTTAGACATCGGTCCACATCGTGATCCACGTGGCCAGTAGTAGTCACAATATACAATTTTCCTCCTTGGATGATCATAAAGAAGGGGCATTTGATGTTGGCACTCATTGTGCCAGGCAAGCACAAGGCGAAAAACATGGATGTGTATCTAGCCCCTTTAGTGGATGAGTTGCAAATATTATGGAATGGCATGCAAGTTTATGACATTTCAAAGCCTTTGGTTCAATTTCATTTTCAAGTGAAAGGAATTCTAATGTGGACCATGCATGATTATCCTGAGTTGCATGATTGCTCAAGTACCAAATTTCTATTCCTCTCAATTCTCTTCTGCCTATTAAAATGCAAGATGTAACTTCTGTTGATGCTCTTTGTCTTGGTGGTCCTTCTCTTCTATAAGATGTAACTTGTGACCTTGCAATAGGTCTCCAAGTGTTATGATACTTTGCACTTCCAAATCGTGGAGATAGTTTGTGCCGTCAGCACTAAAAAGGTCTAAACAACGTGGTATATGGGAAGTACATGACATTTCTTCCTATGGACCATCCGTATCATGTGGATCCATCTTTTGGGGTGCCAAAATCAGCTCCTATTCCTCCAGTCATGAGGTACAGAGATTAGGAGCAACTTTGGCATGATTCAGAAATCTAAACACCTCCACTTGGCATGCAACGTCTCTCCATATTTTATACTCTTCTTTACTGGAGAGGCAACACAAAGCCACATATCTATTGGACCTAATGCATGTATTCAAAAATGTGTCAAAGTTTGTGGAAACATATGATTGGGAATAGAGACCCCCCAAATGCACGTGCTGGCTTGAAAGAGATGAAAGCCAAAAGAGCCTTATGGCCAAGAGAAAACCATGCAGGCAAGGTGATTGCACCAAAGGCATCCTAGGTTTTGACAAAAACAGAGGAGACTTGGGTGAAGATCGTTATCGTGGGTATGCAAACCCCAACCGGATACATGCATAACTTAAATGGTGTCTTTACTTCCTTTGGAAAACGATGACAAAATATGAAGAGGGGAGAGGAGAAGAGTGGAGATGAGGAGAGAGGGCACAACTAGAGAGCACACCACAAATGACTAACTGTACACTAGATTTAGTTGAAAAAATAGAATATATAAAAACCCATTTAGGGTTAGGGTTAGGGGATCTAACCCTTTCCTTTATAGCACTCTATAAGGTTAGTGCTATGCACATATTATCACATGATGATGCGATGCACACGTGATCACATGATGCTGAGCATGAACTCTCAACACCTTCCCTCAAGATCAACATCATGAAGTAGGCCTTCCCTCAAGATGATGATTCTAGGGAATCGAAGAAGGACTGAGCATTACATTCCATCACACCCCTTTAATGGGAATGTCCTTCCTCTACGTCAAACCAAGAGCTAGTCAGTGTTTCTCGAATAGCTCTTTACCGAGTGGTTTGGTAAAGATGTCTGCAACATTCTCTTTGCTATCACAATGCTGTAGTGTGACGTCACCAAGTAATACTCTTTCTCTGATGAAGTGCTCTCTAACATCAATGTGCTTTGTCTTGGAGTGATATACTAGATTCTTGGCCAATGCTTGATATAGACATCTTATAGCCTCACAAGTTCTAAATTATAGTCTCATTTGGTGCTTTATGGGTCCTTATGGGATCCTAAACTCTCATATGCTACCCAATAAATCCTTATGGGACCTTATAATCATTTATAGCTCCTTAGGGGATCTTGCAAACCCATTTTTGTACCTTACACATTCATTCCCTCTTCTAGTACTTACAAGATGGTAATAGGCCTTTATAATCCAATGCATCGGTATGTGTCATTGTGGGTCTGTATGGATCCATATAATTGTAGGTTGTTTGAGGTCATATAATGGCTCAATGTATGCTCATGGACTTTAAGGTTGTCAAATCACACTTTAAAGTTCTTTTCAAGGTTTGCATTGTCATTTTTATTGTTTGTTTACATAAGTATTTCTTTGCAAGTAGCACCTAAATATGATATAATGTTGCAATCATTACAAAAGTACTACTATATATTTGAACATATATTTTTCATTAAATCAAAGTAACATAAATATAGAAAATCATAGTCCAACCTAGCTTTCTTTCATCAATATAAAAGTGAGCAAATAACATTTTTATAGCCCATAATATCTTCCAGTAAAATTTTTGTATGACTATCTTGCAACACACAATCAATAGTTGATCTGTACCTAAGTTAATTCATCTATTGTAATAGATTCTATGCAAAAAACCTAATCATATACGATAAAAGAAATTTGATATACCTGAATGATATACAAAATGATGAGACAATTCTTACTTACTTCAAAGGCACGCAGAACTTTGACATGTATACATAGAGAAAATGTCATAGTTGTCATCTAAAACTTTTTCCCTTACATTCATGTACAAAATGCCATTGCTACTAAAACTATCCACAGATGCATCTCCCCCTACCATGTGGTCACTTGTGATTTAATTATTATTGATTACGAACCATTAAGACGTGAGCTCATAAAGGGATTAAACCACATATCGGTTAAAAGACCTTGTGTCCAAGATGCCCATAAAGCTCTTGAACAAGCTTGGAAAAAATCGTGCCACATACTTGGCATATCCCTACATGCTACTTTACAAATTTTCAAAAAATTCTCGTATGATTGGCTGTGGAACTAATCTAGAAAGTTACCCAACCAAAGTGATAAACACTTTTGGGAAATTTTAAGTAATCGTAAAGAACATTTTTTCATGTATGGAATCAACAAAGCTTCTAATAATTTGGCATTGGTTTGTCAAAATTTTGCCCATGACGACTCGACGTATAGGAGACTTAATGATGGATATTTTGAAATTAAAAATACACTGAATTTAGAGATTAAGATAGAGGCCGAACTCCATTCATTTTCCATGACACCTTTATCCACAAATTTTCCATTTATTATGGGTATATACAAAGCCCATAAAAACAATTTTAGATGGATCACCAATGCTACAGGATGCACATATGATGAAATCGGACTTATCAATGTAAGAAAACAATACAACATCTGTGCTCAACAGATAACAAGATCCCGTATGCAAGAGAGAAAAGCAGATAGTATGGAGAATCAAATTTTTGATTATTGTAAAACTGATACAATAGATGGCGCTGCCTCCCAGCCGTGCGCTCCTATGTGAGAAGCTTCGATGGTGTGCTAGAAGCAGTAGAGGACGGAGGCTGGATGCTAAGGAATTAGGGTTGCTGTAGCTAGTGATGAACATGGGCTTCACAGGCTTGCTCTTATATAGCCACCAGTCGTAGTCGGTTAGACCCAATTGGGAGACCGACCCAGTCGGCCCAAAATGGCCGATTGGAGGTCGGTCCCAAAATAGGCCACCGACCACACGTTAGAACCGTGACGCAGAATAGAGCAACTAACCTATGGGTTGCCGATCGGCCCAGGGCCATTCAGGATCATCTGGGGCTCCAAATGGGCCCCGTAACCCGAGAGAGGGCAGCCCCAGGAAATGCTCCATCCACCCTCAGTGCGGTTAGTCATGGGATGCCTTCTTGCACTTGCATGTAGCCTAGTTGGCAGTGTGCCAACTCTATCTAAAGCCATCCCGCCATCAGGCCACACATGGCCCCCAGCTGGTGTCCGAACCAGGACCTATCGGATAACCGAGCTACTCAAATGCCTTCTCCTCATATGGGGGGGCTTATAAGTAGAGTTAGCTGGTTCCCGCATAGTTACACGAGAGCGGAGCATTGATATCTAACACCCCCCCTCAATGTCCACCTGCAAGTAACTTACTTTTTCAGCCCAATGCTAAGTCGATGAAGATGCCTCTCCAGCAAGTCTCTTCCAAGAGCCTTCGTGAAGATGTCCGCAGCATTCTTTATAGTCGGACAATACACCAAGTCGACCTCTACATCCCACGATGAGCTCGCATACAAAGTGATATTGAATCTCAATGTGTTTTGTGCGAGCGTGGAACACAACTCTGATTATCAGATGATAACTACGTAGGCTTGTTCTGCACTGCACCCATGTCCCCTAAAATCCTCCTCAACCACACTGCCTCACAAGAAGCAAAACATGCTGATTTGTACTCAGCCTTGGTAGAAGAAAGAGCAACTGTAGGTTGCTTCTTACTGACCCATGACACAGCTCCAGATCCAAGTGAGAAAACAGCAACCTGTCACTGATCTCCTACTATCCACGTCTCCTGCCCAATCCGAGTCACAAAATCTAGTCAAGATGTTTCCCTTGGTATAGGTGATGCCATAATCAAGTGTGCCTTTGATGTATTTCAGCACCCGCATCCCTACCCTCCAATGGGGGCTTATTGGAAAACCTGCTTGGTACACCAGTCACAAAGCTGATGTCCGGCCATGTGTTGCACAAGTAAATCAAACTTCCCACAAGCCTTCTGTACTTCACTTCATCCACCAGTGGTGATGAATCCTCATTTGAGAGCTTCACGTCAACCTCCATAGGGGTGCCAACTGTCTTGCACTCAGCCATGCCAAATGCCTTTAGTATCTCTCCATCATACTTTAGCTATGAGATGAAGATCTGTTTTGGCTCTTGCCAAACTTCAATCCCCAAATAGAAATGCATCAATCCGAGGTCTAGTCATTTCAAACTCTCTTCCTAGTAACTGCTTTGTCTGCGAGATCTTTTCTTCATGGTTCCCTGTTATGACAAGGTCGTCCACATAAAGGACCACGATCATACACCTGCCTCCTTCTCTGTAGATATACAAATTTGCATCAGATGGGCTCCTCCTGAACCCGGTTTGTAGAAAGTAGGCATCAATCCACTGGTACCACACTCGTGGGGCATGTTTCATCCCGTAAAGTGCTTTCTTCAGTTTACAAACTTTACCTTCTGAACCGGGGATCACAAAACCTGATGGTTGTTCCACGTATACGTCCTCCTTGAGATCTCCATTCGAAAAGGCAGATTTTACATCCATCTGAAACCCTGTGCTGCTAAAGCCAAAACACTGCGAATTGTGGTTAGTCGAGTTGTGGGAGCAAAAGTATCTTGATAATCAAAACCATGTACCTATGCGAATCCTTTTGCCACGAGCCGAGCCTTGTACTTATCCAACGTGCCGTCGGACTTATACTTGGTCTTGTACACCCACTTGGTGCCGATGACCTTGCGTTTTGTTTGTCAATCCACAAGGTCCCAAGTGTTGTTCTTCATTATGGAGCCATACTCCGACTACATAGCCTCCATCCACCTATCATCACCATGTGCCTCTTCAAGACACTTGGGTCCTTTTAGCACGGATCACGTAGTTGACCAAGTGTTCCTGCGCCCTTCTTTGCTCCTCTAATGTCTTGGACCGGCGGTGTTCGGATGATTCCTCCTCAATGGCTAGAGGTTCTCTGCCATCCAAAAGCTGCTTTACCGACTTCGGGAATGCCCGTTGCCGTTGTGGTTCTGTAGGCTCTTCTTCCTCTTCTTTATCTTGAATCCTCCCAAGCACCGTTGGGGGAGTTCGATCTATTGTTGATGGTTGTACTGGATGGATATCCTGGTCCTTATTGTCTGGGAAGGAAGCACCCTCCTCCAATTGATGCAGCTGTTCTAAGAAGACCACATCGCGACTTACTATTATCTTCTTGATAACAAGATTATAGAGACGGTAACCCTTCACTCTTCACTGTAGCGCAAGAAAATACACTTTCGGCTCTTCGATTCCCATTTTGGTCCTGTTAGCATCAGGGACATGCACAAAACAGTCACATCCAAAAACTCTGAAATGTGCAGCTGAAGCTTTCTTACTAGAAAAGGCCTGCAGTGGAGTCATCCCGTTCACATCCTTCATGTAGCTACGATTCAAAATGTAAACTGCCGTGTTACATGCTTTAGCCCAGAAAGTCTTCGGCAAATCTTTCCCTTTCATCATACTCCTGCCCATTTCGCAGATGACGCGCATCTTGCGCTCTGCTACTCCATTTTGCTGTGATGTATGTGGCGGGGGTTTCTGTTTCTTGATCCCTTGACTTTTGCAATAACTTTCGAATTCACTTGATGTGAACTCACCATCTCTGTCTGATCTTAACTTCTTCACCTTCCTCCACGTTTCTTTCTTGACCATTACATGCCATTCTTTGAACTTACTAAAAGCCTCATCTTTAGTCTTCAGGAAGTATATCCATATCCTTCTACTGTAGTCATTGATAAGCATCATGAAGTAGTAGGAACCACCCAAAGCTTCCATCTCCATCTTTCCGCAGAGGTTCGTGTGAACGAGCTCTAGAGGAGCCTTTGCCCTGCTGGCCTCTTTAGGAAAGGGTTGCCGATGCTGCTTGCCCTCATCATGCAAGAGTCACATACATTGGGCAGATCTGTAATTTCTAGTAGGTCTACAATCATTCCACTTTTATGCATCTCCTTTAAAGAACTAAGGTTTAGATGACCAAACCTCTCATGCCACAGCTTAGTGTTGCTCACATCAGCTCGAGCACTAAAAGCTGAGAGTTCGTAGATGTTGTTGTGCCGTGTACCTTTACCAATGACCTTCCCTTGAAGATCCAAAATCTGTGCACCATTCTTATCGAATTGAACTTTGAGGTCCCGATCCGTGATTACAGAAATGGACAACAAGTTCCTCTTGATATCTGGCACATAAAGAACATCGGACAACTGTTTTACAACTCCATCTTTCTTGAGAGCAATCGTACCTTTTCCTTTTGCTGGACATTTTGCATCATTGCCGATTGCTACCAAGATGTCATTCCGGATGTAGAGAGGTATACCAATCCTTCCAATTGGTCATGTGGCGGGATGCACCACTATCAATAATCCAAGGCTCATCCGCAAGTACATGAACTGCCTCCGTGTAAATCTCCTCAATTGCTACGAATAGCTCTACTGTTATTGCCTGTGCGCTGTTGCTGGACTCTTTCTTTACTCCGTTCTTCTCATTTGCAATCTTCTTTCGGCACTCATTCTGCTTGTGCCCTACCTTGTTGCAATAGAAGCACTTGATCTTCTTCTTTCTCTTTTTATCATTAGAAGAAGATGGGTTACCAGAGTCCTTACCCTTACCTTTCTTTGATCCAGCTGAGAAAGCCGAATCTTCTCCAATCCTCATCTTTTGAGGCATCTACTCCTCCAGAAGCATCGCGCTGAAATCCTCAAAGTTGAGGGGTGGATTTATGTTCTGCGTATTCAGTGCTGTAACAAGAGCATCATACTTTGGTGGGAGAATCCGTATGCACCTTCGTGCTAGATTCTCACTGGTGATGGTGATGCCAATCGCAGTCATCTGATCGCGCAGATTCTTCACCCTGGTGATGAACTTCTCTGCCGTTTCAGACTCAGATAGTTTCTCATTCGCGAGTTGAGTCTCCAGATTCTGAATCTGCGTCTGATTCATGGTCTCATACTAATTTTTTAAGACCGTCCATGCCTCCTCCGCTATGGTGACATGTTGAATTAACGCCATGACAGAATCACTTACACTGCAGACAATAGAACACATCGCATCTGCATTTCTTCTTATCCATGCGAGAATCTTATCTGCATTTGGTACTATCTGTTGTCCTGCTTTGGTTGGATCCGGTCTCGCAACCGGCTTCCCGTCCACCCCAGTAGCAATACCGCAAAGCTCATATGTGCTTAGGATGGTCTTCATCTTGAACTTCCAGAGTGGATAGTTAATGCCGTTCAACTTTTCGCTTTCGCCGAGCAGGTGGGATTCGCAGTCTTGCAGGCTAGGCCATCTCTCACAATCTGCTTGCAAATAGAAAAACACTACCAAATCTTCTTGCTAGAGCCCAAGCTCTGATACCATGTAAGAAAACAATACAACGTCTGTGCTCAACAGATAACAGGATCTCGCATGCAAGAGAGAAAAGCAGATAGTATGGAGAATCAAAACTGTAAAATTGATACAATAGATGGCACTGCCTCCCAGCCGTGCACTCTTGTGTGAGAAGCTTCGATGGCATGCTGGAAACAGTAGAGGACGGAGGCTGGATGCTAAGGAATCAGGGTTGCTCTAGCCCGTGATGAATATGGGCTTCACGGGATTGCTCTTATATAGCCACCCGTCGTAGTCAGTTAGACCCAATTGGGAGACCGACCCAGTTGGCCCAAAACGGCCGACTGGAGGTCGGTCCCAAAATAGGCCACCGACCACACGTTAGAACCATGACACAGAATAGAGCAACTAACCTACAGGTTGCCGATTGGCCCAGGGCCATTCGAGATCATCTGGGGCTCCAAACGGGCCCTGTAACCCGAGAGTGGGCTGCCCCAAGAAATGCTCCATCTACCCTCAGTGTGGTCAGTCATGGGATGCCTTCCTACACTTGCATGTAGCCTAGTTGGCAGTGTGCCAACTCGATCTGAAGCCATTAAGCCATCAGGCCACACATGGCCCCCATCTGGTGTCCAAACCAGGACCTACCGGATAACCAAGCTACTCAAATGCCTTCTCCTCATATGGGGGGGCTTACAAGTAGAGTTAGCTGGTTCCCGCGTAGTTACACGAGAGTGGAGCATTGATATCTAACAATCAATACATGCTTACTAAAAACATGTGTCTCACAACCTAAAAATAAATGTGCTAAAACTCAACATGAGCTCTTTCTCAAAAGTGGCGTTAAATGTTCTTTTTGGTGGGGGATTGAATCCCTTTATGACTACTCTAAATCTTCCCGATAAAATATTCAGTATTTTTTCTGCCGACATAGCACAATGCTATGAAAACATTCCTCTAGAAGATGAAAATGGTATAGTTAACATCATTAGGGAAATAATCACTATGGCATTCAGGGATAGTAATTGCAAATTCATCTCTTTTTGAAAGATGCTCATTCTCCCATCGAAGGAAGTTGTACCATTACTAATGGACTTGATCTAAACTATGATATGGAAACTGTCGTTAAGATTAATTCATGGCTTAAACATGTACGTTCAACTAGACAACATGACATGGAGGCAAAAGATGGGGATTTCTATGGGCTTATCATGCTCACCTATTTGGCACAATCTATACCTATTTTACTTTGAGTACAAATTTTGCATTAATCTTGCTAGACAAGGTAGATGGGATATTCTAAAATGGTTTCAATATCCCTTTAGATATATCGATGACATTTGCATGATCAATATACCTAACCTGATGAGGTTCTGCTCCCCTGGGATTACTATATTTTACCCTCTGGATTTTGTGGAGATTATTCGTTGACACCACAACATTTTGCCGATTAGAGAATGGCTGCATAATTGGTACCAGCGCTAAATTTCTTAGCACAGAGATCATTATCACATCCATACATAATGGGATGTTCATCATCCTCAAATATGATAAGAAGGATTCCCTCCCTTTTAAAGTATCAAGATTCAACAAAGTGGACAGCAATAGACCATCAAAGCTATGTTATATGGGTATATGCTCTCAAATTATGCCTATCCTTTACATTTGTAACAATCCTAAGCAGGCTAGGTATTTTATATATGAATTGTTCAGATACTTTTCTGATAATGAATGCAATAGCGTGAGACTCAAAAGGATTGTGTGTAACTTTCTCAAGGGTGATTTTCTTGGCACTTTGATCAAGACTGAGGACCTAATAAAATTTATATAAATTCTACCGTTATAAAGCATCAATATTCATAAGAGATTGATAACAATAGGGATTATAACTGACTTTCTCATAAATAGTTGTTTCTGAAACATTGATCAACACTCATGATCTAATCAGGCTTGTTCGAATGTCATGCAATTCTAAAGGTCGGCACCATGATCCCCTCCCTACGAGGAGGCATGGTGACCCTCGTAGGGTGCCGGTTTGTGATTGTGCGGGCGGATGATTGGGTGCACGTGCACACACACAGTGTAGTATAGTGTTGAACTAGCACTCACTACTGGATCTTGACAATAATGGAGGGGGATTCTCCCTTATCAATGGTAAATAATTGGAACAAGTATTGCAACCCGTATGGAAGTCACGTATCACTACCAACGACATTTATACATAGTCATCTCTATGGTATATTGGATGGGAGCCTATGGATGATTATACTATGAGGTTCTTCTTCTTCTTTTTTCCAAACTACATTGGAAGACTATCGAAAAAGGGCTCATATATTTACATGGTTTTCATGGAAGAAATGCATGAGAATTATAAATAATTTTACGTGGAAATACTCACGTGGGAATGAAACGACCCATCGCAATGAAACGACTGGGTCGGCTTGGTGCCCAAAATGGCTATAAAAGCCACCCATACATTTGCTGCTCATTGCGCAGTCTCCTAGTAAGCTTGTTGCTAGGGATAAAGTCTCCTACTAAGCTTTTTGCCAGTGATAAACGCTCATCTCTCTCTATTCATAGCCACAGCCGATGGTATCCTAATACTGCATCTAAATGCCAATACAGGTCTTCCACTACTCTTCTTCTTATGCGCTGCGTTGAGCCAAGCTCGAATCTTCTAAAGCGTGGGTCTTCTACTCGTCCTTTGGAAGCATCCACAAGGACTCCCAAGCTCACGGACGGACTTACAACCTCCTTGACGTAAAAGCTAAGCATATAAAAGACACGGAGGGATCAGTAAGCGAAAAGTCATGGCTATAGGAAGGATTCTGCAAAGGCTAAAGGACTAGCTAGCAAGACGTGAACAGGATCTACAACTCATATATCTTCATTCATGAACTAGTCTTTTACAAAGGTAAGACATTCTTTATAAGCAACAATCTTTGCATACACTTTGCCGTAGCTTGATTGAAACCTTCTTGACGATAGTCGCTCCTCTATAGCCTGCCATCAATTTATAAATTCTAAATCCCATGCAAATGGCTGCCTGGTAAACTACGTGATGGCTGCTATGTGGTATTTTTGCCAACAAGCTAAAGTCACGTCCAATTATCACCGGAACTGGCTGGTATAAACAAGCATGGCCCTTGAAACTTATGTAAACTAAGGGAAGAAGCACGATATAGCTGAGGTGACATTCATTAGGGTTAGCACTATCTACCATATTTGTAGTAAATACATGCTATAAATACTCTAGTGAGTTACGGTCATCACGACTGGCTTTTTGACACTCCTTGCCTCTTGATCTAGTATATGCATACGTGAACTTTTATGCTTGACAAGGTGGTGATCGGAGATGAATAGTAATGGCAACAAGAAATAGTTCTTTATACATAGAGGTTGAATTGAGGACTTGTTATAGACTGCGCATCACTTGGACCTTTTTTAGGTATGCTACAATATCACATGAAACTCTACTTTTCATGGATTGATTAGTTGGAACATCATGGCTCTATACTTTTAGCAAGAATGGCCTGTAGTAGTGTGTGTGATTATAAGAATGACTTGAACATGAAAAATCGGGGTCGTAATACCTTCGGAGTATTAAACAAGGTTTGAAATGTACGACCACGCTCCTCTAATGACACTATTGATTCTTTCACTAGCTAGAACAGAAAGATCAGTGGATGATTTTCATTAATTGACCTTTGGTCATGAATTTATTATATCTCTCTCACCCTCTCTTTTCCCCTCTCTTGGGGTAATTATGATTCAAAAAGGAGTGAAGAACTTTTCACCATACATATATAGCATTTGGATACCTGTGAATCAAATATTGGGGTGCCACACGATGCACTTCCATCCAAGGTTGACTAAATTTGCTATTATAAATAGCGTAGGATATTGGGACATCGATAACAAGTGGAGCTACATATTGAAGACTACAGTCCCACAAGTAAGGGTTCTTGTTCTAACTTGTCCTTCTTGTGGATGGATGTAGGTGAGTGGAGCTCCCTCAATATCATTCAGTATTTATAATTTTGTAATTTTGTAAAATCTAATCCCTCTATGTAAAACTATTTGTCATGTACTGTCTTGATTGATAAGACTAAGATGGATAATGTTTGTCTTAAAATACACACACACTAGCGTGCGTGCACAAAATACGTCAATCATTGCCCTTTTAAAACCCAAGGAAATTTAGATACACACATAGAAACACACGCATGCACATGCACGTGATCCACAAGCCCAAGGGTGGCAATGTAGTAAAGGAAAGAAACAATTTGTAGCTAAAGTGGAGCATGCTTTTGAAGGGTCAAGTAAACATTATGCACCTCAAAAGATGTGCTATACAATATTGAAAGGGCTAACTAAGCCAAAAAAGCCATGTAGAGATCATGGACACCTCAAGAACATCAAGCTATCATAAGTTTGCTAACACAAAATAATTCTAACCATGTCAATTGGAACTCAGGTGCTTCACAACATGTGTCTTAGACAAGATTAGTTCAAAATATTTGATCCATCCATGAGTGCTCTACATGCCAAGACAACTTGCAATGAATCTACTCTCAATCATATAATATGTAATAGACTAATAGATTTGGACATGTTTGGGATGACAAAAAAGTGGCTTTGTTCATAAAAGAAGGAACCATTGGACATGGACTAAGTCATGGCATTTTCTACACGGTAGCAATGCTCCCCCCTCGACAAAATACGTGTATGCTTGCACATATTGACTCTCAACTGTGGCACTAGAGATTTGGTCATCCTTACTTTAAAATCCATTGCAATTGCAAAATTATATGAACACGATCAAGGACTCCCAATTGTCAACGAGTGCAATTTATGTGAAGGATGCCTTTATGGGAAACGACATAGTCTTTTTCCTGGAATCAAGAGACTATAGCCAAAAGACTAGATGATGATGGTGCATAGTGATATTGTATGGTAATGACAAATATGCCTTCCTTTCGTTGGTGATAGAAAATACTTTGCTATCTTCACTGATGCTTATACCAAAAAAGTATTTGTCTACTCCGTGAAGCAAAGGTTTGAACTACTTGACAGCTTTCAAGAGTTCAACACAATGGTGAAAATTCAGTTGAATTAGTTTCGTAGACAACAATCATAAATCTATGGATAGTTGTATTTGCCTAAGACATAGTAACAAAATGGTGTGGTAAAAAGAAAGAGCCACATCATTGTTGATTGTGTGGCATGGTGCAAACTAAGAACATGCCTAAGATGCATTAGGTAGAACTAGTTTACATAGTGATTTATTCGTTATGTAGAAGAATACAAAGCTTATATAAGTTTGTATCATCTTGCAACTCACAGGATGTTTACTTCCTAAGATGTGGTGTTTAAGCAAAGCAAGGTACTTACTATCACGGTTATGGAGGGAGCAAATAGACTATGATTTTGTGGATTACCTAGGTCATACTCATGGTAGATAGCTTGTTAACAAATATTCCGCATTCTATGGGGATGTCTATAATTCTATATATATATATATATATCCCCTCCCCCCCCTTTTTCCCCCTTCCCACAGAGTGCATCTTGTGGTCAAGAAGACCAAGAGGGTTTAGGGTTCTAGCATGTACAAATGTCCTTTGATTTCTTAATGAATGATCCCTTGGGGTGTTTTCGGAGTCTTTAGTGTGAAGGGTTTTGCGTTTGTGACTTGTGTGAGTTTGAAAGGTCACTTGACCTTTGCAAGGTGATTAGATTAGATTAGATTGTGTGACATCATCTATGATGTCAACATCATCTATGATGTCAGTGAGATTCTACTCATTAACATCATCAGTGGAAGACATGGCTACCTCTTGACTATAAAACGAGGCTTGTACAACTTCAACATCTGCATGCAAATTGTCTTTGTCTCTTTGATTCTCCTAGTTAACGGCTCGAGATCCACCTGCCATGCTTATGCTAAATTTTTCTCTCAAGATTTAGGGAATTCGACCAAATTTAGAGATGACTATTATTGCTAAACAAGCCAACCTGCTGCATCGCGTCATTTGGGAGCTCCTCATCAACTTACTTTCAGGCCGCCACTGGAGGGAACATTTCTTTGCTGCAGATGGTCGATGTAATGCTACTTCTATCTCATTTTTCAAAGGTAGTTTGAACAATTGTTCTTTATTGATGATTGATTTGCTATTGCTATCCTCCAAGAGAAGCCACTGCTTAGAATTAGGTCATCACACTGCTTTTCTCTGCCAGGTTTTCATGTTGCACATGTTGCCACCAAAAACCTGAATGTTGCTACATGAGGAAATCTGTACTACTATTTCTTTTGATTGGCCAACTCAACAAGACCCATGCTATCTCTAATCTCCCATGAATCTGATTGTACAGATTGCCCATACTTGGATGATGTTCTAAAGCTAATCTACATTATTTTTTCCTGATTGTTTCCTTCCATACAGCTCTCTTATTTTGACTCCAACCAATAGTGGCTAGCTCTATCCTCTTCTCTTTTTCACGCTTGACAAAAATGCACTAGCCATTGATTAGCAGTTTTACTTCTGTTTCTTGTGATGGCTCTCTCTGCATCTTCTCTTCCACTAAATACCTTGGAGAGATTCTCAGGGACCAAGTTCCCAACCTAGCAGATGATATCTTGATGCAAGAGGGCCTTTGGGAGTTTGTTTCCTGGAGATGAGGAAATACTTGATTCAGATTAGAGGCATGTAAGCAAGTGGATCATTTTGCATGTCAAGTTCTTGTGGGTTGTATTATTAGTACACATGTCAAGGTATTGGGTGTAGTCTTCTACAATCTGATCCCATACGGGTTCCATTGCAAGCTTTTACACTTGTTGAGGCTATGTCTTGCTGTAGAGTAATGAAGTACAAGGATTGCAACTTAATAATGTTTGACCTTTGTGCCTTGACCCAACTATGACAACTAAGGTAATAGCTTGTTGCTTTTATGTAGAGTGGATTGTGAAAATGCTTGAAGTATCATCACGCTTTTAATGAGGATTGTCATTTTGTTCTCATCATTTGCATCTACCACGTTCAAAGACATGGTGGCGCAGAAGATCATAGAATTATGGATGAAACCTCCAATAGAGATGAGTACAACAATACTGCCCTTGTATCTTCCTTGTCAAATTGGAGGGGTGGAAACAATTCCAGTATTACAAGAGGTTTGGTCACAAAGAAGCTTTTTGTTTCAAGAAAGAAAAAGAGCAACAAGAGCCCATGTGGACCTATTGCAAAAGGTGAGACAGAACAATCAAACATTAACAAATTTGAAGCCAATGCTAACACCATTCAAGATCTTAATCTTCAAGATGAAGACTGTGTTTTCAGAGTTCCCTATTTTTAAGTGTGTCAATCCATACAGGTCCTCTACCCTGGGTAGTCCCCCTAAAGTGATTGTATTTCTTATCTTGTGAAGCCTTGGTTCTATAAAAGGTTTCGAGAGAGTTCCTATACCATAGACTCAAGGGGGGTGACATAATAACAGTCTCCGCTATTGGTTGCAAATTGATTGAGGGGATAGTTGTGGCATTAGAGACGCATACAACGAGACCGTCTCTTGTAGTATTGCAGTGGAGTAGGAGATCAATTACATTTTACGATACCTTTCGCTCCAAGGAGGGGTTTGTTGGTGTTTTCAGAGTCTTTAGTGTGAGAAGGTTTTAGGTTTGTGATGTGTAAGTTTGAAGGGTCACTTGACCTTTGAGAGTACATTAGATTTTATTAGATTTGTGTGACCATCTATGATGTTAGTGAGATTCTACTCACTCACATCGTCAACGACGTATAGTGTGTGCCAAAGACAAGGCTATAAAATTAAGATTGTTACTTGGCTATCACAATCAATCAACTTTAGCATTTGCCTCCACATTGTCTCCATCTCTTTGATTCTCACCATGGTTGACACGTGCAATCACGTTCGATGCGTACCATTTGATATTAGTGCAGTACTAAACGAACTAAAAAATCTTAGGCGTACATCCGATCGTACATTCGATACCACAAAAAAGACAGATTTTAGAGTTTTGGAGTAGATACTTGTACAAGCTTTAAAACTTGCACAAACATGTAATATAGGTGCTTGATGGAGATAAAGAGGGAGAGAGATGAAGATGCTTGATGCAGCTTGAGCCCGTCCCTTGTTGGAGATACAGAGGGGAGAGTCGAGACTCAAAGTCGGAGGTAGATGCTTAGTGTGAGATCATAGTGAGGACTCGAGAGAGAGGGGATTTATATGGAACCTTGCCATTTGGGAGGCCCAAAATCTGTTTGGCAAAACCACCACCAATAACAAAACCAGTCATCCAAAACAAACGAACAGGAATTTATATTTTATTTTAAATTTTTTTTAAAAAGAAACATACATAACGTACGGATCGTACGGAACGTTCCATGCGTTGAATGAGGGCAGCCATGATTCTCACTCTCTCCATGTAAGTTTTCCATGATTATACTATAGTTTTAAACATCAATGCTGCTGATGCATATGTTGGTGAGTTTATGTGTGTATGTGAGACTCGTAATGAAAATATTAAACAAGCTATGCATAGCAGTGTAACCTATGTATCATTCAGGTGTCACCATATGTAAGTGTTAGGCTCATTTCTGCATACTGTTTCCATATCCAAAAGTCCACAACCTTACGTTCTACTAAAACCAGAGTTACAATTTCATGTGCAGACAACAAACAAGAATTGATATAAAGAAATAAGTGTAATCTCAAGACTTTCAAATTTATTAATTACAAATTGAAATGTCTAGTATATCCAATATGATTGGGCATATGAGATAGAAAGTATAGCACATTTGTATCCTTTGACAAGACATCCAGTGCTATTCACAATTCTTGAGGTCGCACAGGTTTATGGCAGCAAGAATCCATGCTTGAATATATAGCTTGTAAGGCTTTGATTACTGCTTTGCACTAACAATGCCCATGTGCTGTCAACAGTTTACCCTTGCAAGTGTTTCTACCATGCAACCCACCTTGTCTCTACCCACCTGTCCAACAGGGAACCCACCTTTGGAAGCAGTGAAACATTAATGGAGGATACTCTAATGAGGGGGAAGAAAAGAAAACCAATAGATGAGATTTCTAGGTTGCCTCTACTATCAAAATCTTCAAGGTTCTCCTGCTACACTTCAGGTTCTGCAGCTTGACGAGATATGGAGTCTTCAACATTCTTGCTGCACTTCAGGTTCCACAACTTCATAGAATCGTCATTTGACTTACTCAGACTCTATGGCATTTTCTACAGGATGTTCATGTGACTTTGAAGCTGCTATCAGCATATTTTCCAATTTGATTGTTGGAGCTACTGGTGGGAAGTTTGGATGGGGTGGCAGTTCCATAGGATGCTCCTGGGAACCTTTGTTGTTTCCTTCAGGATGTTGAAATGATTGTGAAGCTGATATAAGCACATTTCCCGATTCAGTTGTTGGAGCCACGACTGGGACATTCTGATGTGATGGAAGTTCCATAGGCTGTTTCTCAGATCCTTGGTTGTTCGTATCCAGATGCTGAAATGACTGTGAAACCGGTATCAGCACATTTCCTGATTTGGTTGCAGGAGACACTGGTGGGACATTCTGATGGGATGAACACTCCTGGTTGTTTCTTTCAGGATGTTGAAATGAATATGAAACTGGTGGCACCATATCCTCCAAATTGGTTGCCGGAGCTACTGAATGCAATGGCTTATCTTCCGCTTGAATTGATACTGACTCCTGCATGCTGAGGGAGGGCTTTTCCTCATCTTGCAGTCCTGCCTTCTGATATTTAATCGCAGCAGCAGCTCCAGGCATCACAGTTGGAGGGATAGGAGGTGGCACCCAGCTTGTGCGCCTCACTCGGCCATCAACAGTAGTACCATCTAAATCAGCTTCCCCTTGGCTACCGGATAGAGATGTGCTTCCCATGCCATTTATGTTGCCATCAGTTAAATGTTCCACGTCAATGGACTTTCCTGTAGTTTCAGGAGACCTGCTAGGAAGACTATATAGTGCTGGTTCAGTTTTCTTTTGTCTCCACCATGGCATTACATCCACCGCTCTTCTCCCTGAATCAGAACTTTTTGGTGATACAGAAATTTTCTGAACATGTGAAGCATCATCCTCTTGTAATGGAATAGATTTTGTGCTGTGATCTGCAATGGACCTTGAGGTGTACATCCTTGATTTGGATGGGCTGTTGTTATTCTCAATCTTGACAGTCTCCCAAGGCTGCAGGAAGTAAATATTTCATTATTGGTAGGTCCTTCAAACAAGAGGAATAACTTACGACTTTTCTAAAAATAACATTAAGAGACATGCAATTGCAAATCTGCCATTTAGTCCCATCTCGGAGTGTTACAACGATTAATTAGGTGAAAAAGATAGCAACGTCTATTCAGGACACATCCACAAACAAAATTTTAACACACATTATTTACCCATTCCACAAGTCAGTCCTTGAATATTGTGTTTATGATCTTCATAAACATAGGGCAAAGCAGAAATGATGAGATAATGATTATTCTCTTTCTAATATAGCACCTTTGCTGTGATTAGCCAGTCTTCTTTCTTGTAGCTCGAGGAGACATATGTGAATCTAACCCCAAACAAGGATTTATTATTACCATTATTTGAGCCCTTGGGATGCCAGCTGTAGGAAAAAGGTAACTCATACCTAAGAGTTTGTCTAGTAAATCCAAGAGCAACAGAAATATAATCAGATGTAATCTATTTAATCTTAATAGTTATTGGGATCTTTGCTCCTCCCTATCTCACTCTCTTTAACATGCATAAGGAACGTGGAAAGAGACATGGAGAAGATAAGAGAGTTTCTAATTTGCTACCTTTGTACAATCAGTTGTTTTGTCTGGGAGCTAAGGGACCTTGAGGCTAGTCAAGCATGGAAAACAATTGAATCAATCCAAACGAGGTTCATAGAGGAAAAACTAGGAGCCAAAGCACAAACTCCTTACCCAACTTTGCTGGCAGATTCAGCAATGCTCCCTCTAGAAGGAGCAGCACAGCAATTTGAAAAAGATGGACTCAAATAGGCCCCTTGCCATGAAATTCTCACTAGATGCTTGACAAGAAATCTTACAAAGAACACCCATATATGCTTCACAGAAGGTAGCAAAAGCAAAGGAATGTAATGTGATAGTTGGTACAATGAAGAATGCTAAAATGCCAATAGAGCATGGAAATCAGCAGCAACAGCTGATTAACCATAAGGAAAAGAGACTATAGAAAAATGGTCAGATAAAGAGCATAAACGGTTTGAATAATCAAAGGAGCTGAAGAAAAATCCTAGGAAGTTCTTCAAGAAGCTATATTCAAAAAAAAAATCAGGAAGGACAATGTTTGTTAAAGAACTCTATGAAAGAGAAGGGGAGGGGAAGAGAGCCAGAAGATCTCTACAAAGGCCACAAATGGAATAGGGCTAACGAAAGGGAAGACCTCTAAAAAGGCCATAGATGGAATAGGGCTAAAGAAATTAGCAAGCGGACAAGTCCCCCAGCATACAGTGCCTCTTAATAGAAATGCTGACATAGGGAGGGCAGAAAACCAAAGAAATGCTAACACTCATAGCAAATAAGGCCTTGGAGGAAGGTTTTCAGAAAGAGGGGCAGATCAATACAATAGTTTCGATTCTCAAATACAAAGCACAATAGGATCTTTACGGTAAGTAGCTTAATGGCCAAGGTCTATGGAACCTTCTTGGAGTAAACATTCAGCACATGGGCAGAAGAAACCAGAATATAAGTATTGTCTCACAAGTTGGTTTTATACCTAAACACTCCAAGGTTGACCACCTTGTCACGATACGAGCGCAACAAAAGGAGCTAAAGGTAAGAACAAGAATGGTACCCTGCAAGAAACTATGGGAAAGGATGGAGGTGAACATTGCGAGGACAAAGCTCATGATCATTGGGACACAGGACAAGCAGATTTCTAAGGGAAGGAACTAAGTGGTCTCATCACACAAATATTAGGGTCTAGGGTTGGAAAGCACTTATAAATGGAAGACATGCATGGAAAAAATAGATATGGGAGGCCTGAAGGCCGTATATAGCTTCCAGTCGCACTTGTGGAGTGGGAATGAGGAAGTTCTTGTAAACAATGTTGGTGCATGAATCGGCTAATATTTCGTGGGAGATCATTTTTAGTTCATCTTGGACCTCTTTTTGGAGGCATTTTGCAGCCCATTTGCTTGGGTTTTAGTTTGATAAACTTTCAGTTCTATTACTGCTTGCATTGGGAGCTCCTTTCCCTCTCAATTGCTCGCATTGTTGGCCCTTGTGCCACTGGGGTTTGCCTTTGCAGGTACAATCAAGCATTCAGTTGGGTTTTAGCCTTGTTGAGCTGCTAGTGTTTTAGGGGAAACTTTGAGATTGCAGCACATATCCCAGCACAGGATCTTTCTGGTTGCATTGGGAGCTCTTTTCCCTCTCAATTGCTTGCATTGTTGGCCCTCGTGCCACTGGGGTTTGCCTTTGCAAGTACAATCAAGCATTCAGTTGGGTTTATGCCTTGTTGAGCTGCTGGTGTTTTAGGGGAAACTTTGAGATTGCAACACATATCCCAGCACAAGATCTTTCTGGTGTATTTGAGGAGCATCCTCAAGCCTAGTATAGGCTTTGGCAGTGATATCTATTACTTGAGCAGGGTGTTCACGAATCACAGCAAGTGAACTTTGTTGAGATTATTGCCTTTTTTTGTTTGCTCAAATGGCATAGCAAAATCCGAATGATGACTTTCAGTTGCTTGCCTAGAAGGATTGGTTGGATGGCATCAACTACCCTCTTTGGAGTTTTTTGATTCGCAATTTGTAAGTTGCCAAGGGCGTCTCGGATTATGTTATGGGTGATGAGGCCCGTCCCGGTCCTATAGCACCAGGTACTCCTCCACAGCAAGGGGGGGGTCATGGTGGTGGTGCAGGTCCTGAGCAACAAGGACAACAAGCTGCTCCGGTTGGGCAAGCACCTGCAGGTATTACTCCTGAGCAAAGGAGGTGGGAAACTCGTAATGATCAAGCCTTGTCTTTGATTTCACATGAATATCAAGAGGTTTATTGTCCCTCATATTAGGTCCTACCGGACTGCTAAAGCAGCCTGGGATATTTTGGAACATATGTATCAAGCTTGTAATGAGGCAAGAGTCTCCCCCAAGCTTCAGATCTAGACCACCAAGGAAGCCAGTCCAACTAAGGGCTAGGTCATGCGTGTACTAATCCGTAGGCTCCTTAGACACCCATATATTGAACCCCTCACTTGTATTTATAAGCATGGCTCCTCTATCTTTAGCACCTAACTCCTATTTGAGAGTTATCTCTTAAATGACCTTGCTTCTCCATAAACCCTCACTTTTCCTAAATTATCCTAGTCCACAAGATCTAAACCTCATCCATGCTAGCTCAAGCCCCAGCTTCAGGTTATTCCTCACCCAAGGTTAGACTGCACCAAAACCCTCGACCACAATCGATATTGGGTTAGTCATTTCCTGCCCCTCGCTTAGATGCCCCTAAACCCTAGATCTAACCAAATCTTGGTTTTAACCCTAAAATTCCAATGTGGTTAACACTTGGTTAATCCTATTAGAGACATAACAATTTGTTGCATACGAATTCTTCCTCAATTTTAGTATCCTGTTACCCACAATTGCACAACAATTTGTTGTACTCTCGAAATACTCCATAATGGCTCTACAAAAATTAAATGTACTACGAAAGCCAAGCAAGTTGGAGAAATTTCCATAAAACCTCCCTTTGCTTCGTACGTATATATGTTTCCATCCATATTGTTTGTACATCCTATAGATTGTGAGAAAGTCCAACCGTCCAATTTCACAGAAGTCCCTTGCATGGGGTGCAATCATACTCTTAGTCGATAACATACAATGACATTGCCTACAACAAAGGTGTAGACAATAACATGTTAAGTCTATATAGGTAGCAATGATTGACATTGGTAGAACAATTGTGTTATTTCTCTAACGCCAGTTGTTTATGAATGAACTTTTGGTGCAACCAACATTGTTTGAAGCTTCGCATAGGTTTGAAATATGAAAACACACGGCATGCTTCATGCTCCTACTTGTGCCTTTACAAAGAGCTCAAAAGGCTTGAAAGCAACAATGTTGCAGTAAAGCCCACCCGAGAAAGGCGCTCTTAATAAATGCCACAAAGACAACATGATAAAGGCTCTAAATCAAGTACAAGACACTAGCTCTAGGGGATGGACTCGAATAAAAACACTCGAGAAAGATTAAATAGGATAGACATACGGTACAGAAGCTTGTGAAATGAATGGTTCCAAGTGTAATACAGACAACACTAGCACTCTTCTAAATCCAGCTATACTAGCCCTGTGATTCCTTTGTTACATCAACCACAACTGTTATATTTCAAGAATCAAGCATGCTCATAACCCTAAACCCTAATTCAATCACTATCAAGAGGGACCTTTTAGACAAACCCAAAGCTAAGATTGAAATGAATTGGCCTGCATTAGCAACTACAACTTGGACGATTAGTGCAAGAGAAACTTCATGTCTAAAATATGGCATTGAAAACTAGGTTACCTACTTATGTCACATGTATTCAACGGTGGTGCAGTAAGATACATCCATTCTAGTATCTATACATTTGTACACATAACAAGGCCGAGTTTTTTCCATTCAAAAGAGGGAATCGGCAGGATTCAGCAATGACAAAGGGGGCATTGAACAGTACAACTAACTTATTCAGTACTATGTTATCAGACCACAAGTATTTGTACAGAGAGACATTTTTATCACTTCATTATTATCTAAGATGCAAAATGAAAAGCAAATACCTTGCATGGGAGCTCGGCAAATGCAAAACTGAGGAGACAAAATTATTATATAAACCCATAATGATGAAAACCAATCATATCACCTTCGCTAAAACTTGTAGTGTGAGTTGTGGTATTGGATGCATGGGTTATGACTATACATAACATTGTAACTCATGACTCTGTTGAATGGTGGCAATTTTATGAGGGGACTATCTTCAAGGGGCAAGTCTAGTGCAAACCTTGGGTATGTTAGGAACGGAATAAGATCAGAATCTAAAATATGTTTTCTGAGTTCGTATGAATAAAGGCCAGTGTTTTGATATGGTTTTTTCGGCCATAGCCCCATGTGTCCAATACCACAACTCACACTACAAGGAGCTAGCCAACATCATGCCAAGTTCTCAAACACTGTCCAGGGATATATTTATAAAATACATATACATATATAAACATACATACATATGTATGTACGTATGTATGTACGTACGTATAGTTAGTTAGTTAGTCTTACAAAATTTAGACCCTTATACATACATGCATATATGTATATCTGTCAACACATCAGGTATTAGTTAGTCTTACAAAGTTTAGACCCTGATATACACATGTATATATGTACATCTGTGCATCTTTGTGTGTGTACGCGCCCGCGCGCCCTATGGACTCTTTTGAAGGACCGAAACCATTGGGTTTTTGGTGATCTTTCTCTAAACAAGTTCTCTTTTTTCAGAGCGTCCCTCAGGCAGTCCTTAAATGATTGTCTGCATGTGAACCAGTTGGATGTACCTAGCATATATGCAAGTTTTCTAAACATGTAATTGCTCTCCTTCTTGGAGACGACTTCTCTTAATATAATTATCTGAATTTCAAAATGTGTGTACACAAGCACACATGCGTGCAAGCTACCTCAAGAGAAGGTCCAAAAGCAAGTCTCAACTAAATCAAATCTCTGAGGAGGTTTGTTGATGTCACCTCGTATCGTACTTCAAAGAAAAGGAAAAAGTATCCTACCCTCAAATCCTAAGAATCAATGGAGAATCGGTTCCACCCACTCCCTAAGTTTTCCCTGCTCTTCAAAGAAATCCATGGCATAACCTCACAATCAGCTTGGGAGATCAATGCCGGTCTCACTGCTTGCCAGTTTTGGAGAACTATAAGTGAGGTCAAGGTAATACGGTACGTTTTTTCTTCCTTGTGTCCCCCTACCCCCCAAAAAAAGAAAAGAAAAAAGTGAACAACAAATTAAGTATGACCAAATACATGGAAACAGAAAGAATCCTATGAAAGAAAAAACTAGAGAAAAGGTGAGGCTGTCGAAAGCAATACGGAGACTTGATGGATTTGCTTCTCAGTCATTCTCAGTGGTCTTGTAGGCCATCTCCTAGTGGTTCTAGTGATGCCCTATAGGCCATGGTATGTGCCTTGTAGACATAAATATAGGCACTTGTAGTGTTAGTGCCTTTTAGGCCACATAGGACACTTAGTCCTAGGTCTAGGTACTTGTACCTTGTACTCCTTTTTCATTATCCAAGTTTGACGTGACGGCTAAGACGTGTGCGACACTTTGCTACCTGCACTCTCTCTCTCTCAATCGATCCTACAGTGGTATCAGAGCACGGATCTGCTTCCTGTCCCCGTACAGTCCGTACAACTGCCCCGTACATTTCCGTACCAGCTGCTTGTACATCTGCCGTACTTGCTCAACGTCGTACCTACGATCCGTCCACTCGCCGTACATTGATGTGCATGTGTTGTCGTACAACGTACCTGTGTCGTACACCCGTACCTACATATAGTATTGTGCCGTACTGTGCTCCCTTGCGCTGCACCTTCCGTACATCCGTACCTGCTTACAGTACTGCGTTGTACAATTTTTCGTACAGTGTACCAACGCTGTACCTATTCAGTACACCGTACTTACCTTGTAACTGCATCCGTACTTCCATATGTTGGATTCAGTTATCTGCTTCATACTGCATTCAGTACATCGTCCGTACAAGCATCGTACAACCTCCGTACAGGCATAGTACCTGTTACCGTACTGGCATCCATACAGTTGTGTTTACTCCAGGATTTGGTACAGCATTTGGCATGTGTTAAATTTTTTGCAGTCTTTTACTGTTTTTTGACAGTTTTTTACTGTCAACCCTAATTTCCAACAAAAAAATTTAGGGCTTCTGACATCTGGACCTTCAACCTGTCAATACAATACTTTTGACAAGGATACAATACTTTTGACAAGGTTACCACTGAAATGCTTCCAAAATTTGAAGTTTTCAGTTAATTTCAGGTTCAGGACTGTCACATTGTGCCACGTCATCACTCAAGTCAACAATAATTTGGGGCTTTTGTGTTGGGAGCTCAATTTCAACTGGTGTTTGGGACAGTAACTCATATTTTTGCAGTTTCAAGCCTTGAGGCTATACATTGGGTCAGATTCGCATACATTGGGTCACATTTGCAAAAAAAAAAATCAGCAAAATTTGGGGCTTTTCTGCATTTGCCCTCTTTTGGGCCTATTTGCCCTCAATAGATTTGGGGCTTTTGCCAGATTTGCTGTTTTTGCAGTGAACATTGCCTGCCACAGTCACATTTGGGTCAGATCTGCATTTGCCCTTTGATTTGGGTCGAAAATTTGCAGATATTTGCTGTCTTTTTTGGACAGCCAGCTTTTTGCAGTGATAGCCTTGAGGCTTTTGGGTTTTCAGGTCTCTTTCAGGGTATCACATTTGCTATCGCTGGGAACAATCAGGATCTATTTGGTGTTCTTCGTGAAGATGATAAGTTGGATGGCACCAATTATCCGGTGTGGTCTTATCTCATGAAACATATTCTTGTTGCAAAGCATTTGTGGAATATTGTTTCTGGGGTTGATCTGAGGCCAGCCAATGCTACAGTGGTTACCTCTACTGCTGGTCCCTCTGCCGGAGGTACTCCTCCTGATGCCTCATCTTCTAGCACTCCTGCTACTACTCTTCCAACTCGAGATCAAACAAGATGATATGCAAGAGATGCAAATGCACATTCATGTATTGCTTTATCATGCAAGAGAATCATTACTCCACACATCTGGTCTTGCAGGACAGCAAAGGATGCTTGGGATAAATTGTATTCTCTCTATCAGATTCGCAATGAGGCACGTGTTGCATATTTGAGAAGGCAATTACAGGAAGTCAGCATGAATGAAGGTGACTCTATGGATGCATACCTAACAAAGGTCAAGGACCTCATGGAACAACTTGCCAACAATGATGAGGTGGTGCCAAATTCACAGCTTGTCAGTACCACATTGAATGGACTGCCAGATACATATCAAGGGTTTGCTACAACCCTTCGATTAGTGGCCATGGGTAATCCAGACCACTATTCTTTTGATCAGCTAGTTACTTTGCTTTTGCAGGAAGAGCAAAGTAGAGCTAATAGACAAGCCATTATTCCTGATCATGCATTTGCTTCACAGCAGACAGGAAGAGGCAAGGCTTCCAAGCCTATGGGCAAGCCAAAATCTGCGCATAGCAGCTGCGATTCCTCCCATGCAGCTAAAAATACAGCAGATAATTCAAAGAAGAAAAGATGCAACTATTGTCGCAAGCCTGGACATGACATTTCAGAATGCAGGAAGCGCATTGCTTCGGAGAAAAAGAAAGCAAGATTGACACTTAATGCCTCTCATGCTATTGAATCCCATGAGCCAGAAGATGCTTCACATGCACATGCTCTTCAGGATGATTGGGCATGGGCTGTCCATTGCTGATTTGATCCCTCCAAAGCTGATGCATTAATGATGCTCAGTCCTGGTACTTTGATAGTGGTGCTTCCAAGCATGTCACATCTTGTAGACAGCTGTTTCATTCTTTAACTGATACACTCGAGGGGGGACTGTCACATGTGCTAATAGTGCTTCATATGCTGTAAAGGAATTGGAGATGTGCAGCTCACATCCATTTCAAACCATCATGTTACTCTGACAACTGTTCTTTTTGTGCCTGGAATTAAAGTCAACTTGATTTCAATTTCAGCAATTGCCACTTCAGGTTTCAGAGTTATTTTTGATGGCTACAGATGCCTAGTTTATGATCTTCGTGATGACAATGCCATAGTTCTCACTAGCACTTTGCAAAAGGGGCTTTATCACCTTCATCATCACTCAGCTGCACTTTCTATTGAAGCATTTGCTATTTCAGATTCACAGCTTGCTGAAACTCATCTTTGGCATGAGAGAATGGGTCATCTCAATTATAGAACCTTAAACTCACACAGTTTCCAAACATGTGTGTGAGGGTAGTCTTTTGGGTAAGATGCATCGGTTTCCTTTTCAAAAGAATTGTCCAAAACTCTCACAAAGGAAATTACAGCTAGTACACAGTGATGTCTGTGGCCCCATGAGAACAAATGCCATTGGGGGGTACAAATATTTTACGACTCTCATTGATGATTTCACAAGATATTGCTGGGTATATCCTTTAAAGGCCAAATCTGAAGTTTTCTTACGCTTTCAGAGATGGCTGAATATGGTTGAGAATGAATCAAGATGCAAGCTTGTCACCCTCAACACACATAGGGGGGGAGAGTATATGTCAAAGGAGTTTGATGCATTTCTGTCTTCACGCAGCATTATTCACTCATGTACTACTCCTTACACTCCTCAACAGAATCCTCTTTCTGAAAGGAAAAACAGGTCCACAATGGAGATGGCCAGATGCATGCTTAAGGCCAAGTCTTTGCCCAATAAATTTTGGCTTGATGCAGTGATGTGTGCCAACTATGTGCTGAATAGATCACCTACACGGGCATTGCAGACTGTTACACCTTATGAAGCATGGAAAGACAGGAAGCCTTCACTTTCACACATGAGAGTTTTTGGGTCTCTTGCATATGTTCATGTACCATCTCAGCTGAGACATAAGCTTGATGACAAGGCAATCAAATACATATTTATTGGTTACAGCCAGGAGAGCAAAGGGTATCGGTTATACCAACCAAATACTGGGAACATTATTGTCAGTAGAGATGTAATCTTTGCTGACCATTCAGCTTCTCCTCTTGTGGACTGCAAAGTTAAGCCAGATGTTGACATGTTTGATGCCTTTGAATCATCTTGGTTATCTCTGCCATCCTCAGAAGAGGACTTTGACCAGCAACATGAGCCTCCTGCAGGCCCTCCACCAAGCAATAATCAGCCACTACCTCATGCTGATTTGCAGGTTTCTCTTCTGGCACAAAATGATCCCACTATTCATGATGCAGTCACTACCTCATGCTGATTTGCAGGTTTCTCTTCTGGCACAAAATGATCCCACTATTCATGATGCAGTCATTGAAGAAAGAGCTGTCAATAGACAGCAAAGGCAAGTTCCCACATGGCTTCTTGATACATTGAGGGACAACAAACAAGATCAGCCTTTTGCTGCCCGGACAAGATCAGGGAATAGACAGCATGGTCACTTTCTTAACTTTGCACTACTTGCTACAGCTTGAAATGAAGAGCCTCTGTGCTATAAAGATGCTTTTGACAGCAAAGAGTGGATGGATGCAATGAGGGCTGAGTTACATTCCATTGCTAAAAATTACACATGGGAATTAGTAGATCTCCCTCCCGGCAAGTATGCCATTGGAACCCGGTGGGTCTACAAATTAAAAAGAAAATCTGATGGCAGCATAGATCGATACAAAGCCCATCTTGTTGCAAAAGGGTATGCCCAACAACAAGGCATTGACTTTGAGGAGACATTTGCTCCCACATCCAGGATTACTACCATTAGATGTGTCATTGCCATTGCAGCCCATCATCATTGGCAAGTGCACCAACTTGACATCAAGACTGCTTTTCTTCATGGGGATCTGCAGGAAGAAGTATATGTGACACAACCTCCTGGCTTTGAGGTTGTTAATTCTGAAAATAAGGTATGCCGGCTTAGAAAAGCCCTTTATGGTTTGAAGTAGGCCCCCAGGGCATGGTATGCCAAAATTCATGCACACTTATTATCCCTTGGTTTTCAGAATAGTCCCACAGAACCCACTCTTTATGTCCGTGGGAGTGGATCTGATTTTTTAGTGCGGATTTTATATGTGGATGATATGCTCATCACGGGCCCAGATACTCAGCAAATTGCAGCTTTCAAGGCTGATTTGCAGCAGGTTTTTGACATGTCAGACATGGGACAGCTCCATTATTATTTGGGCATTCAGTTTGCTCATGTTGAGGGGGGTATCATGATGTCTCAGTCCAAGTATATTGGACAGCTCCTTGATCGTTTTCAGTTCGAGGATTGCAAGCCAATCTCCAAGTATATTGGACAGCTCCTTGATCGTTTTCAGTTCGAGGATTGCAAGCCAATCTCTACTCCAGTGGACCTTGGCTTCAAATTCTCAGCTCATGATGGAAGCCCACCATGTGATATCACTCTTTATCAGCAGGCTGTTGGATGCCTTATTTATTTATGTCACACCAGACCTGACTTACAGTATGCAGTATCTCAGCTTAGCAGATTCATGCACATGCCCAGTTCACAGCATTGGCAGGCAGTGAAGAGAGTCTTCAGATATCTCAGAGGCACTCAGGATTTAGCCCTCTTCTATGGTGATCAGGGTTCACTTACCATGCATGCTTACACGGATAGTGACTGGGCAGGATGTTCCGACACCAGAGTGTCACATACTGGCAATTGTTTTTTGCTTGGCAATTCATGTATCTCCTGGCTCAGCAAGAAGCAACCAACAGTTGCCACATCTAGCTGTGAGGCTGAGTACAGGGTAGCTTTCACCGCTACAGTAGAGTGTGTTTGGCTTCGACAGTTACTTACAGATCTTGGTATTCGCCAGACATCCTACACTATTGTCTACACTGACAGCCAGAGTGCTTTGGCCATTGCACGTAACCCAGTGTTTCATGCGCGTACCAAGCATATTGAAGTTCATTATCATTATGTTCGGGAGCGGTTGTCAGCAGGAGACATAGAGTTGTCCTATCTTCCCACAGAGGACAACAAAGCAGATATGTTTACAAAGGCACTTCCTCATCCCAAGTTCGAAGTCTTTCGACAAGCTTTACACTTGGTTCCCTTTGTTACATGATCTGACATCCCTTATACATTCATAGGTGGCTATATCCTTTTGGATGAACATGTGCCACCATGACCAGAAAATACCAGGTATTCTAAGACGTTTCCAAAGTACTTCAGCCCATCCCATGGAGTGGGGTTTGTAGGCCATCTCCTGGTGGTTCTAGTGATGCCCTATAGGCCATGGTATGTGCCTTGTAGGCATAAATTTAGGCACTTGTAGTGTTAGTGCCTTTTAGGCCACATAGGACACTTAGTCCTAGGTCTAGGTACTTGTACCTTGTACTCCTCCTTTTCCATTATCCAAGTTTGACGTGACGGCTAAGACGTGTGCGACACTTTGCTACCTGGACTCTCTCTCTCTCAATCAATCCTACAGGTCTGTCAGGATATTATACACGCCCTCATGGCCACTTGCAGCAGAGTTCAAGGCCAGGAGAGCAGTCTACTTGAGGTTCATCACACCGATATAGTGCGTAAAAATAATCATTCTAGATTTGTATTGATTCGACAATACTCTTGGTTTCACTAAGCTTTCCAATCAGCTCATATATATATCTTATCCATTGACAAGCTTCTTGCTTGTATCTTCTTTAAGCTAGATGTTTGCATTTCATTCACCTGAAGGATGCTCTAGCACCATCTTCCAAAAACCCTAAAGACTATGATCATACATTATAGGATTTTATCAGTAGTCCAACTAGGCTTGATGTTGGCCAATTGATTTTGCAAATAATCAGTAGTCCTAACATCTATGCCTGTGACTATCAATGGCAACATAAGAATGGTATGTTGCTACTGTGAATTGCGTGGTGCCTGTATGGATTGCACTCACTATATTACCACTACACATGGATTCAATCAATGTTATGCTTCAAACGAGCCATTTACCACCTAATTATCAGAATCATATAAAAAAACATCACAAACAACATAATCTTAATTCAGACCCAATGCACCAAAGGGGTAGGGAAGACTTCATTCAAAGGACAAGCAGAGTTTTAGTGGGTGAAGAGTTCTACATTATCTGGACCCGTAAAAGGCCAGATGCCTATCCCCAGTATTTTGTGCAATAAAGTAGGTCTTGCTGAACATTGGAGCGAAGTGCAAGGAAACTTCCTAAAAGGTCTCTCTTTTTGAGCTACAAAAACTCAAGTCTTGCGCACCAGCTCAACCCAAAACAACAAAAAAATCTCGCAACAAGGACAACCACACAAGAAGGGCAAGAAAATCATAAGGGATAATATCAACATTAACCATAAGAATGACAACTTTCTCAACGAATATGCTTTGCTTGGGCTACCAATAAGAGGCTGAGAATGCTACCTTTGGTTTCGGCTGCAAACGTGAGATTGAGGGAGGCTGATCTGGGTTTGGAGGTTTGTCATTGACTTCCTGTGTGTAAATCAGCTAGATTAGAACGTATTTCACCCTCAAATAGCAATGCATAAACACCCGAACTCTGGAGCATTTTCAAAATTTTTAGGTCTACTACCTGGATTCCTGGAGGAGTCTCGCCACGTTCCAGCATCTCCATAACCTATGTCCAATCAGAAGCCCATCCATACAAATTTGAGAAATTAGCAACAGTACTGTTATATGATCTGCCAACTGATGGCAGTGGTTGCAAATCGATTATTACAGAGGAATGATGTTCATTATTCTATCTTCTCCTGCACTATGGCATACATTAGCTATGCAGTCTCCTACCTTCAGGTAAGATGCAGAATGAGGAGCACCATCTGATCTACTGGATGGAGGCACCTCTAAAGGTCGCACTGCACTGACCAGTCCTGCATTCGATCAGCAGAATCCCAAATATCTACCGACATCCAGCTAAGAAAAATGTACTAATATTCAGAAGCACAACCTTTTCCTCAGTGTATAAGAACCAATTACAGCAAAACAAGACATTTGCAATCAGCACACAGAAATTGAGATACAGTTCTTTATAAACTACTAAGAAGCACCTGTATCCTCTTTCCTCACAACTGCATCAATGTAGCTATAAGTCCCAGTTGGAGTCACTGTTTGATTTGAAAGCTATATGCACAAACAGAGGGAAAACATCAGTACCATCATACTTTAAAATACAAGTTACAAAAGGAAGCCATTCAAATGTCATCCTTGATAAAAAGCGAAATGTCCTAGGACTCAGAAAACAAAGGGGACGGAAGAGCACATCAATAGCTTGTCTCAGACTTAGTATATACATGATAAGGGAAGGTAAAACTCCACCCAAACATGAATTTATGCATCTAAACGTTAACACTGTTTTCCTTGTTTAAAAGGTTTCAGAATAGAAACGTAGGAGCCACTGGAAACACATGAGGACCACAGACATCTCCTCTCTGCTATTTGATGTGGGGAGACAGACCACTGGAGTGATGGTAGCACTTTCAAACGATGAGCTACCTTATGGAGATTACAGAGAAGGGGAGGGACCGGACAGATTGGCCGTGCTGCGCACCAGCAACAGTACATGACATGGGAGAAAACAGCAGAAGATATAAAGAAGACCCACATAAACAATATATGTGGATAGAAATAATGGCAAGGCAAGGGAATATCAGATTGACAGCATGCGATTTTACACCCCCACAATCACCCATCCACAAAAATAATAGCGAGAGGACCCTTTCATCAATTATGGGAGGATATAGATAGATTCTCTATACATAATACAATCATTCTTGCAGGAGATTTTAATGCATGAATAGGATCAATGCAAGGCATCATAACAATGGAGGGGAGAGACCCCATATAGATGGAGGAAGTGGAAGAGGACGGAAAACAACATCAAACGATGCCTGGGAAATCACCCATACGAGAAGGCAATTCCTCAAACTATGTGGATGCGAGGATCAAGCGTAGTTAACTATGTGATCACAAACCTGCATACAACGCACACGATTGAAAGGGGGAATGTCTTAAAGGCTCATATCTACGAAAGGGAGATAGAGGCAGCAATGGCACATGGACAAATGCCTTCTACATGTCAAGACAAATGCATAAAACAGCCCAAAAGTGCTTCACTAAAAGCAAGGCATACGTGCAGGAATGCAATATAATCACTGGTATGACCAGGATTGTAAGGATGCAAATAGAGCCTGGAAAACAAGCAAAAGCAGCAGAGAAAGAAGGCAAAGCACGAACATATAAATAGGTAGTCAGGAATCAAAACCAAGCAGCTTGAGAGCTTTGAGAAGCTGAAACAAAATCCCGGGAAGTTCTTTTTTGCATGGCAATAAGCCTCGGTAGGAAATGATATGGTTTTCAAAAGCCTTTAAAAAAAGATGGGGAAGAAAAAATCAAATACAATTACACTATCAAAGCATCCAATGCAATTATAACTAAGGAGGGCATGGGTAAAGGCCTAAAAAAGCTAAATAAAGGAAAGGTCCAGACACGCAAGGGCTAGTAGCAAAAACTGACATGGGGCGGCGAGAAGACAAACAAAATGCCTACCGAGTAGTTTAATGGCAAAGGTACATGGCACTATACTTAAGCAAAAAATCAGTAAATGGGCGGAGAAATAAGGAGTCAAAGCACAATCCTCAACAAGGTTTCGTCCTAAACACTCGACGGTTGATCATTTAGTGGCCATTAGAGCTGCAGTAAAAGGAGACAAACCTAAGAAAGAGGTTGTCTATTGTTGCTTTCTTGATTTCAAGAAAGCATTCGATACAGTCCCACATAAGAAATTGTGGGAAAGGCTGCAAAAACTTCAACTCACTCTTGAGCTTAGAGAAGTAACACCGACTCTATGAGCAGAGCCAGCACATCCACTAGTAGATGGATCATGCTCCAAGAGAAAAGCTGTCATAAGAAATGGATGAAAATGCATATAGCAGGGAGGGTGTACAGATTGCAGGATATGCTTTGATAATGCTTATCTACGCAGACAATGTAGTATTCTTCGTAAAGACCAAGGAGAACTTGCAAGCACATTTCGATGCATTGAGAGAATTTTGCAAACACTCAAAAATGCAGGTCAACATCGATAAAACAAAAATAGGTGGATGTCACCTTAAAAGGAGAGTCCCTCGAAACAGTCAATACATATAAATATCAAGGGCTGGATTTCATGGACAACTACAAATAGAATGCATGTGTGGAGAGGAGACTACTAGGAGGTTTGAAAGCCTTATATAGCTTCCAAAATAAATGCAGAAAATCACATCTGTGGAATTGGGAAATGAGAATCCTTATACACCATGCTTGTGCAGACAGTAATCCTTTACGGATACCTAACTTGGGCCTGGACTCTCTAGGATCTACTGGGGAAGAATAGAAATGTTCCATGAACGTTTCCTAATAGAGGAGTTAGGGGTTAAAGCACAGAGACGCTACCCCATCCTACTGGCTGAAACAGGTATAATACCTCTAGAAGGAGAGGCAATGTGTCAATTCATGGCTTACCTCAACAAAGTTGTGAAGATGGACTCCAGTAGGATACCACAAAAGGCGATAGAAGCTACACAAAGCATGAGATGGCATAGGGAGGGGAGGAAGAGGATGGAATCATGGGGTATAACAGGTGCTGATGTACCAGAAGGTGCATGTGAAACTAGTAAGATAGTGACGCACAAAATGCTACAAAAGCTATGGCAAAACCCGGGGCAGTTTTACAAACAGGAAATTAACTCAATGGACAGCAAAAAAAACCTCGGGAAAGACATGTCAATATTTAAAAGGCATCTAATCTGCAAAATTAGAACAAGTTCAAATGATCTAGAGGTGAAGAGGGGCAGGTGAGCAAGACCCAAAATCCCCCTGCAAAATCCCATAGAGGGTAGAAAACGACCAGCATATACTCCTAAAGTGTGGAGCTTACACACACACACACACACAATGTATAGCACAAATAGTGTCGGTGAGAGAGGGCATCCCAGCTTCACCCCTATTGTGCTCTCGATCCAATCGGATAGACCTCCAAGAGCTCATACTCTCCCTCTGACTAACTCATAATCTCACCACCCCCCAGATCATGGCTCCTCGGATCTGCATCTCTTGAAAAAGTCGTTTGATCATGCGGGATCGTGGAATTGTGCCAAAGGCCTTTCGGAAGTCTACAAAACAAGCATAGACTTTCTGGGATCTCGATCTCGCCTCCTCAATGACTACCTGCAGCGTGAAGATGTGGTCAAGAGCAGAATGCTGCCACCTGACCTAGTGCCCGCTGTCCATGTGCCCTGTATAGGAGCTGATCTCTCTCCCCAATACTGACCCATAGATCTTGGCTAGCGTATGACCAATCATGAGTGTGCGATAATTTTCGGTATCCATGGAATCCCCTACTTTGTGTATCGACACAATGGTGATAATACTCCAAGCGGGGGAAACCGTGGCACATAGCATGATTAAACATATGTGATAGGATGGGGGCCAACTCTCCTGTCCATGTGTGAAATGGTCATTGTGTGGCCCCTCATGATCCTGGACTCTCCAATTGTGAAGCTTGCATAACGCAGCTCGCACATTCAGTGCTGTGAACAAACTGCAAGTAGTGGGTTTGGGAAGGGCGGCAGCATCTGCATTGGGGTGTCACATAAATGTAGGGTCCGTGATCGGAATAGGTGATTTCCATCTCAGACAAAAGTCCCCATGCAAAGATGGAATCACCTCCTCGAAAGGATCTTATAACCTCATCCATCTTGCGTGAAAGGAATGATCGCCTCTAGCTTTGCCAGGTGTCCCAGAGTCTGCTCTCGTATGAGACAATATCTCATCCCCTGGCACTCATCATCAAACCATGGACTCTGGGACATCTCCCGGTTGAAGAACGGGCTATAGAGCGAGTCGTGGGAAAAGACCTGGTAGCGGCATCCCGGACCACTGAGACCAAAGTATATGAGGCATGGGCAAGGTCTGCATCATCTCCAAGGTGGGCGGTAACTCATAGACAAATGGCTCATATGTACTGCATCCAGGGCATGGTCAAAGTGTATCCAAGTACCGGTGGAATTTGGCAGTCCCCTCCTACTGCAAGCATGGAGGTCGACATGCTACATGCCAAATAGGAGTGGTTTGCACCAAGTGGGGGGGGGGAGGGACCATGAGTTCATGTACATGTGTCACAAAGGCCGGGGAACCCATCAAGTAATCCAATGTGCTCGTCCCTCCTCCATGCGGGAAGTAAATGAATCCTCCGAATGACGGCCTTCTCAAAAGCCCGTTATATATGATCAGATCATGTATTGCTCCCATTTCAACTAAGAGTCTGTCATCTCCAGTGAGTTGTGTATCCTCTAAGTGCCTCACTATTCCGAGCTCTATTGGGTCAATCTCTGGTACTTTGAAGGGATCAATTCCGAAATCAAACAGTTTAACTTGTCTACTTTCCGTACATGCATTGAAATCACATAATCGGAGAGTCTCATCAATGCTTTCCTATAAGCTGACTCCCATGTGTACCCTATTACTGTAGGCATCCCTTTCTATGGGCTCTCGTGTGTCTCAGTGTAGAAAATCATCTCTCTATCAGTGTATGTCTCTGAGCACCCTCCTGGGTCAGACCAAAGAGTTCCATTGCAGTTCCACACAGCAATCTTTCCTCTTCATCCTATTAGTCCGACACCGTCATGTGCTGCTTGCATCCCTTTCTTCTTATGACGACTTTGCCATCTCTATATACATCCCAATTCGCTTTGCTGCCATAACTCAAACCATCCCTTTCTTGCTGCAAAAGAGTGAGATCATCATCTAGATATGTCCTTGTCCCCTTCAAGGCCGCCCTCATGCTCATAAAATGGACCTATCTGCCACTATCCAGAAACTCATAATCATAGGTATCGATGGTGTGTCATCCTTGCCTACTCTCCATGCTCCTTCGAAGGTGGAGTTAACACTCATCTTGGTGATCAATGCCTTGGCACCACTAAGGATGATATGAGCACTATGTCATCAGCGTATAAGAATATTTGTATCATGACATCACCCAAGAGTGAACCCTCTAGGCGATCCATGAAAGATGTGATCTCATCATGTAAAGTACGAAGAGAATCGGTGAGAGTGAACAGCCCTGCTTCACTCTAATCGTTTTCTCGACCTAGTCCGATAGACCGCCTAGGACACGTACTCTGTCTCTGACTGACTCATATAAGCTCACCACACCCCAAATCAGCGTCTCTAGAATATTCATCTCCTGTAGTCTCCTGACCATGCAGGAACGCGGGACCATGTCAAAAGCCTTCCGAAAGTCTACAAAGCAGACTTTTTGGTGTCTAGATCTCGCCTCCTTTATGACAGCTCTCAAAGTGAATACGTGGTCTAAGGCAGAATGTTGCCTTCGGAATCCTGCCTGTCCTAGTGCTCGCTGCACTCAAGTCTCCGTATGACTACTGAGAGCTCCCTCTCTAGAACCGATCCATAAATCTTGGCTAGTGTATGACCAATCATGAGGGTGCGCTAATTCCTAGTCTCCATAGGGTCACTAGCTTTGTATATCAGTACAATAGTGGTGGTGCTCCAAAGAGAGAGAGAGGCTCTCTGAGAAGAGGTGTCAATCTCGGGAAGGGGGCATCACTGTGTGAGGCTGCTGTGGTAACATAAAACCAGTGATAGAGCGTTGGCGTCTACCAATGTGCGGGGCCAGTTGTGGTCTCCTAGCCGTGGCCTTACAGAGAAACAAGGGCTATTGTCATGCTTGTGGGTTGTACCTCCAATGTAGTGAGCATACAAGAAAGGTCCCCCGATACGATTTGCATCTCAACCTGTTGGCGAGTCTATTGTATCTCTGGCTTGGGCCCTCCTACCCGTCGTCTCCATAAGTCCTACTGAAAGTCCTGCTAATCGGTACAATCTGTACTATCTGACTGGAAGAGCTGTGATCATGCTCTGAGAGGAGTCTGGCTGGGTATCCTGAGAAAGAAAGAAAGAAAGATGTATTAACGTCCGCACAAGGCCTCGCAGGCCTATGGGACGAAGTACAAAGTACACCAAAAAGGAAAAACTCATACAAACCTCAACCACGCTAGGGCCCTTGCTGAGTGCTAAACTAATCTGCAGAGCTCGATAGCTCAAGGAAAATCAAATATAAATCAGAAATTAACTAAAGTAGACTAAGACCTGGGACTCATAAACCAAAGCCCAGCACCGTGGTGGCTCGTCTATGAGTGGAAAAAATATCTCGAATCTACGTCTGTTGGGTTGTCTCACGCTGTGGTGGCAGGGGAGGGCTCCTCGATCTCTGAACCCGCTGGACTATGTTCAGAGTAACCCCTTGTCTCGGGCAGTCTTCCCTGAGGAAAACAATGATAGGTTCTCCGTGCCGCAAGTAGTCCCTGCGTCCCTCTCTCAGTGATCCAGGCTGCTCGCATATCGGCTAGCTCCTCCTCATCCACCACGCTGTGTCCTGCAGCTGACTCAAATGCATAAAGATCTGTGACATGTCGTTACTCGTGTCAGCCTCTATATCCTATGGTCCGGCCACCTCCTGCTGCTCTCTAATCTATCATAGTAGAGTCTCCCTATGTTGGCGCATCTCAAGCAGATAAAGGCCAATGCAAACCTTGTCATGGAAGTGGATCAATCGTGAGAGTGGGCCGAAGCCGCTGCTCTCCTAGTAGAGGCAATTGTCTCCTAATCTCATAGAAAGCTGGGCAGGCACCTAGAAAATGTTCCTCTATCCACACCACTCCCAATGTGCATAGCATACAAATCTGCTCTCTGGATATACCAGCTGCTCTCCCCATCTGAATCCTCAACTGATGGGATGAAACACACATCTGTCCAATGGCGATCCTCAGTGCATGCAAGACTCCTCTGTCCTCCAGATATTGGATGAATCTCTCCTCCGATACCCTCAAGAAGTGGTCACGATAGAACTGAGACTTGGTTCGGAGCTCATGATTCCCCTCCCAAGACCGAGATATATGAAGCTGGAGGAGATCTAACCGTATGATACAGTTAATCTCATCTTGCATAATCAATTCAAGGGGTGCATCCGTGCTGTACTGAAAGGGGGGAAGGCTGTCCATCTGAATACCATGCCTGGCAAACCATGTGGATATACGTGCATACCACGTGTCTGCTCCACTCTCTTCTAGTCATCTGAATGACTCCAAGGCCACAGCCTCAGTAGTCTCGATCGAGGTAAAGTCCCAAACTCCATGGATGAATGTCACTTTCAAAAAGATGACATCAACCTGTAGAGGTGTCATGGCGAACTCTGCCTCTACTATCTCATGTGGAACTGAGGACTTACTCCGAATCATCTTGGACCCCATAATCACCTATACCGCTCAACCCTTCGTCGTTGGGTCCTAGAAGTGTGCCTGGAAGCACTGTCTCTCTAGCCGAGTCAAAGCGCTCCGCTCCGTGTGAGTCGTGCTTGGGCTGCATGGGTCATCGTGAAAATGGGCCCTCTAAAGACTGCTCCCCAATATGTGTAGGACTACATTATCTCCACTGGCTCATCACGGTAACTGAAGCTGAGTCGACAAAGCACTATGCGTGAGGTGTTGAAGAAGGTTGACAGTTAGGTCTCTCTCTTTGCAAAACACCCCTAGGGCCTCCAGATGTCTCTACAACCCCTTTGGTGAAGATAATATAAGGACTATGTCATCAGTGTATAGCAATATCTGAATCATGAGGTCAGCCAGTAGTGATCCCTCGCCTCCTAGGCGGTCTATGAAGGATGTGATCTCATCGATGTAAAGTCCAAAGAGGGTTCGGTAAGAGTGGTCAGCCCTGCTTCACCTCGATCGTGCTCTTGACCCAAACCGATAAACCACTTGGGGCACGAACTCCGACTCTAACCAACTCATATAGGCTCATCACACCCTAGATCAGCGTCTCTGGAATCCGCATCTCTTGTAGTCTCCTAATCATGCGGGACGTGAGACAATGTCGAAGGCCTTTCGAAAGTTTAGAAAGCATGTGTAGACTTTTTGGTGTCTAGACCTCGTCTCCTCAATGATAGCCCTCAGAGTGAAGATGTTATCTAGAGTAGAATGTTGCCTCCAGAATCCTGCCTATCCTAGTGTCCGCTGCCCCAGTGCCTCTGTATGACTGTTGAGCTTGCTCTCTAATACCGACTCATAAGTCTTGGCCAATCATGAGGAGGGTCCCCGGCTTTGTGTATCGGCATAATAGTGGTTGTGCTCCAAGCGGGTGAGAAGCCGTGGGATTCAGCCTTGTTGAACATCTATGCTAGGATCGGAGCTAAGACCTCTTGCCCATGTGCAAAGCACTCAGTCCGTAGGCCCTCATGATCCCGTGCTCTCCAATTGTGTAGTCGACGGAGTGCAGCCCGTGCATTCTGTGAGGTAAACAAGTGACAAGCGGGCCTGTGCATGGAGGACATGTCCGGTGGTGTCTGCATCTTGGCATCTTAGAGGGAACATGCATACGTGTGCCACACACCTGGGTCAATGATGGGGATAGGTGGCTTCCCCTCCAATAAAAACCACAATCAAGTGGTCAGGTCTTCTCCTCAAAAAGTTCTAGCAATCTCATCCATCCTGTGTGTAACAAAGGCCCGCCTCTTACGACGTGTCAATTGTCGAAAGATCCTCTACGCCTCAAATGACATCAGGTGACCCAAGGCCCACTCCCGTGTGAGGTGGGGCAAGACAAATCTAATAAGAGGTCTAACACTTCTCCACATGATTTGACAACTGAATGAAAACATGAAAGTACCCACAAAATAAGACCTTCCAGAACTGTCAAATTTTGCCTAGCATGCCCACAATTTTCTGAGAAAAACGGCATATACAAGTTATATTTCAATATCATCAGTACAGATAGCACATTTGTTACAAAATATAGCGACTGCCTTTGATTTCTAGGTCTCATTTGAAAGCATACTTTGACACTTTAATGTGACCAAATAATGGCCTTCTGTACTGCCCAGCCTATACAAAATCAATGGCAAAGCTCAGATGAAGATGCCCACCCTCACTGCAGTTTGGATGTCTTCCAATGACTTCTCCTGTCCCATTGGTGATGGACTGCGCCATTTATAATTCGATTGGACTGCAAAATAAAAGGTTCTGTCGTATTTTAAAATAATGACAGGATTAATTGTAATTGATCAAAATTTACACAAGACTGGACTTGGCAATTCATCTGGCTGCAAACCAGCGCATAGCGCACTAATTCAAAATTATCAATGAGCATATTCACTGGCTCATGGTCCTTAATATTCATCCTTCTGTAAAGCTACACGATGGGGTCCCTACTATTATTCGAAAGTAATAGAATCATTGTTGAGGTCCGTGTAAGACTCATCACCTAATGGTGCGCCTGCTGCAGGTCCTTGTTGCCTTGATTTATCTACAGCCTCCATTGCCAACTTCATTGTTATCATAGCTTTTGTGATCTCAAGAGTGTGCGCTTCCAGAGCCTCAATGATGCTGCTAAGATAATGCCTTTCTGCCCAAAACATGAAAAGTTGATTTTTGGGTGAGCATGAAAAATGGGGCATGGAAGAAAGACAAAAGAACCTCCTTCATAGTACTGAAAATTCCATTCCACTTGACAACAGTATGATCATACCCTGAGTGTGTAGCTTCATCATTTCCCGAGTTGCACTGGCAATCTCAGTGGCTGCAACAGATGCAGTTTGAGCTGCCATTGCAGCCTCTTCAGTTGAGTTCTTTCTAGGCAGGAGAATCCTAGCAGCATCACCTTCAAGAACCACCCTCCGTATCCATAATTTCAGTTTCTGAAGAAGAAATCTCTGCACCAACCCAAACTTTCACCCTTTACTTTTGTTCTCATCAAGCAGTACACATCAAAATCAAATCACAGTTGCATAGCCAAATCAAAGAAGAGACCTTTATGAGAAATCCAGCGCCAGTACCAGCTGCCACCAAAAAGCTCAATGCCAAAACCATTTGTGACCAATAGGAACGGGACCGAGCTTTAACAAGAGGCACAAGCTGCTGTGACATTGGTTGCTGTGTTGAAATGACAGCTGCACTTGAGGTTGGAGCAGTTACATTTTGTCGCCCTTGACTGAAAGGCTTTTCTGAACAGTTGATAAAGACCATAACGTAGTTGTGAGCACTGGAACTGCAAAACAAGCTTGTACAAGTATCATATGAAGACATTATATTATAGCTGCCGTAATGAAATTTGAAGCTTTTAAAGGCACACCACAGTTGCACTAACCTATCACATCCTTTTAAAAGAGGCCAAAAATGCAGATTAATGTAAAATTGAATTAGCATTTGTAGAAGAAAAACAAAATATTAATATGAAAGAATCCTGGTCCAAAATTCAGAGTTATAAAATTACATCAGCATTGGAAGATAAAATGATGTATTCTTATCAAGGAAGAGTTCTGCAAATCATATATAGACAGAACTATGGCATAGTCAAACTGTAAGCATAAAGACTCCTGCAGAGAATATGGTAAAATCAGTTGACGCTTCATTTGTATGACCCATAAGACACGTCAACTTCCAAAAGCCTACTCTATCACAGCTTCTCTATATTATTTATGTCAATACTCTGAGCATCTTGCCTGAAGGAATAGGGACCTTTGTTTTATAAAATGCATACTCTCTGAAACCAAAACGAAGCTCAAGGTCTTATGAACATACTCAAGCTTCCCCTGAAATTTCGAATGTAGAACGATTTGAGAGCTGAAGCACAATCTAATTGCCACCTGATTGCAACCAAGATGATTTGAGAGCTGAAGCACAACCTAAATGCAACCAAGCTGGTGTAATGTGACGTGTCAAATCAGCCAACATGATGCACTGATTGTGCCCACTATTTATGATACAAAGAAGCACACCAATGAGAGGAACCTAGCTACCATTTAACCCTTTGCAGTTCAATACCAAGTAGCTTGCAAATATTATTGCTTCTCTATCCTTCACATGAAGGAATGGAACCTGAACTCTGTCGCGACTTCTTTCTACTTCGTTTACCTCCAATCCTTGCACCTGCTCATGTCTAGTGCACTTCCAGGATACACCACTTTTTAAGTGGCCGAGCCACTCAATACAGTCCCCCTAAATGACCACTGCACAGATAAGGAGCCCTATGATATTCACAATTAAGGTGCACATGCACCTAAAATATATCATCAACTATGATCACCATGAACTGCATGATCCATAATTCTAAACAATCAGTTGCCCAAGTACCCTCTAAAGTTTTTACATGTTTTTTTTTTTTTCAAAAAAGAGACTTCTATTAAGTAAGAAGGAAACTCGCTAGAGCAAGCTCTGAGCGGAAAGACATCATGCTAAGCATGTAATAAAAACACCTCATAAAAATGAGGTAGAAAGAAACCAAGGCTGAAGCTGAAAATGCCAACTCAACCCTGTAGAAGTCTCAGCAAGGAAGGGAGAGTCTCTCCAATCCATGAGAAAAGTAACTCTCCTGGAGGAGGCTGCTCGATAGAATCCCTGCATGGTCGTCCATATGGCCATCAGAGTGTGTACCGTATCTGTCTAAGTACTGGCCAAGATCTAAGAAGGGTGAACCTGAGAACCCTCCATAGCCTCAGTGCATCTGGCTCTCCAAATGTGCCATGTTGCAATGCTAGCTAAAACCTCCCATGGAGAGTCAACCGAGGAATAAGCAGCCCTGAAGAGAGTGGCCAGAACATCCTCTAAAGAGCATGACTCCATAAAGTGTCGTCGGATGTGTAGAGCCCAAGACGAGTCATGTCTCTCAAAGAAAACCTGGGGCCCTGAAAGAGTGAGCCAAGCCACTAATCCCCAAGTCATATAGAAGGGGAGGCGAACAAAAGTGCTGAAAAGTCTTGCAATCCCCTTCCATATAATTCTCGCCTGTCTGCAATCCCAAAGGCAAGGTTTTACATGTTCGTATAAATTTGGAAAATCACGAAAGCATAACCGATCAAATGTCACATCATCATAGCACAATGCAAAGTACATGGTAGATGCTTGGACATACACAAGTAGATAGGTTTTGAATATCAATGCACATCCATCTAGGAGATGACACACATACGGATCAAAATGTCACATCATCATGGCACGTCACAATAGCTTTCACTGTGTGATAAAAACTGTGCCAGTTTTTATTTTTACAGTGTAAATTTCTTATAACATTATCACAACATATCATTCTATAGTTCAGTCTTGAGAATTCAATATATATCCCTGTATTTGCCTCAAAATGACAATTTGGGTGCACTTTTTGTAGACTCTCTCTCTCTCTCTCTCTCTCTCTCTCTCTCTCTCTCTCTCTCTCTCTCTCTTTGCATGATTTGAAGGTCAACCTTGGTAAAACCAAGGTCATGACCTTCAATACATCTCGAGCCGTTATGCGCCAGGAGTAGTTCACCTTTGACGGGTCACCTGTTGAGATTGTTTCGTCATATACATACCTTGGTGTTATCTTCTCTGGACCTATCTTCACCATGAGACCCGTGATGCAGGCAAATGCCTCGGATAGAATAAGCAAAATACACCGGGCATTGCTGCAAGTTGATATTGCCAAGGCTTTTGACACGGTTCAATGGGATTTCGTCTTGCAAACCATGCAAGCTTTGGGTTTTGGCACAAAATGCAGCATATTATTTACTGGTTGTACAATGAAAGTAAAGCTGCATGTATATTGTCTAGGGATATTTCTGAAAATTGGACTCTCCGTTGTTCGGTTCACCAGGGATGCCCACTTAGTGCATTGTTGTATATGCGATAGCCACACATCCAATGCAAATGCATGGATCATCTTGTGGCTGCAGGCATATTGCATGGATTGGAAATTCATGGAAGTCGCACTATGGTTGCTCAAGCATATGCTGATGATTCATTTTTTACTCCAAAAAATACTGAGAGGGATCTTTCTTCCCTTATGCATGCTCTATCGTTATATGGCCTGGCTGCTGGTCTACATGTGAATTTTCAGAAGTCCAAGCTCTTACCATTGCATTCTAAAGACTCGAATAGTCTTTTATGGCCGCAGGAAATGGTTTTGCCTACTCATTTAGTTCGCCATCTTGGTTATCCTTGGAGCTAGAGGATTAGTCATCGTCAACAAACTGACTGGGTACTTGCAAAATTAAAGAAAAAACTTGAATACTGGAAATTGGCAACTTGGCCATTGCATGTTCGCCCAAAGATAGTCAATCTATTTTGGTGGCATACATTCAGTTTACCTGCCATTGATCATGTTTGGCAAATGAGATCTTACAAGCTTTATGTCAACCATTATGGAAACTTTTTTGGCGTTCTAAGCATGGCCGAAAAAGTTTGAGATTACTTTCAGTGCAACATCTCTATTCACCAAAGATGCATGGGGGTTTAAATATTCTCAACATTCGCGTGCATATCCTTGCTCATAAGGACACAATGATGCTGCAATTTATGCAAGGAGATCACCTTGGGCTGCCATCATGCGCTATTTGCTTTTGCAAATCACCACTTCTGCTTTTGGTTATTGGCAGCCAACTCAGTGGGATTTTTATTTGCTTGGTTGTATTGATGGCAAGATCAAAGCCTGTCCGCTAGTCTCCAAAATGTTATTTGATTGAAAGCATATCCTTTCTCAATTGGAATGTCATGGCCGCGACTCTTTGCAGGGCAATTCTTTAAGGGCTGAAAGTATACATTGGTTAAAGGTCTTTGACCCTCCTTGGCTCAGAAAGAACCCAAACGTTCCAACTTTATTAGTTTCAAAGGGATCCGCTATGTGGCTGATGTGATTCATCATGATGGTACCATGATATCTTTTCCTTTGGCTACCAGACAGTATGGTCTAGGGATGCATCATCGCCCTTTGTGGCAAAACATTTCTCACATTCTGCCAAACTCTTCATTCCCTAGGTTCATCAGCCCGTTCTTTGACGCTATCTCACATTACGGTATCTTCCTTGTATAAAGTTTTGCTACCCCCACCTTGGGTTTCAGATAAGGCAAATCAACTCTAATCGCTTGGCAAAGTGGTGGAGGAAGAGATTGCGGCAGCTTTAGAGATCCAAAGTTCCTCTTCGACAGCAAGTTTTTTTGTGGCAGGTGATGCTGGGGCTTTTCTGTTTGGGCAGCTCTTGGCACCCATACATATTGCACTAGCTGTCTGTTACAAATGTTTGGCTCTGAAACCGGCCTTCAATAAATCAAAGGGCAGTACAACTAACAAGTAACCAGTCAACACTGTTACATTAACAATTCAGCAAAAGTATTACCAGCAGACCGGGAGCTAGACTGCCCCTGCACCAAGACAAAGACACGGATTGGCCCCAAACCTTGGCGCCCCTTGCGGTATTTCTTTAATTAAGTGATCCAGGCTACATAAAGGATACAGTCCTTCTTACAACTGGGCCATTCCACATTCCAGTGGGCATCCACATACCCTGCAAAGCCTTTACTGTTCACTGCTCTCACCACTCCTGGCAATAGGTCTCCATCCCTAGTCCAGGAAGCTTGCACACAACCCAGAACTGTTACTAGCAGCCCACTCAGCCACTCAGTTCCCCACAGCTGTCACGAGTGCCCAATTAGTCATCCATATTCTCAAAGCAGAGAAAGAAAGCATACAAGGGCTTTCTCCACTGTCCAAGACTGCCATGACCAACAGTCTCTCACCCTATGGGTCGCCATATCCTGACACAATAACTTGTTTCCCAAAAATTGAACTAGCATCACAATATAGCAAACACTATGGCAGTCACAACTGTACCATCCCTCTCGAGGTTCCAGGGATACTTCCCATTCCAAGCATGGATTCCCGACCCCTGCCTACTCAGCAACGAGGCTGTACCAAAGATGTGCCGTCTGCCTAGCAATCACTGCCTGCAAGTGACCCATCTCCTAGAGAAACTAACAACATATTCCCACACAGAACATGCTACTTGCCAAGGCCAGCAAGTAGGATATACAATGAATTTGAACCCACTCGCATTCAGTGCTCTTCCCACACTCAATAGACATCAGTATTACAACACATTAGCCCTATGGGGCTCTGCTCTCACACCTGTGTGACCATAGGCATCCATACTCAGTGCAAACACCTACATTTAACATGGGAGCCATTATTTACAGCCCAAGCAAGGCCACACGCTCCCCAATCAATCACAAGTGTTCACTGATCCACTAGGATACCCAAACAATGGGTGAAAGCATAACTGAGCTGCACCCGATGCTGAGAAGCACAAACAATGTCTGCAAGCATTCACTGTAAAGCAAGTCTCTTCAAAAACATAGCCCAATTCTCACATGCAAGCACTAGAAAGGCATAAGTGCACCCTTTTACCAACCAGAAGCTCAATCAAGCTCATTCATGAGCTATTTGCACACCTTCATGGACTCAATACCTGCCTATCGAGCTAAAAGGCACTCCCACTCAGCTAGTTTGGCAACAGCCCATATTCAAAGGCAAATGGGAGGCTGTCGTACAGCCCATACCAATTGCAGCCCCCAAACAGGCTAAGGTACCTTGCGTGCGCACTTGCTCTTCAGAGAGACTCATAGTCAACTACTTGTGACTAGACCAGCTCCCAACGCACCCACGTGGACAAACCTTTGTAATCAAATGATAGTTTACCAAAGCACTAGTTTACCCCCAAGGCACCAATCCCTAGGGAAAATCTTGCACATCAAGGAACCCTTGACCACGCTCCTTGTTTTCCCAAGGTCCTAACCACATGCAGGCCAACATGCATGCGCCAATAATCACGCCCTCGTGATAGGCTCCATAGGAATCCATGACTCATCTCCTTTGGCGCTGTCCACACACCCGTGACTACTTGTGTTACGCTCTAGCCGAGGTAGCATGACCTCGGAAGAATCAGTCGACATTTTCCTTATAGGATCTATCTTTGTAATATATGTGTTTGCGCTTTATGTAAATGATCGGGAGGGATTAATGTCAAGGTCCTAGGTGAGGGCTGATAGCACCAAACTAGATAGATCTGAGACCAGGGGCCTAGTGCAAAGAATGTGCCTAGGGGCAAGGAATTAAATGCATCCCAAGAGAGGGGTGAAATGTTGCATTAGAAAGGCCCTATATGGATGACATGTGGCATCTAGATCTATCTAGGGAATTGGGGTCTGTCAAGGCTTGTGAGAGAATGGAAGAATGGGATTTACGTGATTTTGATACAGCTCTCTCTCTCATGCTTGAAGCTTTGGCAGTTTGGCTGGGTGGAAACGAAAGGTGCTACTCCCGTGATCTGCAATAGAGGCTAGGACAGAGAATACAGGTTACATTTGGTATCAGAGCACCGGGTTGTGTAGGGGTAAGGCATGGAGCGTAAGCCCCGTGGGCAGCGCAAGTTAACGGGCTGAAGCGTGGTGACGGAGCAGGGGCCGTAGGAAGGCCTGTCGACGATCGTTGGTGGTGACGGAGCAATCGTGGCGTTCGTGTGGACCTACGAATTGGAGAACGCAGGCTTTCGGAATTGAAGTTTTAGCCTGGGTCCCGTAGGTGGTGATTCGGCGACGCCTGCCAGCAAGTAGTCTTAGCCTGGGTCCCGTAGGTGGTGATTCGGCGACGCCTGCAAGCAAGTGACGGGTGAATGTCTGGAAGTGTAAGTCTCCGGATACCCTCACGGAAGATCTCAGTTCTAAGGCGAGACGATCATCATCGCGATCATCTCTTGCTTGCTTTTCTCATTCCTTCATTGGGTTAAGACGAGAGGATTTTCATCGCCATCCTCCTCCGAGAATACCTTTGTCTCCCGACCAAACGAAGACAAGGCGTGGAGCGCAGACCCATATCACGATGCCCTTCGTGGATTTAACGGAGACGTGGTGGCTGACGATTGGCTCGGGTAACATTGGTGTGGGCATCGCTGAAGGCACGGCGCCGATCGGTGAATTACAGACTACAAAGGGTAGACCAAGCCCGTAGGTTGATAGCAGACCGTACGTGCAGGCCGTACGTGCAGGCTGCAAGCAGCAGGATTCGAATTCCAGGGGGCCTTCTATCTATTTTCCCTTTTGGGTTTGGATCAGAATTCATAGACCAGGAAGGCTCTTTGTCATTTCTGTCGATTCTATGTTTTTTTTCCCTGGTTTGGTTTGCTGATACTCCGTTTGCGTGAAAAGTGACAAGTGTGCATAGAATATGATGTTGTAACAAGGACAGATTGTGCTTGAGACTATGCCGGTATACTTGAGTTATTTGCAGAAATTTCCCTAGTATAGGGAAAGGCGGGATTGAATATATATGCCTGTGTCAGATACGTAATTAGTGTGCATGTCAGGTTGCAGGAATTCCCTAGTATAGGGAATTGTGTTCAGAGTGTCAGTTTGTGATTACAGTGTTCTAAGGGTGTTTTTTTTTTTTTTTTTTTTTTAAAAAAAACCCCAAAACAAAACACCTACTGAACAAATGGAAGCAGAAGAAGGAGCTTCCAGGAGGGACCCTGGTGAATCAGGAGTCCGGCCGACCCAGCAGGGATCGCGCCCAGTAGCTCATACGTTATCTGGCAGGATTGCATTACTGGAAGATGCCTTGCAACAGTTGTTAGCACAGCAGTTACAAGCCAATGCAAGGCAATCCGAACTTAGGAGAGCACTTCAGAGTATGTCTGCCAGACCTTCTCGAGAGGAGAAGGGAAAGGCTCCAATGGAACCGGAGTCTAGTGTCCATACGGTCGAGCCTAGGAAGGCTAAAGTGCCAAATATTGCTAATTACAGACCGGAAAAGTATTCTGGTCGGATGAACGACCGTAGCTCCGATGTCATTGAGACCTGGCTACACAAATGGGACGAGGCGTTCGCCATTTGTGAGATCAGAAATGACATCAAAAAGATCCGCGAGGCCACCCATATGTTTAGTGAGGCGGCGGATCGGTGGTGGATTAAACAACAAAAAGACGGTATAGCATCCACTACCTGGGAGGGGTTTAAAAGAGAGTTTAGGAAACACTTCTTACCTCCTGACGAGGCATCCCGAGCTTGGGATCAATATAGGAACCTGCGTCAGAGAAATTTATCAGTGGCAGAGTACACTGATAAGTTTCGAGAGAGTGTAATGAAGGTTGACGAACCCCTGCCTCAATCAATCCAAGTGAAAGATTTCATATTTGGATTGAATGACCGAATAAAAATGGAAGTTCGGGCTAAGTACGCGAACACGCTAGATGATGCAATAGCTATAGCCTTGAACTACGAGGATGCCAAGGGCAGCAAGCCAAGTGGGTTTGCACAGGTCGGAACCCAGTATGGGTATCCGAAGAAATCTGGGTTTAAAAAGAAGTGGACTAGTAAAGGGAGTGGTTCGCAGCCGAGTGGTCAAGCCAAGCAGGCGAGACCGGCTGAAACTCCTAAACCAAGTACCACCATTGGAGTGAAGAGAAAAGTAACTCCAATGGCAGCCCGGGCTTGGTCTAAGTCTCCCTTGAACCCGGAACAAAGGGAAAAAGCGAGGAGAGAAGGCTTATGCTTTGGTTGCCTTCAACCTCATCAGTGGAGAGATTGTCCACGTAATAAAGATCGTCGGATGGCTGAGATGGTGATCTCAGAGTGCGACGTGGAGATGCAGGGAAGTCCCAGAGCGGAAGAGATGCAGATTCAGCTAGCGGGATCTTCTCAGAGATTAGTACCTTGTTTGTTCTGTGTGTCTGTTACTAAGTTAGTGACGAGTGCACCTGATAACATCCTATCTAAGCCCGCAGCAACGGGGTATACAGCCTTCAATGATACGGAGTTAATTAAAATGAAAGGGCAAGTGGCCAGTCATGATGTCATTGTGTTGTTTGACTCAGCGTCAACTCACAATGTGATTAACTCCAAGCTCGTGAAGAGGCTGAAATTAAAGACAAGTCCATCTGACTATGCGTACACAGTCAGGATGGCAGATGGAAGTTCAACTGAAGTATGGGACCAAAGGGTTACCCAGTTGGAGCTTCGGATTCAGGACTATGCTGAGAAGCTTGATTTTGAAATGACTAAGCTTGCTCATGCAGATATAGCCCTGGGAATGGCGTGGCATTCTAGGAAGAATCCAGCCATTGATTGGAAAAAGCACGTATATCAATTCAAGATGAATGATGTGCTTTATGTCTTGCGAGGTGAAAGAGATATACCTCAGGGACCGTTGGTTTCCGTGATGGAAATCAGAAAGGCTCAAGTAGAGTTTTTATACCTTTGCACCGCATCGGTAGAATCGGTGAATGATTCTTCGACTAGCACTGATGTTACGCAAAGTGATGAGATGGCCAAGCTGGCTAATCTTATAACAGAGGAGTTCTCTGAATGCTTTAGGGATGAACTACCTTATGGGTTACCTCCAGAGCGGAAAGTTCAGCATAAGATTGAACTGATCCCGGGGGCAGAGCCTGTAAATAGACCTCCCTATAGAATGAGTTTTACTGAGGAAGCGGAGGTGCGTAGGCAACTGGAAGAATACCTCAAGTTGGGGCAGATTCAACCAAGTTTCTCACCTTTTGCTTCGCCAGTGATATTAAAGAGGAAAAAGGATGATACGTTTCGCCTCTGTATAGATTACAGAGCATTAAATAATATCACTGTCAAGCACAGGTATCCGATGGCTCGGATTGATGATTTGCTAGATGCATTACATGGAGCCGTGATTTTCAGCAAGATAGATCTTTAGTGCGGCTATCATCAGATCCGGATTAGAGCCGAGGATGTGCATAAAACCGCTTTTAGGAGCAGGTTTGGTCATTATGAGTTTTTGGTAATGCCCTTCGGACTTACCAATGCTCCAGCGACCTTCGTCATGCTTATGAACGATTTACTACGTCCGTATATCGGAAAGTTCGTAGTACATTTTATTGACGACATTTTGATATTCAGTAAAAGTCTTACTGAACATCGTGAACACTTAAGGATAGTGTTCAGTACTTTGAGGAAAGCCAGTCTTTATGTGAATAAAAAGAAAACTATACTGTGTATGGTTAGGCTTGAGTATCTAGGGTTCATAATTACTCCACAGGGGGTAGAAATGGATCCGAAGAAAGTGGCTGCGATACTAACTTGGCCAATCCCTCAGAGTCTGACCGCGTTGCGATCATTCTTGGGATTTGTCCAGTTTTATAGAAGGCATATCAAAGGATATTCCGGAATAGTATCGCCATTGACTGATCTGACCTCAGATAAAGTACCTTTTATTTGGGGACAGAATCAACAAGAAAGTTTTAACACCATAAAACAAGCTGTGGTCTCAGGACCGGTGTTAAAGATAGTTGATCCCCAGAAACCGTTGTTCCTAGAAACCGATGCAAGTGGCATTGCGGTAGGAGCAGTCCTCCTTCAAGAGGGAAGGCCAGTAGCCTTCGAAAGCAAGAAGCTTTCTCCCTCTCAAAGGAATTGGCCAACTCATGAATTGGAGTTGTATGCAGTTATCCATGCTTTGAAAACATGGAGGCATTATCTGTATGGTTCAGAGTTTTATGTGGATGTGGATCATGATACTCTGAAACATTTCTGTAAACAGCCTGACTTGAGGGGCCGCCAAGCTAGGTGGGCAGAGCTCATGCAGGAGTTTAATTTAACGATTCGGTACCGAAGAGGAAAAGACAATAAGATAGCTGATGCGTTGTCTCGCATTATGCACAACCTGAGTTTCACGGTATTAGAGAGTGCTCTAATGACCGAGATCAGAGAAACTCAGAAGGTGGACGAGTTTGTCCAGAGCTTATGGCCTAAGGCTCATGTGTTAAAACCCGGGGAAAGTGAAAAGGATGACCTGGCATCCAGAAAAGGCCAAACTTATGCAAGATATACCATAAGGGATGGTATGCTAGTTAGAAATGGCAAGGTTGTAGTACCTGGTCAGAATGATCTCAGGCAGAGAGTCATTCGACAATGCCATGATAGCCCGTGTGCGGGACATCCAGGGGTCGAGAAGACATATGATCTCGTGAAGCGAGATTTTTTTTGGCCAAAGATGAAAAAGCATATTCATGAATATGTGACACGGTGTTTCTCGTGTCAGGTAAGTAAGGCCGAGCGGGTGAAGCCACCCGGACTTTTACAGCCCTTGGAAATACCACTAAGTAAGTGGGAGAGCATTTCCATGGATTTTATTGTAGGGCTACCTGCAACACAAGGAGGCTATAATTCTATCCTTGTGGTGGTTGATCGTCTAACCAAGATGGCTCACTTCATTCCGACTAGAGAGTCTATTAGTGCCCCGCAAGTAGCGGATTTGTTTATTAGACACATATTTCGTCTGCATGGATTGCCTAGATCCATAGTGTCAGACAGAGATGTCAGGTTTACCGGTCACTTTTGGACAGCGGTATTTGAGACACTAAGGACTGAGTTGGGAATGAGTAGTGGGGATCATCCTGAGACGGATGGTCAGACGGAGAGAGTCAACCAGACTTTAGAGGATATGCTGAGAGCATATGTGTCATTGAGGCAACATACATGGGACAAGTGGTTGCCATTGTTGGAGTTTGCCTACAATGATAGGAAACATTCATCTACTGGGTTCAGTCCGTTTGAGCTTAACTATGGTTATAGACCAGCCAATCCAACTATAGTTGGAGTACCTCAGAAAGTGCCTAGTGCCGCGAACTTTGTAGTTCAGATGCGGGAGATGCTAGCACTTGCGAAAGCTAACATCCGCCAGGCTATGGATAGAGCCAAGGTGTATGCGGATGAAAATCGGTCTATAAGAGTATTTGAAGGAGAAAAAGTTTTTCTCAGAATTCCTTCGCACTCGAAGTCGTTGACTTCAGGAGAGTGTGCTAAGTTATCACCTCGATACTGTGGGCCGTGGTTAATTCTAAAGAGAATAGGCAGTGTAGCCTATAAATTAGAATTGCCACAGGGGTGTAAGGTGCACCCGGTTTTTCATGTTTCACGTTTAAAGAAATTTTTACATACTGGTGACTCACTAATCGAAGGTGTGGTTTTGTTTCAGGAGATAGAGGATATTGCAAGGCGCAAACCAACAAGAATCCTGGACCGAGGAACAATGCAAATACGAAATCGGAAGATACCCACGGTGTTGGTTGCATGGCATGGTCAGCCTCTATCCGAAGCTACCTGGGAATCCGTATATCAGTTGCGGAGAGTGTTCCCAGACTTTATCATCGAGGACGCTGATGTCTGAAGAGGGAAGGAATGTTACGCTCTAGCCGAGGTAGCATGACCTCGGAAGAATCAGTCGACATTTTCCTTATAGGATCTATCTTTGTAATATATGTGTTTGCGCTTTATGTAAATGATCGGGAGGGATTAATGTCAAGGTCCTAGGTGAGGGCTGATAGCACCAGACTAGATAGATCTGAGACCAGGGGCCTAGTGCAAAGAATGTGCCTAGGGGCAAGGAATTAAATGCATCCCAAGAGAGGGGTGAAATGTTGCATTAGAAAGGCCCTATATGGATGACATGTGGCATCTAGATCTATCTAGGGAATTGGGGTCTGTCAAGGCTTGTGAGAGAATGGAAGAATGGGATTTACGTGATTTTGATACAGCTCTCTCTCTCATGCTTGAAGCTTTGGCAGTTTGGCTGGGTGGAAACGAAAGGTGCTACTCCCGTGATCTGCAATAGAGGCTAGGACAGAGAATACAGGTTACAACTTGGGTCTTCTTCAGCAGCGTTTGAGAGCTAGATTTCCTACTGCTACCTTTGGGAAGCATTTCTGGCTTTTTGGGATTCACCCACGTAGAAAGGGTTTTGAGTTGTTTTTCAGTTGGGTTTGTTACTGGGCACTTTGGACTAGATTTCCTACTGCTACCTTTGGGAAGCATTTCTGGCTTTTTGGGATTCACCCACACAAAAAGGGGTTTGAGTTGTTTTCATTTGGGTTCGTTAGTGGGCACTTTGGACTCTATGGGAGGATAGAAATCATAGAGTCTTTGGTGATCCTACTTTTTCCACTATCTCTTTTTTCTATCGATCTCTGCAGCAATCTTCCTTTGATTATCTGCAAACTCATTACATAGAGTATAATGTATACTTGTCATATAGTGAGATCTTCTGCTGATGTACTTTTGAGCTCCTCATTCAAGGGAAGCTACTGTGTAATATAAAGCATCAAAATCATCACATATGTATGTATGTATGTGCCTGCGAGATATCCTGCACATATCTAGGTGTCCTCTTTTCAAATCCGATTTTCATAATGCAACCAGCTATGCAGGCCGGTTGTAAAATTACAGCCTTCTTACACAACAATTTTTTCGTTGATTAGGATTGTTGGAGACGACAAATTTACATACAGGTCGAGCTTGACAGACGACTGAGAGAAAAGACTAATCGTCCACACAATACACCAGACAAGGGCCAAGAAAAAAGGCTGGAACCCCCAAAGGAATTTATTACAGCTTCCAACAAAAACTTGGAAAATGATTACAGAGCTTCAGGCATCTTTTCTAGGTTCTAGGCTGAACAAGCCTCAACCAGAATTGGATCATGTGCTGCTCGAAAAATAGTAGCTATGTTTGCCCATCCCTTCCCCTAAAATCCAATACAATTCGTGCCTTTGACCAAGTTCTGGAACATTTTAAACCAAGGGCTACTTCCAAGAGCCACGCCTCCACGAATGTAATGGTAGCCCCTCCTTAAAATAGGGAGAATAAACCACTCTCCAAATCCTACAACATTTAAGTGAAGGAACACAACAAATGCACCCATTAAGTGTTAGCCTTTTGCATGCAAATAGATATTCTAGACTATTCCCATTCTGTCCCTGCCATGCAAATCAATGCAAAAATAAATAAGTACTCTGCTTGATCGCAGTCAACCCCGCTTGACCGTGGTCAGACCATCTTGACCAAGGCCAAGTCACTTTGACTAATGTCTCTAACCGAGGCTACTTAATTCTTTGGTCAAACCTCCTTGACCATGGCCAAGGTTCTTTAAGTGGGGTCAATGCAATGCTCTTGGGCAGAAGTCAAAATATATTTTCTTTATTGACTGCTTGAAATATTACACATTTGGTAACAACTGTTTGTGCAGCGACATTCCGCACTAGTCACACACAAGCACCAGTGCTTCTACTCACATTTTCAGGATCCCAAAACCAAGTCTCTTCTTTTTTACTCAATGGTCCGCCCGGCAACGATGTATAGTAGTCCGCTTTAAGGGACAAACATATCGGACCCAAAATGTTCCCACATAAAGAAACTTCAAGTTCTACTTCTCGCTCGGAGGATCCGCAGTAAGCCATCGGTCCCACATCAGATCATACTTGCAGAGTTTGGGGCCACCCCTCTATAGCGTGATGTAGTCTTCCACGTGATCACAGGGTCAAGGACTTTGGTACCATGACAGCTAGACAACACAGATTGCCATGGATAGCCCTGACTTCATTTATAGCATTGGAGGTGGAGGCGGATCAGAGGAGCTGGTATGCTCGGACATGCAAATGGTTTGTAGGCTTGGGCTACAGATGGATAGGTTGCCACTGTTTCAGTATAGCCTTGAGCTTGAGGCTCCATCCATTATGCTTGCCTGTCAGGAGGTGAACCAAGTCATCAAAGAGGATCTCTTGCAACTCTCCACATTCAGGACCTGGTTAGCACCTACTGAGCTTTCGATGAAACTCAGCTTCAACAAAGATCATTGCTTACGCATCTTAAAGGAGGTGTTCATCGAACCGTCGGGCTACACCCAGATTCATCTCCCACATGCATTGAGGATCTCAATGGCTCAGTTTCGAGTATCTTTACATAGGCTACGGGTTGAGACACAATGACAGAGGTAATCCCACGCGAGAGACGGAACTGCACTTTATGTGATATACAAGAGACCAAGACAAAGGATCACTAATGCCCTGTATGCTATGAGATCCATGGACGGCATCACTGTCTTTTCAGAACTGGTTTCAGCCCACTCAGAGAGTTCCTAGCACATCCAGATCACCCGTTGGTGGCCCAAAGACACAGTAACTTGGGGAAGGTTCTATTAGATGGTCTACTTTTAAGTCAATATTAACTACCTATTAGTTAGTACACATAAAAAAACATGCTCTTCTTCAAGCCTTAAGCACTATATTTTTGCAACATATTTTGCTAGCTTGTAGACCATTCAATCTTCTCCTTATCAACAATGTTATAGAAAAATGCTCAAAATTCCTTCCTTCTACTCTAAGAAAGCAATCAAAACTCTCTACGAAGAACATTCTCAACTACATATTATGCTTTTCCCATACAATATGCTAAGATATGAGACTTGTACACCTTAATAGAAAGTCTCCATATAAAAAGAATTAATGGTTAAGTTTAGGTTTAGGTCTCAAGCAGTGTCATCCGTAGTAGATGAGCTTGGATTAAGGCCATGACAACCCTAAGCTATTATTTGTAAATGCTCATACGAGCAATGAGGAGAGCACATGAGCGGAGGAGAGCACCTGCGCGACCAATCGAGCCCATTCAAAGCACGATCATGGATGCTTCTTCGCTGACTCAAGCTAGGAATAGCATGCAAGAGAGATCAAGAGACAAATCGCTAGATCCGACCCTAAGTAGACACTTACCATTCGAGTGACGATAGCACTTGTCAAACAGGTGGCCACATCACGAAGACTACAGAGGGGGAGTGATGAACCCAGACAGGCCAACTGACAGCAGAGTTCTATCACTGATTTTCTCTTTCAACATCAGCCGTCACTAGATCTTGAGCCATGTCAGACGAGCTCCTCTTGTCTCAGTCATCCAATCGTGTGGGTCCCACAAACAACATACATAGGTCTAGCCATTTAGGTCCAAGTGATCAATTGATAGACAACCATGGGATTCTCCTTGGTGCTTTGCTTCTCCCATTGTGGGTTTCTCTCACAACGATAGTGCGATGTACTACTTTCATTTCTCATAACAAGCATCAGCCTTGGACAAGGGTTTCTATTTCAGTGGCCCCCACCCTTAGGTATCTGGTTTCTTTTCAGTCTCATACATCCTTTTGTCTTTCGTGACTCTCTATCATTCGAAGTAAGCCCTCGGACCCCCATCAAATTATACAAGCATCTCCCAATTGATGCCATCTTTCAGATAGTGACATTCCTCCACAAAGGACATTACCGACGCTAGCATTGGAGTCTTCCACACAACTGGCAAAGAGCGGTGTTGATACAGCATGGTACGCACGGGTATCCACATGGTTTGGTAGTCACAGCATTCAGATGGACAGACTTCCCCCCTTTCAATACAGCATGGATGCACCACCCGAGATGATCCCACTCAATCGTATCATATAGGTTGGACCTCCTCCAATTCCATATGTCTAGGGCTTGGGAGGGAGAGGAGTTCCCCACCAAGATCCAATTCTACCATGACCACTTCCTGAGGGTCTCAGAGCATGGTCTCGTTCTCAGACCTCAGTACCTCGAGGATAGGACAGTCTCACATGCATTGAGGATCGCCATCGGGCAGTTGCGAGTCTCGTCACATCAGCTAAGGATTGAGGCAAGGAGAGCTGCAAGCATACCCAGAGAACAGAGGATCTGCACACTATGCAGAATGGAGGAGGTCGAGACAAAGGAGCACTGTCTATGTGTCTGCCCAATCTACTATGAGATCCGAGGGCAATATCACTGACTCTTTTAGGAGGGGCGTGGCTTACACGGCTGACCAAGTTTGTGTTGGGCTCTATCTGATCAAGATGTGACGACAGAGAGATATACTGATGCGAGAGACTCGAAAGCGATGCCACAGGTCACCAAAATCAACAGAGCACAGACACGGGTTACAGATTTCAGTCAACTGCCGAGGAGGCTAAGGGAGAGGAGCTTGATGAGATGAAAGCATCATGGATTAGTAGTGAGAGTCTCTGCCACGATGCTGCCAGACGAGAGGCACGCAGTTCAGATGCTACACGGAGAGTGACCAGAGCACGCACGATCGAGGTCCGGTCTATTTCAGCCCTCCTCAAATGAGTCCGCCAGAGATGAGGCATCACCCTTGATGTAGCCCATCAGATACAGAGATCACGGAGACCACGCCCTCCACCACATCGACAGACAGCTCCATAGACACAGATACGAGAGCTCCTCACATCCCATCAGAAAGCCACCAGGATACCTAGATATATGGAACCTGGGCGTGTACTTGGAGCGCTAGCTCTGAGCACCTAATACTCTTCTGCTATTTTGCTCAGTAGTTTAGCACTTTAGCTTTCAGCAAGGGCCTTAGGTAAGCCCTTTGCTTCAGCCCATAGCGGCTTGTATGAGTTACATTTTTGGTTTTGTACTTTGTCTCCTAGGCCCGCGGCCTCCTGCAGACGTTAATACATCTCTCTCTCTCTCTCTCTCTCTCTCTCTCTCTCTCTCTCTCTCTCTCACATAATGAAACTCAGGACAGCAATGGACAGGTCTACCCTCATGAGCATGACAGAAACCTTTCACCTTGAAAGGGACAAGAACATACTTGAATGATGACCTCACATTGCTACAACAGGAGCATTGGAGAGAGGGAATGGTGGGTATTATGGCAGCAAGAGATGCAAATAAATGGGCTGTCTACAGAGACGGGAAAGTGATCATTAGAGAGAGAGCAAAATGGGACAGAGCTCGCCCCTCTGCCACGGACAGCGGGTATTTGGTGTTTGTCTTCCTTTTGATTGCCATTTCTTGATTTGAAGCTATTTGCAATGCATTTCTTGTGTTCAGAGTCCTTTTTGGTTCCCACAGGCTCAAGCAAGCACTCAGAAGCAAGGGTGTGCCTGGGAAAGGCCAGAGGACAGTGTTGATGCATGTGAAAGCCTTGAGGCTACTTTGAGCACAATTTGCAATTGGTTTGGATGCTTTGATGCTTTTAGTTGGGTCAAGTCAGAAGTGAATGCCTAAGATTGCCTTGCCAGTTGGATCTTAGTGGTGCACTATGGAATCGATGCCCAAAAGATAGAGTAATTGCAAGAGAAACAGTGCAGGGGTCAGCCCCCTCGTGTAAAGCATTTCCATTCAGAAGATAAATACCAAAAGGGACACCAAGGCATTTGGGGCCAGTGGGTGTCTTTTGTACTGTTTTCATTGAGCAGGGGCATTCTAGCCTCCACACAGTTGTTATTCAGTTTGTTTCTAAATGAATTTAAGTAAAGGAAGTGTCTGGCATGCATTGTGGCTGTATTTGAGGCATTTGACAGTTTAGCAGAGGTTCACTGCCCTTTAGTTTCTTGAAGGCCGGTTTCACGAATCACGTGTGATAGCATCATCAACTACAAACGCTCTAATCCAACCCACTCATTAGCCACTCTAAGAATTAAGATCTACCCCTTAGAAGGCTCCCAGATATAGCCCTGCTGATTCAACTTGGAAGCACTGCCTTTCCAATCTAGTCAATGATGCATATCCTCTAGTAGAACAGGCTCAGCTGCCAGTTTCATGCTAGATCTGGGCTCTAAACTGGAATCAAGAGAATTATTAATGTCCATTTGAAACACCCCAAAATCAACTTTTGGTAAGCCAACCAACTCTAACGTAATTGCTTTTATCCTCATAAATGAATCACACATATGTGTCCCCATACCTCAACACCATGGGATGGCTTGTGTCCCTATTCTTGAAGGAGCTCTCCTAAAGTTAATATGTTTGGTCTAGCCTATGGGTTGGAACTTGGCTGCTGCAAAAAGTTATGAAGACTCTTTGGATCAGTGCACTAATCATATTCTTTGTACTTCACAAATGGTTAGTCAAACGAAGTACTCCTAGATCTTTGGCGGTTCTAATCCCTATGCTGGAACTAGGTAAGTCCACAAAGGATATACATCTAGATAAGCTGCAAAGCAACTGCAAGAAAAGGTGGAGGGCGTACATAGGCCCTTTTTTAAAGGCATGACCACATTTCTTTTTCAAGAGGAGGAGGATGTTGATTGAGATTGTGTGATTATTCTGTACTCCATTCCTCTGATGCAATTGTGATAATATTCAACCTTCTTTCAGATGACAGACAAGCCCTCTTGTTCCCGGAAGAAAAGGACAGAGTACTCCTGCAGTAAAAATCATGCATCACAAGACAGTTGCAATATCCATGAAGATAAGACGAAATGCATGATTGAGGGAACAATAAAGACAATCATTTTGATTGATAATTTTGGAAGATTTTGAGCAAAGATGATGATGCACATGCTTGAAATCAATTTGGTTTCTGAAGAGGATCCCCACAAGAACAAGTATAGTGCCGGAGCAAAGCAAAGAAAAGTGTGTACGAAAACAAACATTTTCCATGGATTAGACCTAGACAGAGGTATTAACCATTTCTCTGATTAGCTTTCCAGTACCAGGTTGGCTCCCATATAGATAAAATAAGCTTGATAGGCTAGCAGGAAAAACCAACTTGCAAATCTCTTATTAAACTTGAAAATGTGTGGTAAGTCAGCCTTTCAACGACTTGTGCAATATGTTAATTCATCCATTGTTCAGGACAAATTAATGCTCTCATATTTGAATCAGCCTACTTCAAAATCATGACATACAGTTTTCTTCCCAGCCTAAGACCACCCCAAACAAATGTGCTTCCATATTATGGATCTTTCAAGTTCAAGGCAAATAAATTAATAAGGATAATCAAAACTATGCATCTCATGCACCGGCGACCTAAAGCCTGAAAAACACCTGTGTATCACCCCTTGTAGCTGTACAAGACGTCTGGAAAATCCCACATGTGAACCCAGTATAACAGCCACCCTCCGCTGTTTACAGTTTCAACAATTGCAGGGGTACTTTTTTAATCTGTGTAGTCACCTGCTGTTGCATATTATCGCAATGTTTCACAGCTATCTCTCAGTAATTATTAGTGTTAGTTGTTCCCCTAAAAACATTCGGCTCCGAAATTGATCAGAAAACAGTCCATCAATCACCTCTTTAGATCAAACTATGATGTAAGTAGTGCGACGCTGTCCCTTTGAATTATTAACACAGGGACCCCTCTTATATATTGCCCTCCGAAACAGAACCAAGTTTTCTTAGGGTGAAACACAATACATGCTAAGTTGCAAATAACAGCGTTTCTAACATGCTAACTGTGTCACAAAGGCTGCCTTGGGCCAATCAAACACCAAACTGCAGAAGTAATCATATTCTCATGTAGCTGAGGACCAAAAACAAACATCCTCACCTTCTGTAGCTGCCACAGTACCAGGAAAGTTTTTCGAAGGAGGATCCTGAGTCAAAATTGATAATATCAACGTTATCTCACTTGTAGCTTTTGTGTTATTCAACATACCCATACAGAAACATGCAGCTGGAAAGCCTCTCTCTCTCTCTCTCTCTCTCTCTCTCTCGCAACTGTTAAGAATAACGAAGCAATGTCTTCAGAATGTTCATGCAAAAAGGGGAAGCGAGTTGAGGAGACACAGTCACGTTTGCTAAAAACCTAGGGAGCAAAGCTATATTGATGAAGCAATTTGTTGACCAACCTCACACCAATAAGCGCGAGTGCTCTGTCATCCTGCTCTTCCAACCTAACAGTGGAGGACATTGAGAATGGACGGAAGAAGTCAGCTGATGGAACTAATTTACTTGCACAGGTGTGGGAATGTTGAGGACAGCAAACAAGAGAAACCATCATATAAATAGCCCAATTGAATAAGGCTTCATATAAATTGAATAAACAAGAGAAACCTTCATATAAATAGCCCAATTGGATAAGGCTTCCAAAAGGAACATCAGTCGAAGCGCCTTAATCATGGCCAAGTCTCTCCAACCAAGGTTGGCACATCTTGGTTAACTGAAGTTAACCCTCTTGGCACAAGCCAAGTCTCGTTGACCGAAGTCAACACTCTATGACCGAAGTCAGCGCTTTGGTTCTTTGGTTAACCATAGTTAACCATCTTGGCCTAAGCCAAGTCTTCCTAACCAGGGTTAGGCTTACTTAACCGGAGTTAAGTATCTTTGACCAAAGTCAATACTTTGAACAAATAAATATAACTTTTTGAACATAATTAAATAAATGAAGAACTCATTGATTGTCGTCAATAAATGGTCAACTGAAACTTTGACTTTAGAATATTTACAGCTTGGTGACATCCCCTCGGCTTCTATTCAATTGACCTCAACTTAAAAGCTTCCTGGTAAATATCCAAAAGCTATGGACTTGGCATCCAATGCCAAATAGTTTTTGAACTTTACAAGATACCTGTAAAATTCCTTGCCCTGAGAGCCTTTACGTACAGTATGATACACAATTTGTTTTGGCTAAAGGACCTCCTCCAGCTCATCCACTTCTGGTCGATCCTCTATTACTAGCTCTGTAGGCTCAGATCCCTGAATTTTTTTTAGAAGACTCACATGAAAGGCATTGTGAATCCTCCAATGCTCTAGCAGTGCCAACCTGTATGCAACCTCATTAATCTCTTCAGTAACCCTGAAAGGGCCATACTATCTGGGAGAGAACTTTGCATACACCTTTTGCTTGCCCTTTAACTTGCGGAGCCTAGCTTTCTCGGACTTCAAAAGCACCCAATCCCCTTTTTTGAGATCTAAATGTCTCCTATGCTTATTGCAGCTGCAAATATTTCATCTTTGGTCCTTAGGATAGGTGGCAAAATCACCTTCCCATAGATGACCTCAAAGGGGACTTTCCTTGTGGAGCTGTGAACTATATTATTATATACAAACTCCACCAGTCGTAGGTTCTTTTCCCAGTCTGAACTTTGGTCATCCACATAGCATTTCAATAAATCTAACACTGTAGAATTTGCTATCTCACTTTAACCATCTGTCTGGTATGGAAAGAAGAAGAAGAAATAAGATTCGTCCCCATATTATCAAATAGAGCTCTCCACAATAGTCTGGTCATTCTAGGATCACAGTCATTGACAATGGACTTGGTCATACCATGGTGATTAAAGATTTGTGCCATGAAAAGTTTAGCCATATGATCTGCCTTTATAGTTTTGTGTACCGGGATGAAATGAGGTTGCTTGCTAATCTATCAATGATAGTCCAAATCCCATCATTCCCTGACTTTGACCTTGGCAAATCAAAAATGAAGTCCATTGCGATACTTTCCCATGGTGCCTGAGGCACGGGAAGAGGCATAGGTAGGCCAGGCTCCTTCCGTCTGTCATATTTAACCTTCTGACTCTCTAACAAACTGATGTATATCTTTCCGCATCGCTGGCCAAAAGAAATACCTCTCTAGTGCTTGAGTTGTTGCTGTAATTCCTCTATGCCCAGCATAGGGAGATACATAACATTCCTCCAAAATCTTTTTTCTCATCTCCTGGGTGATGCATAAGCAGTCATCTTTCATTAGATACCCATCTTTCAAAGAATAGTTACTAATGGAATGCCCCTCTTGCACTTGCTGTAAAATCTCACCATAATCTACATCATTAGCGTATTGCTCCCTCATATCTTCCAGATCCCTATGATAAGCAATAGTTACACTATTCACCTGGGGTTTCGAGACAAGGCATTTGCCACTCTATTCTGAGCTGCCGGAGTATGGACAATCTGAAAATGATACATTGACAGCATGTTTGTCCATTTCATGTGCTTCTCAAAGAGCTTAGTCTGAGTCAAGAAATATCTCACACTTTGGTGATCAATCTATTACAGTGGCTACCTCATCATGTGAAGCTGAGTACAAGGCAGCTTTCACAGCGACAGTTGAATGTGTCTCGCTGCGACGTCTATTTGCTGATCTTCATCTGTCTTTGGAGGGTCCTTCTCCAATTCTCACTGATAGTTAGAGTGCCATTGCAGTGGCAAAGAATCTAGTGTTTCATGCTCGCACGAAGCACATTGAGGTTCACTATCACTACGTTAGAGAGAAGTTGCAAGCAGGAGAGATCAGTATGATCTTTGTGTCCACACATGACAACGTTGCAGATATTTTCACCAAAGCACTACCACGTGAAAAGTTTGAGGCATTTCGCAGTGCCCTGAACTTATATCCGTTTGGTGATTGATCAGCCTTGTACATGACATTGGCACTGCAGGGGGGTGTTAGAATTATAGATATAATTCAGCAGTGACCAATGTATTTTAATAAGCTAGTTAGGGGCACTTTTCCCTCTTTAAGAGGTTTTTTCCCCTAACCGCAGTTAGTTCACTAACTATGGTTAGTGACTACTAAGGTTTTGTCACTAGGACAAAACCTTATCTCTCACTCTTTCAGTTGTACTCTCACACTCTTCTATTGCAACCAAGCTATCAAGCTTTCAGCTCTCAAGCTCACTCTCTTGCTCTCTCTCTCTCTCCAAGACTTTCAGGGGGCGGGTGGTACGGGTGACTACATGTTCAGGGGGGGGGGGGATTGAGGGGGGGGGGGGGCGCGAAGGCGGGGGGCGGCCCCGATGGAGGGTCCAGCGAGACCTCCTTAGCGGTGGCTCCAAGCTCCTGCTGCGAAGGGACTTGGGCGCTCTGCTCTGTTGGCGCCTATGGCTCACTCGGGAGATCGAAGAAGGTCTCCTCCTCTCGTTCCATAGGGGCAACCTCTGCTAGCTTCTCTTGAGGCTAGGGGATCGCCGATCGGGCTCTCTCTCGCTCTCTAACCCTAGCCCGATACCTGCGACGCTTGAGCGCTGCCTTGCTAGGCTTCTTGTGTTCAACCTTGGTCCAAGTTCCTTGAGAGGGCTCGACCCAAGGTGTTTGCGAGTGCTGCTGATGACGATATGACTGCCTGGTACGATGCTGAAGAGCCCTCTATTCCGGCCTGAGCTGAGAGGGAGCCTCCTGCTCCTGCCTAGGCTGAGGAGGATCCCTACCCTGGCCTCTCATGGAGTCCCGAGCTAAGTGTCCCATCTGTCTGCATCAGAGGCACTGGTATGGAAGCCCAGAGACCTCAACTCTTGGACGTAGTTCGCCTCCATCCAAGGTCTGCAGAAGGATTTCCTCAGGAAGCATCTTGGGGGAGTCCACAACCACTCCGAGCCTGGGGACCCCATCATTTGCGACCACTGTGGCTACTGAGGGAGGAGGAGACTCCAACACTGTACCAAAACATCCTCTGATAGACTGGAGAAGCGAGGTATGTGGTGAGTCGTGTCCATGTTCGCCACCGTGAAGCCAAGACCAGATGTGAGGACCAAGAAAGATAGGGCTTTGCTTTACAAGTGACAAGGTGGTCTCTAGAGAGCTGAGCTGGAGAAGGAAGACCCCCCTCCCATAGATGGTGACCTCTTGGATGTGGTCATCCCCTAGGGCTAAAATCGCCTGAGGCCAATCCCGAATCTGTTGCCTCGAGGGGGTGAGCCCAACAATCCGGACTACCAAGGCCCTGTCTTGAAGAGCCTCCACTGCACTTTAAACCTGTTGCTTATCCTCTGGCGAGAGCAAAACCTTAATAGTATTGGGAGTCGAATGTGCTCCCATTTGAGCCCCTCTTGCTAGACCAAGGGTCACGGTCAAGGTTGATCTTCATAAAAAAGCAATTAGCCCGCTGCTGTGTGAAAAGGAAGGCAGAACAAAGGGATACCCTCCACTATAGCTGATGGGTCACAGCAAAGTGAAACAAGAGTTTTCACCGTGTATGCAACTGATGCACTCCGCCTTTTCTTTCCTGAGAAGAATACCTCAACAAGAGGTGTATTGCAATCACAACTCGTGCCAGTGTGCATATTTTTGCCCACAGGGGGAAAATGTTGCTGCAATTTCTGCAAGGTGATCAGCCTTGGGTTCTTATGATGCCTTTTGGATTGAAAAATGCCTCAGCTACTTTTAATAGAATGATGGTTCGTATCTTCCGACCTTATAGACAGTTCATAGGAACCTTCTTCGATGACATCATTGTTTTCTCTGAGTTCGAGGCAGAGCACAAGAAACATCTTGCTACAATTTTCTGAGAGCTGCAACATCATCAACTCTATGCAAATAGCAAGAATAGTGAATTCTTTCTAGAAGAGATCCATTATAATATCCAAAAATAGGATACGGACGGATCGGGCAAAGATCCAAGCCATTCAGGAATGCCCAAACCTCAAGACTATGCATGAAGTCCATAGTGTCCTAGGCTTGTGTTCTTACTACAAAAGATTTATCAGGCATTTTGTGGATATAGCCGCTCCAATTCACGATCTTACCAAGCAAAGTACAGCTTTCAGATGGGGTATTTTACAGATAAAAGCATTCAAAGAGAAGCTAACCACAGAGCCAATTTTGATAATTGCAGATTTGTATAAGGCATTTTGATGTAGATTGTGATGCCTGTGGGGAGTGTGTTGGGGGTGCATTGCATCAGAATGGTCATGTAGTGGCCTATGAGAGCAAGAGACTTTCGGGATGCAGAATGATATTTTGGAATCTATGAGAAAGAGTTGTTGGGAGTAATTCATTCCATCCATACATGGAAGCATTATCTTTTGGGTGCAGACTTTATGGTGATTGTTTCTTGCTAAGCCAGGAAATGCAAGATTTACCCAAAAAGAAACAATTGCCACTAGTGGACTGCCTAGTGTCATAATCACCAGCCCAATCTGAATCACTGTAGGCATGCATCTGCAAGTCACCCCCCTGGGAAATAACAAGCCAACAGACTTCGTGCCCTGCAAATAACGAAAGATGCGCTTAACTGCCTGCCAATGCATAGTTTTTGGGCTGTGCATATACTTGCTCACCTGAGATACTGCAAACTGAATATCAAGTCTAGTGTTGCAGAGATATATGAGGCATCCAACAGCCTGACTGTAAGATGTGGCATCGACTGATTCTCCTGCATCATGCATTGTGAGTTTCAGCCCCGGCTCCATGGGAGTGGCTATGGGCTTACAATCATGCATGTTAAATCTGTCCAAGAGTTTCTGCACATACTTGGACTGAGACATAACAGTGCCACGTCTCTCTTGAGAGAACTGGATCCCCAAATAAAAGTGAAGCAGCCCCAAATCTGACATGTCAAAGGTGGTCTGCAAATCAGCTTTGAAATCTGCAATATTATCTTCATTGGACCCTGTGAGCAATAAGTCATCGACATAAAGAAGGATGACTAAAATTTCCCCCCCATCCAGCTTGATGTAAAGGGTGCTCTCAGTAGGACTATTGTGCAGCCCCTTGCTGATGAATCTTTGCATACCATGCACGAGGGGCCTGTTTCAGCCCATACAAAGCTTTGTTTAGCTTGCATACCTGAAGTGCATTTGCTGTAATTTCAAAGCCTAGAGGTTGTTTCACATAAATCTCTTCCAGCAAGTCTCCATTTAAGAAGGCTGTTTTTATGTCCAACTGATGAACATTCCACTCAAAATGTGCAGCCATTGCAATAACAGATCGGATGGTGGTCATCCGGGATGTAGGAGCAAAAGTCTCCTCATAATCTATGCCCTTTTTCTGAGCATAGCCTTTAGCAACCCGCCTTGCCTTGTATCTGTCAATGGAGCCATAAGGCTTCCGTTTCACCTTGAAAACCCATCGTGTGCCAATGGCATGTTTACTTGGTGGCAAGTCTACAACATCCCAAGTCCGATTTTTCTTAATGGACTGCAACTCATCGTGCATGGCATTCATCCAATGCACATTGTCCTTTGCTTCTTCGAATGTTGTAGGCTCCTCCTCATCGAGAAGAGTACCTGCATATGCTGATTCCACTGAATTAGCACCTTCCATGTGCCTTGCTGCACTGCGAGTCCTGCCAGGTAATGGAGCATCAATCTTACTCTCTCTGAGAGCCTGTAACAGCCAGTTTGGGACTGTTTTTGCTGCATGTATGTCTGCAATTTCTTGCTGAACCACCTGTTCCACTGCCTGTGGAGGTGGCAAGACATCTTGTGGCTGAACTGGAGCATCGGGAGGTGGCTGTAAATTCTGATTTGCATCAGAAATATCAGCAGGGAAATCCAAAGCAATGGGTAGTAACCCCTCAAAAACATCCTCTGAAGAAGAAGGCATATGAAATTCAGCCTGAGTGTGAGCTGAATTTTCTGCAAATATCACATCTCTACTAACAATGATCTTGCGTGTAGCAGGATTGTAGAGACGGTACCCCTTGCTTTCTGCACTGTACCCAACAAATATGCACTTAATTGCCTTATCTGACAACTTGTGCCTAAATTCAATTGGCACATGAGCATATGCAAGGCATCCAAAGACTCGGAAATGATCCACTGAAGGCTTTCTCCCATTCCATTTTCAAAGCCTTAGTGGGAGCCCGATTTAAAATGTAGTTGGCACACATCAAACCTTCAAGCCAGAATTTGTGAGGCATATGTTTGCTTTTCAGCATACATCTGTCCATCTCCATAAGAGTTCTATTTTTCCTCTCAGCTTTGCCATTTTGCTGAGGGATCAGCCTCACTGTGAGCTGATGCACAATACCCTTGCCTTTCAAAAAAGCATCAAAATCTACAGACAAGTATTCCCCACCTCTATCTGTGCGCAATGTCTGTATCTTGAGTCCGGTTTCATTTTCAACCATGGCTGAAAAGTGTTTAAACACCATGAACACTTCTGATTTGCGCTTCAGCCCAAAGACCCAAGTGAAATTGGAGTAATCATCAATAAAAGTAACAAAGTAGAGATGACCACCCAATGATGGAGTCCTCATGGGACCACAGACATCACTGTGTATAAGCTGTAATTTGCGTACAGCTTTAACTGAACCATCCTTTTTGAAGGGGAATCTATGCATCTTGCCTAAAATGCAACCTTCACAGGCATGTGGAGGAGGTATCTCAAGAGGTGGCAATGCATCAACCATAGAGTGCTTCTGAAGTGTCATCAAGCTGTCGTAATGCATGTGGCCATATCAGGCATGCCATAATTCTGCATTCTGCATGGCAGCAGTAGGAGTAGAAACTACAAGAGCATGGGCTGCTCTTTTCTCAAAAAGATCAAGCTGACCACGCAGCAGAGTACCAGATAATCTCAAGGCATAATCACTTTTCCTGTCTCAGACAGCACATTTGTCATCCTCAAAGATGACCTGAAATCCAGCCTTGTTAAGAGTGGAAACTGAAAGAAGATTCTTGGTAATACCAGGCACATATAAGACATCTGAAAGTCTGAAAACTGAGCCATCAATGGCAGTAAGCTCAACTTCTCCTGTGCCACGTACTGAATATGACGAGTTATTGGCACAAGTGACTTTCTTACCAACGGGAGGTGGATGCAAGGAAGTAAAGAGACACTTTCTAGAAGTGATATGCTTGGATGCACCGCTGTCAAAATACCAAGTGTTCAGTGTTTCATTGACACTGAAAGCAGATGCATCCGCAGAAGAGTCATAACTGCAAGTCAAAAATGCATATGTATCATCATTACAAGTGGCTGTACTATCCCGAGCATCTGGAACAGCCAGCCTAGAATCTGAAATGCAGGATAAAAAGGCATAATCCTGTCCAACAAAGTTGGCTGCAGCATCCCCACTATCAGACGCATGAGGAGCTGAATCTGAAACAGCCATACCGGAGCTGTTTTTCTTCTCTTTTGCAAGCCTTTTCCTGCATTCTGCAATGTGATGACCTGGCTTTTTGCAGTGATGACAAAAACCCTTCTTTTTGGGCTTACTTGCATCATTTCTAGCCTTTTGTGAAGGCTGTCCTGACCCACTGGAAGGCTGATTTACTGATGTCTTTGCCTGTCCCTTTGTTTTTTACTTGAACTTTGAGAGCATAGCTTGTTCACCTGCACGTGAAGCCAAGTTTTTCCTGGTCTGCTCTTCCTGAAGCATAAGTCCTATCAACTCATGAAAAGTGAGAGGATTTGCACCCCCCCTGAATGATAAGTTCAGGAACCAATAATTTGTCATGGTATACTCCAGTTAAAGTTTGCATTAAAGAAGACAAGATCATTGGCCCTTTGTGCTTTGAGACGGTTCCTCTTCTTTGTATGGATGTGGGCAAAGCTGCTCCACAAGCGCTCACTAGAAGAGGAACTACAACCAAGGCCTTAATTGGAATGGCAAGCAATTGCAGCTCAAGTGACTCAGTTCCATAATCCTCCCACCATGTAACAGCCCCAACTCAAAATCTGAAATTGCAAAACTCATAAGTTTCAAATGTACGTTGCACTTAGAAGTTAGAAGTTATTACTATGTGTAATAAATTATGTACTACTAAAATCTGAAAATTGGAATGAGTTAAGATTACATGTCATGCTGTGCATCTGGCCATCGAAACATGCCCTCCTTATTGTAACAATTGGCAAGCTAGAACTTCATTGTCTGCCTAGCATCCGAAGTTGGCACCATCCTATGAAGAATGACGTTCCAACCACAGACCACCTCTGCAACACTGTGCTCTGGACGTGCGTTGTGTTGAAACTACAGGTCCAACACAAACAAAGCCGCACAAATGGGAGAGTAGTATTGGTTTCACCTACTCACGGCCAACTTTTCCAAGTCTCTCCACCTTTGAGGATCTTTCTTTGGTGTTTTCCATCATGCGATCCATCTCCTCATATACCTTACAAACAATAAAAGGCATATCTCCATCAACCTTTTTCAGCAACTTCACAAATCCCTTATACAAAGCAATGAGGTGTGTGATGCATCACCCCAAAAATCATTGCTGCCTATACACAAGTCACAGCAATATATCCCAAGGGCCTACTTAGTAGTGGGACTTGCATTCCATTGTGGGCTTGGCACAACGTGTTTGAGTGTAGTCTCATTTGAACAAGTGTTCAAAGCATCAAAAAATTGTATGCAAACCTTGTCTCTACATACATCAAAAGCTCCTTCCTTGCAAACTTGCGGTACAACGAAAGAGAAAAATGATGGCATATGATAAGTCCAACCATATCTCTCTTACTTTCAATAACATTCTTCATCCAATCCAATTTGCCAATGTCTTTCAATAAATTATTTAAACAATGTGCAGCACAAGCACTCCACGGAATATGACGATATCTCTAATCCAATAATGAACTTGGTGCCTTGTTGGTATTTTCACCATCTAAAACAAGCTGTACAACATTGGATGAACCCACATATTCCATTGCATCTACCCCCACTTGCACCGAAACATTCGTTGTTGTTTGCTGCACTCCACACTCTATGGAGTGTATAGATCATAGTTACCAGGGAACGGGAATGTTCCGAAAATTCAGGGTGTCGGAACGGGAATATTTCGAGACGAGGGAACGCGAGAAAAGGAATCGAGACGCCACGTCATACACAACACATCATCATATGACATAAAACTATGTTAGAAAATCAAAGAAACTAACATTTTACAGCTTTAAACTTTCTACATAAGTTCTAAAATACCCATTTGAAACTTTCAAAGTGTTTTTTTTTTTTTTTTTTTGGGGGGGGGGCCATTCCGGGGCCATTCCCGGTCTACTTCTTGGAACGGCGTTTCAGATGTTCCGGATGTCGGAACGCCGTTCCTTGGTAACTATGATGTAGATCCTCTATAATATGCCTGAATGCCCTAAAGTAATTGACTTCCCGCATCACTTCAACCATCTGCAACAAAAGTCACCCCATACTTACGTCATTTCTCCTTCACATGTTGAATGGCTTCATTAATTGCCATCGCCTCATCATCTAGAAGCTTTTCCTCACTTGGGAGGGGTAAATGTGGCCCAAATGCTGTAATTCTAGACACCATCTCCGTGAAATAAGCAGATCACACTAGCAAAACTAATCCCATTTGAGTAAAAAAGAGGGGCTACAGTTGCATCTACCTGTGCCTTCGTGTGCCATGTAGTGTAAAGGGTACTTTGCCTACATGCACGTGAGAGGTGAATGAGATGCAGCAGGAGCTGTAGCTTCAAGAACATGTGCACTCATAGAAAAAGAAACTGTAGTAGTAGCAAACTCCAAAATGTAGTAGTGGCCCTCTTCGAGGGAGATAATGTTGTGACCTCTCGTTGCATCTTTTCTTTCTCTTTGTGCGGCATGCATATTGTAATCTTCTCTCCTTCTATGCCAAGAAGATGTCACTTCACACTAGTACGGCTCCTGCCTCATTTCAATCCACACCACCTACACGATACGGATAGGACAGCGGCTCTAGATGGAGGCATCAACGAACACCTTTGAGAGAGAGACACTGGACCGAGCAACATGTGCCCAAAAGGCCAGATCTCGATTCTAGACACAACTATGGTCTAGTCTTCGACAACGGAAGATGTCGTATTTCTTCTAATTGGTTGCCCACGAGGCTTCACCCATAGGCCCTTGGCTAAAGCAGATGCGATTGGATGGGCACTGCTACCATGTCATTGACACATCCCCAGCACTCCTGAAAACCTCTGATCTGCAAGCAAACACAAGAACACACCAACATGAGGAAACTGAGCAGGCTGCTCACCACCCAACCATGACATCTACGAGATGTGATCCCGAATCATGAGATGTCCCCTGCGAGCCACAAGCTGAGCTACTGGCACGAACTCCCAACCAGATCCTAACCAACCTGGTGTCCCATACCACCAGGTGACGCTGTGAAGCATGGGATCTGCTACTGGGCCTTGGGCTACGCTATGATGCAGGCGCGCGTCCGCGACTCAATCCAAGATCAGACCTAGCACCTGGGAACGAAACTTGCTCCCGTCGGCTCCCTGAGAACTGAACCTCTGGGCCCCTTATATAGACTCGGGCCCCAAGCGCCAAAAATAGCGAAGACCTCAAACTGGTTCGTACCCTTGCCACTCAACCCAAGAATCAAGCCTGCCTAGCTCTAAGCCTCCCCAGGCTACCTGAGCTAGTCTTGTGTACCCAATACACGTCGGATACCAATCCGTGCACATGACAGTCATGGATGGAGTTTGGGTGACGATCCCACACTGCCTACGGAATTGCCCTAGCACCTAGAGGATCTAGCTAGGATCCCTTCAGCTTGTGACCCAAATGCAAAGTATTCAACGAGATTTCACCTAGAGCATGGCGGCCTGGTTGATAGAGGAGGGGCATGACTTCCATATCGATGAGGTTTCCCCACCATACAGGATACATGGACAGAGCATCCACCGTATCGAGTTGCATGAGGTGACCCCACCCGCTTGGCATCATTATCTTTCTTCTCCACATGACAGCATGTGGAAGACCGTGGCCAGCATCATGGTGTGGAACATCTGGGTTGCACAATACAACCTAGTGAAGTGTGAGCACTGTGTTCCACCCGTGGCCACTCTGGTCGCTATATAGCAGGATATCATCTACACCTTGCGCACCACTTGGGAGAGTGGGTCATTGGAAAGCCCCCACTAGTGATTAGAATAGGAAATTCCTCGACATCTGATTCTAGAGCGACTGTCAAAAGTCAGGAGCAGTTCTACAAGGCATTGCCTGCAGGCACTTTTTACATGTTCAAGCTGCGAGAAATTCGATGATTGTATAGTCCTCCTCCCTAGTTGTTAGAGCTAGGTTCTCTAGAAACAGGTTGATCTTCTTTCAACCAGGAAGTTCCTTTTTTCTATACAAAAACCCATCAGCCTTGATAAGATGAGCTCCAATCTATCCATTAGCTATATACCATCTGTGCACGTAAATGATCACCACAAAAGGGCCTGTCTTTGAATTTTATTTCTTGCCTGGAGTGACCATCCCTCAATTCACTACGCCTCACATGGGCTCAGCTCTATATCCAAAATTGTACTCCACAAAATAGGAGAGACTACTCCCTTCAGACCCTCTTGATTCCACGCCAAATAAACAAGGTGAATTATAGTCAATCATTCATAAGGCCTGCCCAAAATCCAAAAAGAGAAAAATGGAATTCATTCATGTGTCTGCCCGAGATGGTGCGCAAAAAAGGGGGTCGGTAGTCTCCACTGGGGTAAGGACCAAACTCTGTGGAGGAACGTCACCGTCTGAAAGATAGCATCAACCTGGAGAGGGGTCATGGTGAACTCTGCCTGTATAATCTGATGAGGGACTGAGGGTTTACTCCGAATCATCCTGGATCCCATGGTCACGTGTAGTCTCTCAAATCTCTTCCACTCCGTCGCTGAAATATCACTCCCCCAAAAAGATGATGCGTACATGGCAGTCGGTCTCACCAGCGTGTCAAAGAGCCAGCCCTTCGTCGGGGGGTCCTGAAAGTGTGCCTGGAAGCATCGCCTCTCTAGTCGGGCCAGAGCCCCCCGTCCTCGTGTGAGTTGTGCCGTACCCGCATGGAACATCGTGAAACCTGGTCCAATGAACACTATCCCCAAATATGTGTAGGACTACACTATCTCCACAAGCTCGCCACGGTATGTGAAACTATGGTGACGGGACACTGCTCGCAAGGTGTTGAAGTTCATAACCTTGGTCTCTCCAAGGCTAACTGTCAAGTCTCTCTCCCTACAGAACATCTCCAAAGCCTCTAGATGTTTATGCAGCCCCTCTGCTGAGGATGATATGAGGACTATGTCATCGGCATACATCAGTATCGAGAGCGTGGGACAATTTTAAATGCCTTAAGAAAATCTGCGAAGCAAGTGTAGACTTTCTAATGCCTCGACTTCGCCTCCTCAATAATAGCCCTCAGGGTGAAAATGTGATCCAAGGTGGAGTGATGTCTCCGGATCCTGCCTGCCCAAGTGCCCGCTGTCCGTGACCCTCTGTGTGGCTGCTGATCTCCCTCTCTAGTACCGACCTAGCAAAAGTGTGGCCAATCATAAGAGTACGGTAGTTCCAAGTGTCCATGGGATCACCTACCTTGTGTATCGGAACTATGGTGGTGGTGCTCCAGGTAGGTGGGAAGCCATGGCATACGACATGGTTGAACAGTTGTGCTAATATCGGAACATGCCCACCTATTTGTTCCCAATACGTGCATTGAAGTCACCAAGGAGTAGAGTGTCCCCGTGTCTGGAGAACTCCGTGATATCATCATGAATAGTCTCATATGAGTTGTGCCCCTCAGTGGTGACCTCTCGCGAATAGGATGATGTGTCTAGGGTAAAGTAACATACTGCAATGAAGGTCAGTTGTGTGTCTAGTAACTGGACCCAAATCCACGTGTTGTGCATGCTCCTCCCTCCATATTGTAGAGAGGAGTGGCCTCAGATGTGATATGAAGAGAACAGCCACACCTCCGAATCCTCGTACCCCACTATCTCTCCTCAGTTCCCTCCTATGGGCACACTCCGATGTGTATCCTGTCACTGTGGGTAGCCCTCTCTCTGGGCTCTCATGTGTCTCAATGTAGAAGATCACATCTTTGTTATGGTGTGTCTCCAAGAACTCCCCTGGGTCAGACCATAGGGTGCCATTACAATTCCACACTGCCATTCTCAATTTGTTTTGCATACTCACCCCATCATTCAGACACCGTCATGTGCTGTCCCCTTCTCCTGCTGCATCTCGTACTTCTTTTTCTACCCTCTCTCGAATGATCACCCTACCATCTCTGTAAACTGCCCATTTCCCCTCGTCTTGCAGCCATCACCCGTACCATTCCTGCCCTTCTATGTTCCTGCTGTAGGAGTGTGAGATCTTCATCTAGAAAGATCTTGGTCCCCTTCAGTGCTGCCCGTGTACTCATAAGGGTGGATCTGTGGCTGTTCGCAGCTTTACAACCAAAGGCCTTGTTGGTGCATCTGTTTTACCCACTCTCCAGGCTGATTCACAATTGAGGTTTACTCCCATCTTGTCAAAGAGGGATTTTGGCATCTGACATGGGGCTATCATCTATTGTTAGGCCTCTGACCAGCACATTCAAACTCTTGCTGCCCCGTTGTTTTTCTTCCTCAATTGTTTCAGAAATGAGCTCCCTGTTCCTTTAGGACATCTTTCCATGCAAGCATATCTGCTTTCCCCTTCGTGATTTGTTGTGTGAACTCGGCATGTTTCCCTTGTACCGTGGTTTGCGAAGCTGCCATTTCCTTTTTGAGTTGTTCATTCTCTGATGTCAGCATATCAATGATCTTGCACCATTCCTCTGACGTCCCCTTTGCATTTTTGAGCTGCTGCATTTGCTCTTTAATGGTGTTCAACTCCTCATTAAAAGGTGGCTGAAACTCCCCTTCTTCCAAATGTGCACTTGCCTTCAGTTTGTCATTCTCACTTTGGAGGGCAGCAACATGGGCTCCCAATGTCTCAATTTTTGAGATCAAATTACTGTTTTTTTCATCTAGAGCACGAGTCATGTCCTGCATGATTTTACCTTTCTCACATGTCCATTTGTTTTGCATCTCCTCTTGCCATTCTTCATTTCATCTTGCATTTGAACTCGGAGGTTTGAGAGCTCATCTTCTCTGGTCTCTCTTAGCTTCTTGCGTAGGCATTCAATTTTTGTGTCTTGCATCTTACATAGTGTTCATATGCAAGCCTTGGCGCTCGGGTCTTCTATTTTCTCTGCCTTCGTCCAGATGAGGCTATACTTCAGGTCCTTATCACCCCTTTTCTGCTCAGAAAAGGGGGCTTAGAAAGAGCGAGAGAGAGAGAGAAAGCGAGAGAGAAGAAGAAGAACAACAACAACAACAAAAGAAAAAGGGGGAGAAAAAGATGGAGGATCCAGGGATACAAATAGCAAGCGTAACTTAGCCCAATCATAAAAATCCAAATGCAAATTTCTAAAAATCAACATTTTTAAAATTGGAACCTCTAATTAGACCTTCCCATGGGGCATGCCAATAAACAGTTTAGAAACCACACCTTCACTAACGTGTGTATTAGTGAGGATGCAAATGAACATGAGACCTGGCAAAGGTCTAGCTATGTTAAAAGGGCGCCGAAACCAGCCTCAAGACCAACAAGAGGACGGTAAAGACAACTAACCAGCAAAAGACTTCACACAAGAATATTCAGCAAGTAACTCAAACACTTATTGGGGGAGCTAAAGTGCTCCTGCTCAATAACAAGCACACAGATTGGCCCTTAACTCTTGGCGCCCCTTCCGGTATTTCTTCATAATTAGAGAGTCCAGCAAATAGATTACACAATGAGTTCAATCTCACTTGCATTCAGTGCTCTTCCCACTCTCAATAGGCATCAGTATCCCAAAGATGAGCCCTGTTGGGCCTAGCTCTCACACCCAAATGACAATAGGCATCCATTTCAGTGCAAACACTTGCATAATACCTTGGAGCTGTTGCTAGCAGCCCATACGGGGTCACACAACTCCCCAAACTGCCACAAGTGTCCACTGACTCACTGGAGCACCCAAGCAATGGGTGAAAGCATAGTTAGCCTGCCCACAATCCTTAGAAGCATGAAGTTGCTCGGCAAGCATTCACTGTGTATCACCCTGCCAAGCAAGTCTCTCCAACACAACTCACAGCAAATAGCAATCACATCAAGGCCGCGTAATCTCTTCACCAACCTGGAGCTCAGCCAAGCTCATCCAAGAGCTAATGCACACCTTGCCAAGCTGAAACCTTCTCACTCATCCACACTGGCAGCAGCCCGTACAAGTGCGGGATAAGAGCCATACAGCTACATAATCTCACAGCCCAGCATGTACAGCATCAGCCAAACCCTTCTGTACAGCCCGTACAGGTGTAATTGAATGACTGTACGGACTATCCGTACAGTCCGTACTGCTCCCTCCGTACATCACCAGCCTGCTCTCCTCCGTGCGCCAGTCCATACAAACAGCCTACACGCTCAGATCCATACGGTGGCTGTACTGCTAGTGCACAAGCTCCATCCGTCGTTTGTATACAGAGCCAACCTATGCCTTTACTCCCGTGCGTAATGACTCTGCCCCAACGCTCTCGTCCTATGCCTGTCAACCAGCCCAAGTCCTTCCATGGGGTTCCTTGCCAATTTAGCATGCCACGTGGCAGCCCACGTTTTGGATTGCCCCCAAGGTCTTTGATTTGCCCCTATGCCCTATGGGGTCAAACCAATGACCAAGGAGCTGTAGCTAGCAGCCCATACGGGGTCACACAACTCCCCAAACTGCCACAAGTGTCCACTGACTCACTGGAATACCCAAGCAATGGGTGAAAGCATAGTTAGCCTACCCACAATCCTTAGAAGTATGAACTTGCTCTGCAAGCATTCATTGTGTATCACCCTGCCAAGCAAGTCTCTCCAACACAGCTCACAGCAAATAGCAATCACATCAAGGCCTGTGTGATCTCTTCACCAGTCCGAAGCTCAGCCAAGCTCATCCAGGAGCTAATGCACACCCTGCCAAGCTGAAACCTTCTCACTCAGAGCCCGTACAAATGCACTGGATAAGAGCCGTACAACCCCATACGACCTTACAAAACCCCACAGTCCATGCTCATCAAAGAGCCGATGCAGCATCAGCCAAACCCTTCCATACAGGCCATACAAGTGCAATTAAACGACTGTGTACAACCAGTCTACTGCTCCATCCGTACAGCGCCAACCTGCTCTCCTCCGTGCGCCAATCCATACACAACCCACACGCTCAAATCCGCATGGCGGCCGTACTACTACTGCACAAGCTCCATGCATCATCCGTACACACAGTCGACCTGCACCTTTACTCCCGTGCATAATGACTCTGCCCCAGAGCTCTCCCCCTCCCTCGTACGCCCGTCAACCAGCCCAAGTCCTTCCATGGAGTTCCTTACCAATTATGTGGCAGCCCACGTTTTGGATTTCCCCCAAGGTCTTTAATTTGTCCCTATGCCCTATGGGATCAAACCAATGACCAACTTAAATTTTAATCTGCCCCTTGCCCCTTCTAGTGGGGCCAAACCAATGGCCAACTTGGGTCCTAAGGGTACTTTGCCACCTCTTTGAACTTATTCACTAGTTCACCCCCAAGGCACTAACCCCTAGGGGAAAAACTTGCACACACACATCCCAAGGCCCTACCCCCCGGTTTTCTAGGGTCCTACCACATGTATGTACAAAGCTCACGCCATATATGCAGCCAAACCTGAGTGTGCAATGATCGATTCACCACAAAATAGACACGTTTTTTTTTCTTTCCCAAGTCTCCCCGCAGCGTGATCCTCACCAAAAGTTGGGTATAATGGCAGAACTACGCTGCATATTGAGGTCAAGGCCTTGAAGGAGAATGAAATCAATGTGCCTGGTAGCAGCTCCCAAAAAACGATACCTTTTCTCAAACAACAACAAGCCTGGAGACCAAAACGGCAGCCTATTAAATCCCACGTAAATACAAAATCACCATGCCTGAAGCAAACACTTCAACCATCACATGCAGGTCGTGACCACCGTCTTCCCTCACTTTTTAGCCGATGCTCATAACCCGTCAAAGCATTGGAAATCGCCAAACTCGTACAGGTTGTTATGCTTTGACATCATTGATAGTTAAGAAGGCGGCATGGCCAAAGACCAGCAATCCGAACAGGCCAATCAGAAAATCCACCCGTTGCTCTATTGTTTGCTGCTTTGAGAGGCAACCACATAAGATCCTTCCATGAACCTGACGCTCTGATATCAAATGAAACACAAAAAGCAACTCCTACAGTGCACAACCACATACATATCCATTGGGTTTTTTTCGAAGCTTGCTGCAGAACCCACAGTTCCCTAGAGGGATCTAGATGCCATGTATTACATTATTTAAGACCACTCTTAAAGCACTCTTCTACCCCCACTTGGATGAACAACTAATTCATTCCTCCCTAGGCACATTTCCATGATTAAAAGCAGCTTGGTCTTGGATCTTAGACCCCCTGTAGTCCGTGCCATTCACTCTTACCAACGGCCCATATATTAAATCCCTTTGACCTTACACATAAAGCGCAATACAGATTATTTACAATTGTTGGTCCTCCAAAGGGAAAATTCCAACTAACCCTTCCAAGGTCATGTTACCTCAGCTTGAGCATAACAAGACAGACTGATTCGAATTGCATTAAGTAATCTAGGAACAATGTGAGACCGCAATAGTAACACGAGGTACACTACCATCATTTGAAGTAATGTTTCATATGTAATGCAAGAATAAGCTTAAAACTTATCACCATGTTGTGCAGCACTGAAGCCATTTCTACTAGCAATGTCGACTTGAGATTGTGTAGAGAGCTCTTCTGTGAACTCAGCAGTGTAATCATCGTTGATTACTGTTTTATGCCCAGCCCCTTCGTGGGATGTCTTGTGCTCCCACATCAATGGATGAATAAAGTCTGAGTTCTCTCTCTCTTCTTCTCTTCTCTTTGCTGTCTATTCTTTGAGTGAGGCTTTCAGTTTGTGAGTGCATCTAGAGTGTTTGGAAAGAGTTCTACAGCTGCATGTAAGGTTTGAGTTGTTTAGACCTCTATTCTCTGACATTGAAGCCCCTGCATGTACAGGTTGAAACTGGCCCAAAAACACCCTCCAGTCTTGGCACCTCCTGGCATTCCTTGAGTCCACATTCCAACATTCATATCACTTTGTAATTATATTGTTCTTCAAACCTACATATCATTTTGTACTCTTAGCTTTAGCCTTTGTTCTTCATACCTTATCAACATAGTCATATAAAACCATATAAAGGCTTTGTCAATGCATGTGTGTACGGTGTATAAATTTGTCCAAAATGAACAGCCCAAGTATAATAGCATAGATTGATTGCTCTTTGAGTGAAGCTCACATATTGAATGGAAGTCTACACTGATGTGGCTTGGCAGATTATCACAACTAATTGCATATGATTGCCAAAGATATAAATATATTGTTCAGTTTAAGATTCTTGCTGTGTTGGTCAAAACATGCTTGAAGCTCTACAAAGCAAAACGAGAATCGTGTTTATCATACAAATCAAGTCGTTCTTTCTACAATAATCTGTGGTCTCGTGATATGATCTTGTCAATCCCATCTTCCATGTTCTAACCTTCTCATAAGCATTCTTTATGATTTTAGATTTTCTCCAATGATTAGAGTTACTAGAGTTTGACAAATAAAGATTTGGATTTTGTTCTAGATCCTTGTGAGTTTATCGATCACCATCAAGTAGAGTCTTATAGAATGACAGCTGTTTTATACACCCTCTGCACAAAAACATAAGAGAGAAAATACACCAAGCACACACAAAATAGAAGGCTTTCCAATTAGCATGCAATTACTCTACAATTTGGCGAACATATACCTTGTAATCTCTATGTTGACTGTAGTTAATACATAACTCTCAACATCATCTATCAAACGTAGCCTCAAAAACAGAGACACTACAAAGCCTTCACTCTGAATAAGCCTTAGTCCCCCAACATTAAGTAAACTTTTGAGCTGAAATCTACACAAAATTATGCACTAGACGTTACCGGAACTCGGTGAAATGCTTCATCTATCTCCTTGTTAGACAAGCCTTTTTTCTCCAAGAACGAGCGACGATGCACGATAGGAGAACCCCTGACACTTGGATGTGATAGAAATTTCACTGCATTCAGCACTTGATCCTCACGCAAGGCTTGTGACTCAACATATGCCCAATTCTTCCTTTCATCCTTTTGTGCCTCCGCTTCCATTTCTCCCTTCCCATCTAGCTTTGTATCATCTTTCAAAATGACACATATCATCAATATAAGAATTGAACTCAGCTGGCACTTAATATTTGGCAAACCTGAAAACTATGTGCACCATGTGCTTTCCTTGTGCCCTTTTTTAACTTTAAAACAAAGGCAGACGCACTCAGCTTCATGAGAAGTTTTGAGCCTTGTAAAAAGCATACCAAACATTTAAAAGCCAGCAGCCCCATCACGCATATAAGGGCATTGTCTACTTAGATATCCCTACCAATATTTTCAGCCTCCAAAAGGGGGTGCAAGCCATTGTATGAAAATATGCTCACGCACATGCACCCATGTCCACACATCCAAAATCAAGGCATATGCATATTTTTTCCTTTCCCACTTTATTAATTGAGGGAGGAGGGACCAGGAAGGGGAGGGGGAGGGCCGCCCGGGGGGGGGGAACATGCAGGCATACGCGTGCGTGTGTGTGTGTGTGTCACAAAGAGAGCCAGAGAGAGAGAGAGAGAGAGAGAGAGAGAGAGAGTTGTATTAACGTCTTCGGGAGGCATCACGGGCCTATGAGACAAAGTGCAATCACCACCTTGAGCTGAAGCAAAGGGCTCACTAAGACCCTTGCTGAGTGCTAAGCTAAGCTGATGATCTCAAAAACTCTAAACACACACTCAGAAGCTCTCAAGATACTCCAATAGTAGTGCGAAAGCTCTGAGGACATATCCGGGAGTCGTGATATGCCCCCAATGAGATGAGACGCAAAGATGTCATGTATATATAGTTGTCGACCTATATCTCGCCATGGCGGGGGGCATGGTCTCCGAGATCTCTGTATACGATGAGCCACATGAAGAGTGACACCTCGAGTGGTCGATCTCTGAGTAGAGCAGCGATGGGCTGGACCTCTTTGATCATCCTCTGTGGTGCCACTCCACTGTTCAGCGTCGTCTCTTCTCGTTGATCCATGCTGCCCTCATGTCTTCTCATGCTCACCGCTGCGTCTAATCAGCCTCTGTATCCTGTGGTCTGATCGCCTCTTGCTGCTCCCTGATTTGTTGTAGCACGGTCTCCCTGTGCTAGCACATCTCAAGCAAATAGAGCCCAATGCAATACCTGGTCATGGAAGTGGATCAGTCGTCATGATAGTAGACCGAAGCCACTCCCATCCTAATAAAGACAGTGGTATTGCCCCCGGATCTCGTAGTAGGCTAGGCAGGCGCAGAGAAAGTGCTCCTCTGTCTCAATCACTCCTAGTGTGCATAGCATGCGAATCTGCTGCTCTCTGGGTATACGTGTTGCTCTCCCAGTCTCATTCCTCAACTGAAGGGATGAAACCCGCATCTGCCTAATAGCGATCCTCAGTGCATGTGAGACTCCTCGGTCCTCAAGATACTGGAGTCTCATGATGAATCCCTCCTTCGAGATGCTCAGGAAGTGGTCGCGGTAGAATTGGGTCTTGGTGGGTAGCTCTTGATCTCCTTCCAAGTCTGAGACGTGTGGAGTTGTAACCACATGATATGGTTAATCTCAACTCACGGGATCGACTCAGGGGGTGCATCCATACTATACTGAAAGGGAGGGAGCCTGTCCATCTAAATCCCTTGTCTGGCAAACCATGTGGATATACGTGCATACCATGTGTTCACCCTGCTCTCAGCTAGTCTTCTGGATGGCTCCAGAGCTAGCCTCGGTAGTCTCCAGTAGGGTAGGTCCTAGACTCTATGAATGAATGTCACGGTCTGGAAGATGGCATCAGTTTGTAGCGGTATCATGGCGCACTCTACATGTACTATCTCATGAGGGACTGAGGGCTTGCTCCGAATCATCCTAGATCCCGTTGTCACCTGTAGCCACTCAAATCTCCTCCACTTTGCTATTAGTAGATCACAACCCTAAAAGGGTGCTGCATACATGGCAGTCGGTCGCACTAGCGTATCGAAGAGCCATCACTTAGTAGGTGGATCTTGAAAGTGTGCCTGGAAGCACTGTCTCTCTCCAATCATGCCAGAGCACGTGAGTCATGCATGGGCTGCGTGTGTCATAGTGAAAAGAGGTCTTGTAAGATTGCTCCCAAATATGTGTAGGACTGCACCATCTCCAATGGCTCGTCTCGATAGGTGAAGCTGAGTCGATGAAGCACTGCATGTGAGGTATTGAAGACAATAACCTTGGTCTTCCCAAGGTTGATTATCAGGTCTCTCTCTCTCTGTAGAAAACCTCCAAGGCCTCCAAATGTCTCTGCAGCCCCTCCGTTGAGGATAAGATAAGGACTATGTCATCAGCATATAGCAATATCTGTATCATGAGATCGACCAGTCATGATCCTTTGCTCCTAGGCGATCGATGAAGGAAGCGATCTCATCAATGTAAAGCCCGAAAAGGGCCGATGAGAGGGGGCAGCCTGGCTTCACTCCGATCATACTCCTGACACAATCAAATAGACCACCCGGGGCATGAACTCTGCCTCTGATAGGCTCATCATCCCCCATATCAGTGTCTCTGGAATCTGCAGCTCTTGTAGTCTATTAATCATGCAGGATCGTGGGATAGTGTCAAAAGCCTTCTGAAAGTCTAGAAAATGTATAGACCTTCTGGTGTCGAGATCTCGCCTCCTCAATGATAGCCCTCAAAGTGAAGATATGATTTAAGTACTGAACCATATATCTTAGCCAGAGTATGTCCAATCATAAGAGTACAGTAGTTCCCAGTGTCCATGGGATGTGTATCGGTACTGTGGTGGTAGTGCTCCAGGTAGGCCGGAAGCCATGGCATAAAGCATGATTGAACAGCTGCGCTAGAACCAAGGTCCAGACCTCCTGCCCATGTGCAAAGTGCTCAATGCATAGTCCCTCATGATCTGGTGATCTCTAGTTATGAAGCCGAAGGACGGCTCGTATATTTTGTGCGGGTTCAGGTGGTGTCTGACCCAGGACATCATAGAGGAAGCATGCATATGTATGCAAAATTGCTAGACCTGTGATGGGGATGGACGGTGTGACCAGCCTTCAAGAAACTAAAGGGCAATAAACCTCGTCTACTCAGTCATAAACCTCACAAATAGCCACAATGCAAGCTGCAATCAATTCAACCAACTAATAAAGCTTAGAAATGAACTTCGACAACAACAATAGGGAGGCTAGAATGCCCCTGCTCAGTGAACACAATACACAATATTTTGAGTTGCACATTCAACACCTCACCTTCCTTACGTCCACCACCACCAGGTTCTGCACATACGTCTCCGGATAAACAAGATAGTTGCTGCCGTGGGCGACCTTCAAGTGTGCTGGTAATCCTTCTTTGCCCTTCATTTGACTTTTTGCTATTGCACAAGTTTTCTTAATCAATTTGGAGAGTGTTTTTCTGACTCGTTGCCGGATGAACTTCCACCTGAGAGGCCTGAGGATCATGCAATTGATATAGTGCCAAGCAGTAGTCCACCAAATAGGTCATCTTATAGGGTGAGTGCAGCCCAACAAGAAGAAATCATGAGCCAGGTGAAGGACCTTTTGGATAAGGGGCTGATTCAGCCCAATTCTTCCCCTTATTTTTCACTGGTTCTGTTGGTGCAAAAGAGCAATGGTTCTTCGAGAATGTGCATTTCTTATCGTGCACTCAACAAGATAACCATTAAAAACAGACTTCCAATTCCAAGGATTGAGGATATCTTGGATAGATTGGAAGGGTAGGCATTTTTAGTCGCATAGATCTCAAGAGTGGGTATCATTAGATACGCATTCGTCCAAAGGATGTGTCCAAGACAGCCTTCGGGAGTTCTTAGTTATGCCATTTGGGCTTACACATGCTCCTGCCACTTTTAATCGGATGATGGACAAAATCTTCCGTGAGCATAGGGCTTTTGTGGGCACTTTCTTCGATGACATGATTGTGTACTCAAAAGATGAGGCACAGCACGGGAAGCATCTGGCAATTGCGTTTGCAGAACTCAGCAAGCATAGGCTGATTGTAAATGCAAAGAAAAGTGAATTCTTTATGCTTGAGATTCACTTTCTGGGGCACATTATCTCTAAGGATGGAGTGCGCATGGATCCTGCAAAGATTGAAGCAATTCGCAGCTGGCCATAGCTTAAGAATTTGCATGAAGTATAAATCTTTTTGGGCTTATGCTCATACTGCAGGCGCTTTATACGCCATTTTGCTGAAATTGCTTCACCACTCTATGCTATGCAGAAGAAGGGAGCATCCTTCGTGTGGGCTGAAAAACAAATTGCAGCATTTAAGATGCTAAAAGAAAAAGACCCAGTCCTGATGTTACCAGATTTTCGGAAAGCTTGTCACATCCAAGCTGATGCGTGTGGAAAGAATGCCTTGGAGCGGTCATTGTGCAGGAAGGGCGGGTAGTGGCCTATGAGTGTAGAAGTTCGCAAAATGATGAGAGACATCTGGGCATTTATAAGAAAGAATTGCTGGCGTAATTCATGCCCTTGCCACGTGGAAGCACTATTTGCTTGGGGCTGATTTCACAGTGCAGACAAATCATCAGTCTCTGAAATATTTCCTTACTCAGACGAAGTTATCTGAGAAGAATACGCGATGGGCTAATTTCTTATCCATATTTCACTTCCAGATAGTGCATGTGGAAGGTAAAAAGAATGTAGTGGCCGATGCATTGTCAAGGAAGCCTCAGGTTCCCGCAGTATCCATTGCTTACCACATTGAGTTGGATGCAATGAAGGACCAGTATGCTTGGGATGAGGATTTCTCAAAAATTTATGACCAGCTGTCTAATAATCAGCGGCATGACCTTATACTCTCAGAGATGGCTTCATTATGATGCATGGATGCCTTTGTGTCACAAAACAACTAAGGTCAAAGGTTCTGATAGAAAGTCATGCTCCACTGTATGCAGGACAAAGAGGCATTAATGCTACGGTTAAGGCAGTGGAACACTTTTTCTATTGGCCAGCTTTGAGACAGAATGTGGATGCCTTTGTCAGAACATGCATCATCTGCCAAAAGGTCAAGTTTAACAGTCAAAAGACACCTGAATTGTTGCAGCCATTCCAATCCTAGATAGACCGTGGGAGAGCATTGCCATGGATTTTATATTTGATCTTCCTAGGACGCCTACAGGGAATGATGGTCTCTAGACTATTATATGCCAGTTCAGTAAGCAGCACACTTCATTCCAGTAAAGAAGAAAATTACAGCGGATCATATGGCAAAGTTGTTCATACAAAACATTTTCAAATATCACGGGATGCCTCAGTCTATCGCAAGTGACAGAGATCCGCGCATGACCAGTCTCTTTTCGAGAGGGCTCTTTGAGAATATGGGCACTACGTTGAGATTTTCATCTTCTTTTCATCCTCAGTCAGATGGGCAGTCCGAAGAGGCTAATTTGACTGCTCTTGATTTGCTGAAATGTTATGTGTCTGAGCATAAGACACAATGGGAGCAGTTTCTGCCCTTAGTAGAATTTGCTAACAATACTATGCAAACTTCCACTGGGAAAGCTCCTTTTGAAATAGCGGAAGGACGCAGGAAAGTTCCACCTATCTTGCTTACAAAGGATAAGATTTTTGAAGCTGATAGGTATGTTGAAAGCATGGATGTGGCATATAAGTGAAGCAGGCTCTCCTAAAGACTCACGCAAAGCAAAAGAAGGCTGATCGTCGCCGTCGTGAATTGATATTTAATGAAGGTGATTGGGTTCTTTTGTGCTTTGAAAAGGCAAAGCTGCAAAAGAAAAGGGGCAAAGACCGGTTGTTTCCCAAACTCAGCATGAGATATTATGGGCCTTTTCACGTTTCAGAGAAGCTAAGTGATGTAGCTTACAAGGACTAAATCTAGCATTAAGCCAGCCAACATCCTGGGAGCTGTCACATCCCATGCCCTCTTCCTAGTAAGAGTGATTTATCCTTTTCTTTCCCTTCTATTTCTGCTATTCCTGCTATCCAGTCCCTCAGTTTTCCCTAAAACTAGTTAATGCTAGCAGTCTTTAGTAGAAGTCTTGTTTCAGTTGTATCAGAGCAGATTTCAAGGGGATTTTGTGATCCATTTGTTCTGAAATTTGGAGCATCATATTTTGAACCCAAGGGCTACCTGTGTGCCAAATTTCATCTCTATTTTGAATGGAGAGCGCTTGATTCTCAGATTCTCCCTATATGTTGGAGTCACAAAATTATCAGGGTTTGACCCCACATTGTAGCCTTGTGTCTTACGCAGGTGGACTGTAGTTAGTCAACGATCTACTGTTTGAATGCACCGAATCATGTCCTATTTAGCTTGTCCTGGTCGCCCTAAGCTCTAGAGGCTGCTCCTAAATATGAGGGAGATTTGAGCAGATTCGACTGGCTGCAATTCAAGAACTGCTACAATTTACAGATTTACAATTCCATTATACATCAGCTTGAGTGCACATGGTTGCCCAGCTCCTTGGATGCAGCTGATAAAGTTTGATGATGATTTTATGTTCTGCAATCTACCAAGAAATTCTGGTATTACTTGCAATCCAGGTACACTTTTATAAATTTCTACCCCTCATAGGCTCTTTGGTTCCTTGGGGCTTTTGGCTGCAATCTACAATTTTGGAACTATTCTTGTCAGAAATTGGAAATCCCACTAGAGGGTATCCTGCAGCAGAAGACAGATAGATGAGCCCAGGAATTACACGCAGAAGTGTTTCAACTTCATAACATCTGTACTTCACAATCAATGATGTGTATATGCAAGCCAGAATAGACAAATATAGAAGCAACAGTTATATATTTCCGTCTGTCCACAAACTGGACACAATACAAAAGGAGATGTGGAGTCCCACCAAACTGTGGTCCTCCGATCTTACCAAAATGTTCTCCTACTCTCTGCCTGGCACCTCCAGATCTCCGAGCCCACGTGCTCCTCTAAGCTTCTGTAGACTCTCTGTCCGGTGATCCCTTCCACCTTGCTGTTCGGATAGCCAGCCTAGGTGGGAAGCACCTCTTGCTTAGTCTGCAGCTTCTTCTAGGTCACCTTCACCTGGCCAAGGTAGGTCCTTCTGCTGCTCCTATCTGCTGTCCGAGGGCTGCTCCAACTGATGAGGAATGGGGTTCAAATGGCCCCTTTTATAGGGCTGAACAGCCAGGCTAAAAATAGCCGAGTGGGGTCAGCCCCTTTCCAGGTACAAAACAGCCTGGTTAGACCAGCCCAACCAGGCCCCACCCTTCTGCCATGGTCTGGGCTATATTAATTGAGAGTACCACAGCTCTTCCTTCACTCAGTAGGCATCAGTATCACAACCCATTAGCCCTGCGAGGCTCTGCTATCACACCCATGTGACCATAGGCATCCATACTCAGTGCAAACACATGCATTTAACATGGGGAGCTATTATCTTCAGCCCAAGCAAGGCCACACGCTCCCCCAGAAAATCCCAAGTGTTCACTGATCACTGGAATACCCAACAATGAGTGAAAGCATAACTGAGCCACCCCCGGTGCTCATGAGCACAAACAATCTTTGCAAGCATTCATCGTGTTCACCCTGCCGAGCAAGCCTCTTCAAAAACACAGCCCACTGCTCATTGACCAACATGACCCCCCAATCATAACCTCTATGTGCATTCCTTTTACCAGGCATATACTATGCTGGTCATTGCTTTGCTCACTCCTGGGTAGTTGGCATTTATTTCCGCCCAACCATGAGTACACAGCCCGAGGCAACAACCAGCTTATCCACCTCGTTCCTGCAAGCTGCCCAAAGGAACAACCAGCCTACCCTTACTCATCTATTTATAATAATGAGCTCTCCCATGCATTTACTCACCCGTGAGCAATCCGTACTTGAGGCTGCAGGTGCTCTGTACCACAGCCCGTACATGGCCGTACGGGCAGCACGTGGATTTCCATACATTGGCCCCCGTCCATGCACCGTACCCAACCGTACAGCGTGCACCGTACCCGACGGTACATCTCATTCATCAGCACTGTCTGCCATCCGTACAGCTCCCGCGCAGTCAGGCCGTACAGCTTCCGTGCAACGTCCGTACTGTTTGTACGGAATAGTCCGTACTGTCGTACAGCTTCAACAGCCAAGGCTGAACCACTCTAGCAGCAACTTCTTGGCCCTCTTGGCCCTAGACCTTTCATTTGCCCCCAAGGTGCAATTTCCTAGAGGGGAACTTGCACACCCTCATCCCGTGACCTCCACTTGATTCCTGGGGTCGAGGCTACAAACGAGTATCAAAACTCATGCCCTCGTGACATACCCCTAACTTGAAACATGGCAAGCAACCTCGATTGCATTTGGATGTTATAAGGATATGTAGTAACTGAAATACATGGGAATATACCATCATGAAAGCATGTATTACCATTAAAGACAGCATATATGATTGTTCATAACCTAGGATAGCAACGAATTTTACCAAGTAGCGGCGGGAAACTCTACCTCTGATCTTCTTTTCCTTATGTGCCAAAATCTGTTCTGGAACTAGGATCTCATCCAATTCCTCAACCTCTGGTTGCATCTCATCAAGCAAATCCTCTGGCACATCACCCTTGAAAGGTTTAAAGAGACTCACATGGAAAGCATTGTGAATCCTCCAGTGATCCGATAGCTTCAACCTCTTGCATGTGCAGCTCTAAGGCTGATGCTTGAAAGTACCAAACAATCATAGAATGGAATCTGAAGTGTAACGACCTTGAATGAATTGCAAGGTACAGCTGTGCCCCCTTTTATAAGTCTAGGAAAGTGGGGCAGCACACGATTGGCAGCAGAGTTGCCACGTGGCAAACCCTATGCAAGCCTACTAACACTACTAATCCTAGGACCAATCTATTCTCTCCCTATCGGCTCATGGCTAGAGCAAATAGAAAGATGTCACTGCCCACTAGGAGTAACCTTGAACTATTTCGCATGCATCCCTCAAGCTACCATCTCCCGAGTTATGTTGTGTCATAGTAGCGATAAAATCTCAGTTTATGCCTTCTGGCCTATTCAGTGAGTGGAACTCAATAGATGCAGGGCACTCCGCTCCCAGGTAGCACCCATCTACACCCCAAGATGATGTCTAGAAGACAACGGCCAGCATCGCAACCTAACATATCTGCCTTGAGCGAGGTTGTCTCCAAAAGACCATTTGAGCGTCATGCACATTTCTGTGAAACCTAGCCTACAGGTAAGATCCTCAACCATACGAGGAACGCTTTTTTTCTGTAAAAAAACAGAATTTCCTTTGACGTAATCCAATTCTTTCTAAGTACCGTTACTACAGTCCGCATGTATTGGGCCTAACTTCACTACGAACCTGATAAGAAAGCATCAACTCAGCATAATGATCCTGACAATCTCAAGACGATATTGCTTAATCTCAAGGAACATCTTAGTTAAGAGAAAAGTTCAAATACTTCAACAACGCCACGACATAGTATCCGAGTGTCGATCCAAATTTGAAAGGTATAGAAAGGCAAGCACGCACATCACGCACTTGTGATTCACATCCACATGTTGAGATGGGCACACCAAAAAACATCGAAAGCTAATTTGTGTAGACCGGCAATAACTTAAAAGATCATCTCACTCAAAACAAATTCGCAATGTGCGATAAATTTAGCGACGCTGCTAAATCAATTCCATGGACATGCAATCAGAAGTGCAGATTTGGAAGACGCTGAGCTGACAAACGAACAGCACCTGAAACAGGCTGTATGAGTTGGTGAGGGGTGCTTGTTTCTGCCATAGCTGACCTGCTATTCCGCCATCCGGAAGCCAACCGAAATGAGCTTCAACGTGTTCTCTAAGGTGTGCAAATCAAGCACCCGAGAAGTGAACTTTCTCCATTGTAAGTTATCCCTTCTTTTTCGTGCGAGGCATATGCGTTAATCTCAAGATACATATAAAAGAAAAGAACACTTTAACAGGACTTCCATAAATGGAATAGACTAGAGTGAAAGACTAGTTTAAAAACAAGGTGAATTCCATTCATTGGGCCTGCCCTTTTGAAGATATGTAAGGATCTCTCTCGAATTAAATTGATGTGCGTGGACTCTAACTCAGTCTTGACGAATATGGGCCGTGCAGAAACGAATATGGGCCGTGCAGAAACTGCAATTCACAACAGCACTTCACATGCACACTTGACCCAAATCTCCACTAATAACCAATGGTCGGATGGCACACAATAAAATGGTAATTAAATAAAACAACTACCCAATTTCAATTCGTAGGAGTGGATTCGTTACTATGACCTTCCCCTATGAGGGCAGGCCAAAAACAAGGTGAATTCCATTCATTGGGCCTGCTCAAGAGCGTTTGTTGGAGTTTGTATGTCAGGACCACCACACGAACCTTACTATTGCATGTGCTATGCATGCATTTGAGTTGGTCCAGATGTGGTCTATCGTGGACCCGTAGATTGCTATCGGTGCATCGACGAGCTGTCTCATATTATGATGGAGCATAAATGTCCGGAGAGCGATGGTGGAAGTTGATGTCCCAGTGCGTACGTCGGCGTTGATGGCGGCAAGAGCTACAACATATGATGGAGCTGTTGAGTTTTGGAGGATGGTGTACAAGTTTATTATTGCGACCTCATCAATGTCTTCATGGTAGAATATGGTGAGGAGGCATTGGGAACCAGCATTGTAAGTTTGTTGATGGTAAAGAAGTTGTATGTCTCTTGTAGTACGTCGCAATCCCAACGCCGATGTCCTTGCGATGGTGAGTAGTATCGGTAGTTCATCCCCATTATTTTCGTGAGTGCGTGTTTCTTGAAGGCATAGTATGGTTGCATCGGGTATAGTGGTTGAGCTTTCTACGTCTTGCATCGAATGAGCCAATGAGCGTGTGTTCAAGCTTTGCAAGGTATGACATTCTTCGCATGCGCTTGAGGAGTTGTTTTCTTCGAACACCCACGAACAAGAAGACCTTAATCTGGAAATGTCTTGTTGCATCCTTGGGTCGACTTTGACGTGTTTATGTTCTAACTTATACATGAGGAAGAGCTTGGAAGGGTCACAGGACATGTGAGAGAGCAGTGTAGACTAGCCCATGTGCCTGTATGTTGGCTGGATCGAATGCAAGCGCTTCCATTGTCAGTCCCTGCGATCGATGGTGGACGGTTCAGGCAACTGCAAGTTGCAGGGGGAATTGCATTCGTGAGACCATGTCCAAGTTGTTATTTCCAATCTGGAACTCACGAGTGACCTGAAGTATTGGTGTCCAGTGATATTCGGAACATGAAATACATCATACAGGTATTTCTTTTTCCCATCCTGCATAGACAAAGGAATTTTACCAATCTACACAATAGGATATGCAGTATCATCACCAATCTCCACAAATCCTGGTCTTTTCATTTTCCTTGCATCCTGCATCCATTCTGCTCCATGTTTCCACAGAAAGGAGGTACATATTGAGATAAAGGCAAGAACTCTCAGTTCATGCATTGCACTAACAGGAAGATGCAACCTGTTAAGCGCAAAGCCATTAACAACTCATGAATTTGATCCATTCTGACCCCGTTACTATGTCCACATGTTCCAAGTGCTCAAATGTTTGTTAAACAACCACTCCATACTGGGTCCCCCCGCTAGACTATTTCTTCATGATGGAGTTCCAAATAAGGGCACGTAGCATGACCAGGGTTGCTATGCTGCAAAGGTGCACTAGCTTTTGGGATTGAGACAGACGATGCCATTGCAACATATATTGACTGACACATCATGCCAGACCTCTGTCTCTTTAACCTTTTGGAAAAAGAAATACAAAACATGCAAAAGAAGGTGGGGGAAAGGTTGCAGGGTCGGCCCCAATGACCAAAACCCAGATACTACATCCACTACCTAATAATACTGAGTCGTGGCACTAGGAAGAGCCTCAAGAAAATTTCATAGACCCTGGAGGAGACAAGTACAGTGACACTTAATTTTGACATGTTCTTCAAGTAGATCAAAATGTCACTGCCCGATTACATTACTGCCGTGCAAAGCAGCATCTCTCGGCCCACAATATTTATTAAAAGAGATCCTAAGGATTTGTACACCAACAACTTTAACTCGACTATATCGAAACTTTGGGGAGCCAACATAGATATTAAATCTGTCTTGAACCCACATGCGGCTGCAACTTACTGCACATCGTACATGACAAAAGTGGATAAAGAGACTACTCAGGCTGTGAAGCACTCTTGCCCCGGGAGTTTGAGCAATGTCTCCCTTGCGCGAATGAGCGCTTGCGCAACATCAAAAATGCAATCCTGAACACATAGCACATCAACGCGCAACAAGCCGTTTACCTTTGCCTATCCTTACCCTTGACAAATGCAAGCATGGATTTCACCTACATCAACACAAGCCTAGCAAAAGAGCGGATGCTACTACTCAAGAGAAGGATGCACCTAGAGAAGCTGGAGCCAAGGAGCACAAACTTTTTTTTTGGGTGATATAATCAAGAAGTACATGGACCAAGACTTGTCATGTGAACACATTTGCCTGGCGTGCTTCGCGAAAGTGAGTACATGATAACCGACAAAACCGTGCAAGGAGACGAGAGAGAATTATTCGATTCAATAACTACAGTGAGGTGAAGGACCCCGAGAATCATTACAGGGAGCTATGCTTGTTGTACCTACCCTTCATGGACAAAGAGCATTTCCTCTCCACTGACATCTTCACGTGGTACAACATGTACTGCTTCCACATTGAAGAGATTGAGACAAACCGTGCTCTATTTGACAAAAACTACTCCTGCCCAGTGCTGCTCGACAACTCTTTGTCCACCTCAACCACCAATCGTAGCACCGGACCTGCTACTCCTATGCAAAGACAAAGCTTCGACTTAGGCTTGGACATGAACATGCACCAGAGAAACAAGCCAAGCCGCAAGCAACAACAGTAGCACGACGCAATCATGCCAAACAACAAATACTATGGGTTGCTCCGGGAAATGAACTACAAGTAGTGTGTAACACTAGAAGACATCATGCTCAAAAAAGTTAAGGCGCCTCAAACACCGTTCCATCTTCTCCTTTTCGGAAGCAGGGATAGGGAAAACTTTCATGCTTATGCTACTGGTGCAAGTGTTGCTATGCTTTTACACGCACATGGAAACTTCAGATGTTGCTCGCCTACACAAGGAGAGCTGCACACGCGGTCAGTGCATGACTTTGCACTCAGCACTCAGCTCTCGTTGACTTACACGTTGACTTACACATCGCTATCTGCAGAGAAACTACAGACTCTATTTGAAAGGTACAAGGAGGTCCAACTGTTGGTGATAGAAGAGATCTCCCTCGTTGGGCTAAACACCTTTGTTGCAGCGAACTCCCGTTTGCGTGAGATAAAACATAACCACAGCCAACCATTCGGCGGCGTAGATGTCCTGCTATGTGAAGACCTTTGCCAAGTAGGCCCTACCAAAGACTCTTGGGTGTTCCTCAAAGTTGTTGTACTACGAGCTATGCCAACCAATGCGACAAGAAAATGGAACCTTCCTTGCCATCCTCAACAGGATCAAGACCTAGGTGCAATCCAATGAGGATCTTTGATTCCTCAATAAGCTATGCCTCAAAGAACCACAGCATAAAGAAAAAATCCCCCACATGTTTTACTTAAACGCTTCTAAGGGTAGTCGCAACGAGTACGTATTCAACAGGTTGCAAACACCTGCCCACATCCTTAAGGCGAAAGACACAAGACAAATCATGCAACAAGTCCATCAAAACACCAGTGGACTCTAGGATGATGGCCGATCTGCACGGTTAATTGCACCTCAAAGCGAGCATGATCGTAGAGATCTTTTTCGGAAACATGAACATAGTCGACGGTATAGTCAACGGGGTAGATGGCATCTTCATGGACAACCACACGTAGTCTAAACTGTATGTGGCTTAGGTCACAGGTCCACTAGAGATTGGAGACAAATTTGGAGTGTAGACACGTTCAGAAAACAAACACCTATACAAAAAAAGGATGCTCACAGAAGTTATGTCTCCCCCTTCTCTAAGCCCCCCCTTCACTCACTGGCTCCTTCACGTGGCATTGAGATGGACCACAGACCTTTGTGGTGCAATGGGGTGAATCCGCAAGCCTTGTATGATAATGCAAAAGAAGAAGCACGTAAGTGGTTTGTCAAATTTGTAAAGCACCCAAAAGTGGAAGCGTAGACTAAGGACGAGCTCATTTATTGGAAATACAATAGAAAGGCATCAGCATTTCCCTTTAGTTCATCGCACATTTTCGAGCACGTGTAGAGAGATTGGATAGTGTGGCATCACGACCTATCATTCTTGATCCTCAAGGTCTAGCATCGCCCGCCCTATGTGTGCAATAGCTTCCATGTGTGGTAGCACAACTACTTCTACCTTTGCTTCCATTTCTACCTCCTCCTTTATGAGTGGCGCTTCATCCACACATGCAGATGGGACTCCCACTTCATCAACCTCGAGAGCTATCCAATCTAGCCTTGTGGCCTTATGTCAATCTTAGGAGGAGGGCACAGGTACATGTAGTAATGTGCTGATTCTTTTATGGTGTAGATGTACCCAGTGTAAAAACCTACAATCCTTGATATGGTGAAGGAGATTGTAGCCTGTGGAATATCTTACACTCCTCCCTCATATGAGGCCCTACACACCACAATTTTGGCAACAAATACCATCACCATAGAGTAGGCTTTGACTCCCATTAAAGACACATGGATGAAATGTGGTGCCATATTAACAAGAGATGGATGGAGTGACACAGTGAGCCACTCTATTCAGGGCATCATTGCATACTCTAGAGGTATCAGCTTTTTCATTAAAGCTACCAATAATTCAAAGGAGGAAAATTCAGCCAAGATAACATTTAGTACGTGGGGGGGGGCAGATAACATTATTTAGTTTGTTTCTGATGGTGAGAACTCCAAGACGGCCACATGGACATTATTGAAGAGAAGTACCCTCACCTTACCTTCACCCCTTGTATGGAACATGGGCTGAATAATCTCTTGAAGGATATTGATAAGCTACCTTTATTAGTTTTGAATGAATGAAGTACATTGTAAAACAACATTCGAACAAGCAATAGAATCATATGAGAGTTCACAAGCACATAGGTATTATAATGTAAATCTCATATTTGATGGCATCTTTTGTATTGTTGGTTGGTGAGCAAAAATGTTACTATTGCATCTGATTTGGGCTATTCATGGAGAGACGGGTATGAGTCTCAAAACATACAGAAGGAAGGGGATCCTTTCTGTTGTACAATAAAAAACATAGAATTTCATACTATATGTTGCCTGTCTCTATAGTGGGCTTTAAAGTTGTTTCTTTTGTATCTTACCTTAATTTCACTATGTGCTTTAGTAATTGGTCCATCAATTAGTGATGAAAAATAGGTGAAGCACATATACTAAGCTCAGTACATCTATGTTTTCATGTAGGAGAAAGATATTTGCATACAAACATGCTACCACTATAGGGATAGCGTATGGAGGTTATGTATGGAAGATAGGGTAAATTCATACTCATGGTGGTCGAGAGTTTGTGCTTCACATTTATGGCCTTCTCTCTATCATTAATGATGCTACTTGTAGGGTCCCATTTCACAGCATTATGTGCTAAGAGGTTTGACTTTCATCTTTTCATCTTTGCATTTGGATCCCTTTGAAATCGAGGGTTAGTATTTAGACATTCACACTACAATGCCCTTATGTTAGAGGCTTTGGAGAAAGCCATGACTTTGGTTGGCCCTTCTAAAGGGGGTCTAAATGTTTGTTGTAAAAGAGTACAAAATGGAATCATTACTCTTTGTTTGATAATCTCTTTCTCTCTCTCTCTCTCTCTCTCTCTCTCTCTCTCTCTCTCTCTCTCTCTCTCTCTCCCCCTCTGTCCCTCTGTCCCTCTCTCTCTCTCTTCGAATTTGTATATAGTTCTCTCTCTCTCTCTCTCTCTCTATATATATATACTCACTTGTGAGGAAGGCTCTGGATGTTTGACCATGCTTTTGTTGACATGTAGCAATGGGATAGTCTCAAATACTCAACGCTCCTTTCCTTTTTGCAACATCATTATCTAGAGTTTCCCATTGACTCTTAAGATTTAAACATGCACATGAGGGCATGTAAATGCACATGTATACATAATACGCATACACAAAGCCAATTTTGTACCATTGTTTCTATCTAATTTAAGTTGTTTGGAGGGCAATATTGGGGACCAACATATTTTTCTTTGGATCCCCAGTATTTGTTGATCAACATGTGTTAACGTCATTTATCGATGACTATGTCATATGGTTCATTTTGAGTGGATATCATATAAGTATTCATGTTATCCTGTATTCTTGTAAACTCATGGTAGTTCATTATCGACAGAGTTCATACTCACGACTAGAAATGACGTCATACATTTATATGATGCACATGTAGATATACATGCTCCTCCATTTGTATAAATATGCTAATGATAATAGTAATCAATGAGCCTCCCATTAGATCAAGAGTCTACGTAACAACTTTTGATGCAAAGGAACCATTGGTGTTACATCTTGTTCTTTGTATCGGTGGCAATATCAGAGATATCTTTCTAGTATGTATGTTATTTTCTAATTTTGGTAATTCTATAAAACATAGAATTATAAGATATTGCAAAAATAATTATTGATGTTATTGTTCTAAGATTTAAAATCAATCTTTTGTCTATATTATATAGAGTTTCCTTTAATAGTGAAAGTAAATTGTCAAACTTCAAATCAAAAGTCGATTTTCTATCTATATTTCCTAGAGGTTTCTTTATTAGTGAAAGTAAACCGTTGCTTAACATGCGGGGAAGTCCCTTTTAGTTCAAGCAAACCATTCTCAAGGAGGGATGTCATGTATTTTTGCAATGAATCATCATTGATCTAGTTGATTACTTGCTTACAATTGCTTTTGGGATTCTTATCATATTAGTTATTATTACAAGAAATGTGTAAGGGCATTTGATGGACGTGCACAAATTTCATCCTTCTCAACCTAGTGCCTACATCATAAAGTCCCTTCTCTCTTCTTCATCCAATTATCTTCCTATCAAATCCTTTCAAGAAAAATAGAGAGTTTCTACTTTAGGATGCCATGTGTCATCCATGCATCTTTGTAAAGCTCAAAATCATGTCTTTATAAAATGTTCGTCATGATCAAGGATGCATTGTATAAGAACACTTGGGATTTATGTAACTTGCCACTAGGAAAGAGAGAAATTGCAAACAAATGGGTCAAGTACAATTCAGATTAGCTTCATCATCATGCTAAAACAAGACTTATTTGCAAATTTCGACATGAAAGATCTTGGATTTATGAATTATTGTCTTGATATCAAGATTTGGAGAGACTCAAATAGCACCTTTATGCACCATCAAAAATATAAAGATAGTCTATAAAGGATTTTGCAAGATTGCAACCACTTCCATGGAGCAGTATTTGAAACTTACCAAAGAACAAAAAACTCTATGGTCAATATGTACTATTGTTGCAAAGCTATTTGTAAAGGGCCACCCTAGTTGCTCTTTGAGACTCAAATTGTTATAAATACATTTAAATGAATAATTCTACTAGACTCATCAATGTTTATCTAATATAAGGAAGAATTGAAAATTTGATGTCCTTACATCTTAGATTGTCCTTTTTTTAATCGAGATTGCTCGTTCAAGATTGTGTTGCATATGTTTAGCAAGTAACATCATGTAAATAGGGTAGCTAGTTTTTGTTCAAAGCATAGGGTAGGTTATTGATGTTGCTGCCATCATTTCTTAGCTTAACTTTGCCTAAGAAGCTTGTTGCATTGGCCGGTTAACTTGGATTCTAAGTTTAAGGACTTTCCTTGTCCTCCATTGCTCTCTTTCTACTCTACTTCATTTAGTGGAATCATAACTAGATCAAATTTTTTGTAAAGTTCATTGGAGATATAGAATCCTATAGAGGTCTCATTTTATCGTGGTGGTTGATATGAGCATCCTTCCATATTTTTAATGCTATTCTAACAATGCATCCTAGCTACTTTTTGAAGATTTCTCCCTTATTTGGAGGTCATCGCCTCTCTATACTTCCCATCATTATAGTATGTAATGTGCCTAATCATATGATGGAATCATAGTATCATGATGTGTATTTAGGGAGGTCTAATAGTTATTAAATGTTGCTCTCATAGTTTGTACCTAGGTTTTCAATGCTTAGGTATTAGTCATAATTTGTGATGATAGTGGTGCTTTTCTTTTCTTTTTCTTGGTAGGGAAAATGAGATACATATTATATCATATCAACTTAGTAAAATACATAAGTGAACCTAAATCAGGCCTAGAGCCTATGAACCCAAAACTTGAAACAAGTAAACCAAGAACTTAGAATATGTAAACCCAAAAATTGAAATGAATGAACCCAAAACCAAGAGCTCAAAACTTGGAACAAGGGAACCATGTCAAACTGGCATGAAAATAAGTGAACCAGAAATAAGTGAAGTCAAAACCCAAAACTAGATACACGTGAACTCAAAACAAGTGCAAATAAACCAAAGCCCAAAACCTACGAACCTGAAACAAGTAGAGCCAAACCTCGGGAGCAAGTATCCTTCTTCTTTCAAAATTAATCTCATTATATGTGCAAGCATCTTTTCTTCAGTGTGAATCCAAGCTCATACAAATCAAATTATAAGTAAATTAATGTGTGTGTGTGTGCAGGTGAGTACTCATGCGCATCAATATGTGTGTGTGTGCATGTGCATGCATGCTCGCATACCTGTGTGTGTGTGTGTTGTTTCAATGTTTAGAAAAAGACTCTTGTGTACAAATTTGATATTTTTATGAACTAAAGGAGATTCCATCAAGAGGTCATTATAATAATATATATTAAAATGGATTTTTAAGGATTAAATGGGGACGATATGGTCAAGTGTGAGAGAAATATCTTTTTATTAGTGCTCCAAAAGCATACAAGGTTTGTTACTTGTATACATCCAAATGTTAAAACACGAAGATCTCATAACATTGCAATGTAAGAGTTATTAATCTTGACTACTTTTTGTCACAATAAGAAGTACACTCAAGCAACCTACCAAAAGAACTAGAGCTAGGTATTCTTTGGAAAAGGAGGGAAACATTAGATAGAAATCAAGACCACCCATATTGTGAATTATGCTAGTTTGCATATATCATCCTTTGTTGGAGCTGTGGTGAAGAACATAAGTATAAAAACTTAATAAGTGCAACAAGGCGTATCACAATAGATATCCTTAAGAAAATTATGTTGAATTGGTTAGTGAATAGTTAGCAAATTAATAACAACCCAAGGGAAAGGTCAATAATTTTAGGAAACTACATACATGATGATCTCAAGTTCATGTCATAAGCTACTCACAAAGAGATTTCCAAGCTATAAAGATATTTATACCTACCTTTCTAGATATCAATATTTTGTAAGCATGTTTTCAAATGAAATCACCCTATGTTAAGAGCATTCAGCATGAGACAGATCATGTGATGTATAGGAGAATGATCATGACACATATCATGTGAGATGCACCATGTGACATACAGGGAGAAATGATTGTAAGTTTAATGCTGGCTATTTTTATGTGTTAGCTGATTTTAAAAGAGGCCACTCAATAATTACTCCATCCTTTACAATCACAAATTGGGTTAAGAAATTGGAGAAGATAATTGAAAATGGATTTAAGCTAGGTGAACATGCTAAAAAAATTTAAGTAATTTTTTTTGCCATATGTAAGTTTAAGAAGCTATCATAACCTTTTGGAACCAACCAATAATTCTATTACATCTACAAATGATTACAATACAAAGCTAGTAAGAGATTGGAAATACCATGAGCTATATTAATCTTAATAAATCGAACAACTCTGATTGCCCAAAGCATGAACTAATAATTCTTCATGTTACTAGCATTAAAGAGTTAAAACTTATTATTTATTTCTATTTTGCAAAGAAATAAAACTTCTATTAATGCTTGAAAACCCCCATACAAATTAGCTACCAAAAATAGGGCTTGTGATGGTCAATACAAGAGAGAAAACTAATTGACTTAGACTAGTCGGCTGGTAATCCCGGCCCATTGCCTAGGGACTATCCAAAACAAGGGCTAGCAGCCAGGAAGGAGGCTTATATATCCATCGAATATCTCTTATTGAGAAGGTGTAGAATATGCATGCTGGCCAGGCCATGCAAAATGCTCTCATCACTTGGTGGTACCTCATGAGCCTATGACCCCGTGCTCCTAGTAGGCGTGCACAGTGAATATGATGTCCTGCCAAATGGCTACAACACCGAGTGTAGACACCAATGCAACCTACTACCTCCCCATCACTTGACTACGACAGGCAACACAGATGTTCCCGGCAGTGATGCTGGCCACTGTCTCTCACATGCTATCCATTGATAATGGCTATGGGCAAGTGAGGAATGGTGGTACTAAATCAAGGAGGTCCATCCAGGAAACTTGATCACCATGAATATTGTGTCGATGATAGGGGATCAACACCTAAAGCATGATGTCCCTCTCCATGACACAATCCCCCCCTAAAGTCCATCTGCATCCTCTGTGTCCTAGCCACAATTCGAAGTGCTACCTTCCAAATGCTATGTGCCATAGAACAGCTGCATAGACAGTGAGGGATAGTCTCTAGCTCACCCTCCATGCATCTAGCACACCTGCCATCTACCCTCATTAGCTCTAGCAAGGGACCTATAGGTAAGCCCTCGTGAGCCACCATCTAAAAGAAATAGGAGATCTTTTATGGATGTAGGCTAGACCATAGACGTGGCCAAAATTGGCTAACCACCTCCTTGTGAACCTCCTACTCCAACCAATGTCACTCCCTTGATGGGATCCATGTCGCTACCTCCAACTGGATATGTCTATCAATGTGGGTCGTATAAGAAAAGAAAGGTACCTCCTCTACTATGTTTGTGTGTCCCTACCGCACTAGCTAGATATAATCTGTGGGAGGCAGTGGATTGGGCTAGAGAGGAAACTGAGCCCCTCGCTATCCTTCTCTTAGATTTTGAGAAGGCGCATGATAGAGTGGAGTGGTCCTTCCTTGAGGGAATGATGAGAAGATTGGGTTTCTCAGAGTAGTGGCTTCGGGGGTCTCAGCACTTTATGTAGGGAATTCTAGCCAGGTGGCAATTGGTGGCCACACAGAGGAGGCAATTCCTTTATCCCAATTGGTTTGACATGGTTGCCCTCTTGCGCCTTTCTTCTTCCTTTTCATGGCAGAGGCCATGGGTAATTTCCTACACTCTTAGGCTACTGGTCTTTCAGGCATGAGGCTCCCAATTTGACAAGAGGATGAGTTATTCGACTCAGAGTTTGCAGACGACACAATGTTGTATGTGGAGGGGTCAGTGGCGAGCCTAAAGACAGCAGTCAAGGGGGCTTTGGCCATCTATTACGAGGCTTCCATGGCACAGATCAATTGGACCAAATCTATAGGCTTCTTCATGGGCATGGAGGAGGTCTAAGAGATCCGCGACTGGGAGGTAATTCTTGGTTTTAGGTGGGTCCCACACAAATAGACTACGAGGTACCTAGGTTATCGGGTGGGGTTAGATATCACGGTAGAGCAGTAGATTGACGCCTTGGATCTAGAGAGCCTTTAGTGCAAGCTTCTATATTAGAGCTCAGTCAAACTCTCCCTACTAGGCAGTGCCCTCGTTGTTTTCAAGCAAGTTTTACTCATGACGTCCTGATACATTACATCTTGCTAGTGCTTTCATAGGGGCTACATGGGAAGACGACTGGTGGGTAATTTTCTTTGGGGGGGCTCGGATGGCACACAAAATACCAAGGCTAGAGCAATGTATGCAGACAATGATCCTTCCACTGGCTTGGGTGGGTTTGGGAATTATAGACTCAAGGATGCAGATCTGGCCCCTCCTAAGCAAGCTAGTGGTCCACGGGCTCACATTGGGCACTGAGCCCTGGAAGCTCCTCCTATAGAGGAGACTTCTCAGGAACACCCATCGGACAGGTGGTCAGTGGTAGTAGTTCTATAGGTGGATTGTCTCAAAGGGACTACTCACAAGGAGAGGATCCCCCTTCATGAGGAGTTTGATTAGGGTGTGGTGCACAGTGTCAGGAGGGCTCACCCAAACCAGCCCATCGTGCAGAGAGGAGTTCAAGAGACAGCCTATTCTCTGGCACCATGAGGTTAGAGATGCCGATGGTAGGATGCTCAGACAGAGGACACACATCAGTTGGGCATAGCGGCCAAATGATATCTTTAGGTCCTAAAGCTAGCTCCCCAGGGATACAGAGGCTAGATCAGAGCCACTTGCTCACCGGCGAGGCATAGGCATGCACATGTTCGACACATCGATCCCTGAGTCGTGGTGGGAGGGGCTATGTAGCCCCTAGACTCCTCACTGCTGGGATGGGCAGTTCTCATGGATGAGAGGACCTCTCAGGGCCCATTTTCCAGAGAGCACCTGGGATTCATCCTACGTAGGTTTTATAGTGTGGGACCAGGTCGCTTTCTTCAGGATGAGTCAGAGAGAAAGGTAGAGGAGCTGATAGCCTTAGAGAATATAGAGTGGTAGAGGATCAGGGTGGTTGGACGAGTGGGTAGAGTGTGACATATAGATCAGACCACAGTTTTATCCAGCCCAGAGGGATCAGTTTGGCAACTTTGCTAATGGGGGGGCGGCAGGCCTAAAACTCAAATTATAAGTTAACAATAACACAATGAAAGGAGCTGTTAGCAAATCAATAATACCACCAGTCAAAAAGTGATCCTATAATTATACCTTTTGTGATATCACAAGTAGTCTTACTAATGTGCTAAATTCTGAACATCCATACAACTAGAATTTAATCATGAGATACATTTCCATCAATGATTATTGAAATCAAAAGCATGTAACACAATATCATCTATGTCCTAGAATGTGTAAACCACTAGTTGTGATATAGCCCACCATTCAAGGTCAGTCAAAGATTCACTAAAACACATTTATATTAGTAATACACAAAAGAAATATGAAGCACACACATTAATCTTAAAAAATAACTATAGAGCACTTGAAGAAAATGAGAATTATATCATACTAATTTTTGAAAAAATAAAGTTGATCATGGTATGAAGTTGAGCTTACAAGGGTGAGACAACAAACTCTTAAGCAAGCTCTTAATATATTAAAATGAAAAATCCCACACAAGGTAGGAAGGGGATGTCATAAGGACGTGCCATTTAAAAAATAATGGTAAAATTAGAGAACCAATTCATCAGATATCCAAGGGTTAGCTATCATGATGGATCCAATCAAGAAATCATGCAACAAACAAATGCAAAGATTTCATTAGTATTCTACAAATGTAGAGACACGGTTACACAATATAGGAGATAGGATTAGAGTGTTGCCAACTGTGCTCAACATAAGTTTACCAAAGCACTACATCAGCTACTGGGTTGGAGCTAGTCAAGATTAAAAGTTCTCAAGTCTATTATTTTGGAATGACTACTCATAACAAGACCTCTATGAGTGAAAACATAAGCAATACTATCCATTTTGGAATCATTATTGTTTGGAACCATGGAAAAGGAGACACATTATAAGAAGCCAATCATTATAGGCAATCAATCATATACTATGGGGGAAATAAGAGAAAGTGAAAGAGAAAGATAATGTAAGACCCACCAATGAGCCAGAAGCAAAGAAATGGATACAAACCCATGAGAGGGCCACTATGTTAAAACCCCATAGAGCAGGTGCGATCAAGGGGTATTTAAAAGAACCCCTTCTTACAGATTTTTACAAACCTATATACACCCTTTCCGTAAATTTTGAGATAATTAAAGTATCCCTTATGTATGGAAATTTTTGCTTTTTGAATTAAAAAACCCCTTATGTATGTATATTTTCTATAACTCCATAAAAATATAAAACCCCTTTTGTTGATTGCACGTGCTATCTTACATATTTCTTAGTGGCCTGTCACATCATGCCATGATTAATGAAGGCAGAACAACGTGGGAGAGAGAGCAAGCAATCCCATCATTAAGGATCATCTCAACACAAGACAAGCAACATCAGTAAGAAGCCATGAAGCATCAATTGAGACCCCCATCCAAAGGAGAACAATGTAAAATTTTATATTATCAACATTAACCAGTGCCTATACATGCCATAAATTTATTCAGAGCTAGCAAAGGGAGGTAAGGGTGGATCATGTGGGGATCACCGCCCCATCCCTACCAAACAACCATGTAACCATGTAGCTTGATGCAATCTGTAGGAAGAGCACTAAGAGCAAATATCAAGTGGAATCCTAGTACTTCAATTGACATTATGAAATCATGATGATTCAAAAAAATGGAGAAATTGCACTCCAATTTTAAAATTTTAATTATAAATACTTAAAACATAAAAAGTCATGTATCCAAATTTTATGTAATCCTTGAACTACAAAACATATCCCTATCAACATTTGATGTTAACAAGTCAATAAGCAATCTTCTCCTTATGCAAACTATACATACAAGTTCATGGAATTAACATGGGAACACCATGTTCTTAAAGTTAAAGTGAACGAGAAGCTACATAATCTTTATGTTGTACTATTGCTTTAGGGGTCTATATAGTTATGTTATTATACCCTTCCACTTCCTTCTTGGAAAGCATTCAAACTCTTGTATTTATCCTATGCAGTACTCTAATATTTTCTTCCTCTTCCAACATACATATTGTGCCCATATACTTCTTGATTTTCTTAGCATTTTTTTTCAAGACATTATGAACATTTATTTTCTCATACATTATCAAACATGTTATCGTCCATATTTTGCTCTTGGTCTGTACCATACCATAGGTTGCTACACTTCAACTTTCATCCCTACTTACAGCTGACCGAACCTCACATTTTGACATTCATCGTCTGATGCTCAGATTATCATAAAATCATAAACTTGTACTTTTATTCCTAGTACAAAATCTCCTTTGACTCCTTGTATTCCAAAAAATAGACCCATTAACCCACTAACTGTTATGAAAACATGTTTGGTGTGGAGTGAAAACTACATAAAAGGGACATTTAATAGGGATTAAGGGCCAAATGGACTCCAAGGGGCCTTGCACACCAATGGGCCAACTACACTCTATTAGCCAACTCTTTCTGGACAACTACTCGATATATTGTGAAAACTAAAAAAGAGCCATTTTCATCGAGATTAGGGGGCAACTATAAGATTTCCATCATTTTTCCTTGAAAACAATTTTATCACATACTACCTTTATCCTTCAATTACCCAAGCCCTAGTCATCCCAATAATTCACTCCAAGCTGACCATTTATTAAATGCTTGGTAAGGCGCGAGAAATCTAGAAAGGGATAGTTTTAAAGATTAAAAGATTCCCATGGTAAATTGACCTTATACAAACCTTTCTCCCACCATTTCATACGTCCTTACATACAATGGGTGACAATGGGTGAAAGGGTAAAAGAATAGATTGTCTTGCAATCCCATCAAATAGAATACATATGGTATAATCATACCAATGTACATCTTTAGACACTTCTGCGCCATGCATGGTCCAGAATGAGGAAATCGCATGTCTAGCCAAACAAAGGATACATGACCTATATCAAAATTTACAAGTACATAGAAATGACTCAAATGAAAGCCTTTATCGTCATATGTGTGTGTGTGCATGTGTGTGTGCATGCATGCACACACACACACACACATGGCATAAGCCTATTGATGCACATGTTGAGATGGCACTCATGCACCATACATAGACAAAAATAAGGAAATGCACATGAAAGGCCATACAAATGATGCCCAAAAATAACAAAGCTTGAAAGTGTATGGACCGTACTCAAATGAATGCCTCTACATCTCCATCAAATATACATACTATGTTATAAGCCTATCGATGTGCATTTTCTTAACACGTATGCACCATATATGGACCAATATGAGAAAATACACATGTCCAATCATACAAATGATGTAAAACCCATAGCAAACGTTGAAAGTACATGCAACTACTCAAATGAAGTGATTTACAAAGTTTTTTCCCCATGAAATATAGATACATATGGTATGAGCATACAAATGCACATTTTTATACATCCATGCACCACACATGCATGGCCTTAAATGAAGAAATATGTATGCTTTACCATACAAATGACATCAAAATTTGCAAGTACATGAACTCACTCAAATGAATGCATCTACAAAGTTTGGTCGTGATTGAATACCACCACTTCAAGCATGAGCCTACTAATGCATATTTCTAGAAACTTATGTATGGGATTCATTCACTCTTCACTGATGGACCACCATTGAAAATTTGAAAATAATGCCTTAAGACCTCGTAAGCCATAATCAAAGAAAAGGAGAACCCAAAGTATCATGATATAATTTCATTGGGTAGATGCATTAGTAGGGGAATGGATGAGGCTACCATGTGACAACATGATGGTTGCTACAAGGACAATAGAAAGAGATGCCTCTTAATGTCGTTTTAGAGTGGTGGGTTCAGACCACGGCCACTATGGATGAGGAAATAGAATTGGAGGATGGCCCTTGAGTGTGGTGGTTCACACTAGTCGACGGTCATTAGGTTGTACATTTATGCCACCACCATGTGATTGGTGTAAAGGGTCAAGGAGATAAAATGCGCCAATCATCTAGCATTTGGAGGATGGCCATGGAGTGGATGGACATCACGGGTCAGTAGACACAAATAATGTCTAGGCCCGTCCCTACTATTAGGCCAACTCAGACAATAACATTTCAAGCCACCTTTTGGAGGATGACCGATGGGTGGTGTGAACCAAGCCTTAAGGTAGCCAAATGGGCTACTCATGTCATCATTTGAGGTAGATTGTTTGCCCTGATTAAGTTTTGATTGTGGGAAGATCCCATGGATAGGGTTAAAGGATTGGGGTAGAGCACATAGATATTGGTCACTAAGTACACTTGGTTGACTAGGGTGGTCCCATGGGCTATCCAAAAACTAAGACTATTTTTGCCCATGTGCTAGCCTATCAACTTTGGTCTCACTCCCCCTTATTCCCCTCATATGGGGGCCGAGGCTCACCAGTGGAGAGTTGACCCTTACTTACCAATACTCCCTCTCAAGCCACCATGGTTTGATACACACTTTGTCAAAGAGATGCTCCCTCTTCCATTCAAAAGCTTTGAAGAAGGTCCATGAGCTTGCACCCTCAGTGCCTCCAAAACTACTTCACATTGCACATGTACAATTGAATCTAGTTTGGGACAATGGTACCATTCCAGCAACACCAGCTATTGGCATTGTCCATCCAAGTCTCGAATATGCCAAAGTCTTTGAGATACCCAAGCACCAACAAGTCCATCTAGTTGTCTTCCTCACGTTGGAGCATGTGGACTCACCTTGTGTTTGGTCTAGGAAGTGTTTACATCAAGAGATTTAGCATACAAAGCCAGTTTGGTGCCATACCTCCACAATTGTATGCTATAGGATTTGACAAGTCTTGTACTTGGATTTGATATATATTATATATTCTATTTGGTTGTATATTTGTGTACTTTCTCCAAACTTGAATTTTATTCTACTTCTTATGTGCACATAAAGTCAGAGTGTGATATGATAAAGCACTGTGTGAGTATTTTTGGGAAATCTTTTATTGTGCATTGGTAGAGCTTGGCTCAACAATAAGAGTCCCCATTGATTCTAACATGGTATCTAAACTAGAGGTACATACTTGAATTTTCCAATAGGTATAGACCCTCATATGGGAGAGAATGGTGCTAGTAGCCAATTTATAGGCCTCAAAGGTAGCCTAATTGGCTTGTTTTGGCCAACCAATGATTGGCTATGGATTTGGTCAGCTGCAATAGGTTGGGGAAGAAAGCAAGACATAGACTTAGTGATATTGAAAGTGGGCCACTAAGTTGTCTACTAGGTGGGTCAGTTAGGCCTATCTAAGTCGATCTCCATCTCCTTTTAAGTAGCTACCATTTGGGGTTCCGTCCATTCATTAGTGCACATCTTGTAGATCATCTCTAAGTATGAAGAGAATAGGGGTCCCTAGCTACAAAGGTTGAGATTATATGCTCCTCCTTCAATGCCACACTAATTGCCTTCAATGCTCCTCCTTCAATGCCACACTAATTGCTATTCTACCTTGATGTAGATGTGCCACAAATTAGTGAGAGCACCAAGTAGGCTATCTCGAAGTTTGTTGCAGGTCTAGGTACAAATTTGGCACGATTTGTACTTTGATAATATAAGGATTATATTTATATACATATATGTTGTACCTTCTAAATTTGAAGTGTTTTCCACTTCTGACTTCTCTTTTGGTTGTAATTATGTCCCTTCCACTATACCCCAAGCTTTTGAGCTTTGAATCAATGCTAATGATGTATGCTTGCCTGATTTATTCACTTCCTCAACTACTTTATGTTTTTACCTTGAATTTATCAAAGGGTCAGTTGCTTACTAAGATTTGCTTATGATTATGATTGGCAATTTCCATTGCTTTATAGGTTGTGCCATCTATTATTTGCCCTTTTTGTAAAGGACCTTTCTATCACGTGACCTTCTTATTTCTACAAATATTATTTGCTGGATATTTCCTACAATCTTTCATAGGTGTGTTAGACCCTGTTCTTTAAGAGTACATGTTTTACATTGCCTTTGTATAACATACTCTTCCTACTATAGGTTTTATTTTAAGTTGATAGGGAACCCTTGACAGGGCTCCAATGCCCAAACTCACTTGTGAGGGTGAAAACACTTACTCCATGGTTTCATAGTCCCTTAAAACTTTTCATGTGTGCATGAACTAGAAGATTGCCCAAAGCTTTTCATGTGTGCATGCACTACAAGGTTGCCCAATATTTGAACCTTCATATCAGTTGGCTCTAATAAATGAAACAAATCAAGGGAGGTATGCTAGACATATTTCCCCCCACACATAGTAGGATGAATCATGCACACACATTGACTGAATTGCTACAAATGGAAATGCCAATCATTGGCTACAAGATGCAACTGAAAATGCAACAAATAATTGCAAACACACAATGGACCCATGCATTGCACAATTAAAATGGAGAGAGAAGCCACCCTTTGATCTCTTAGAAGGGTAAAGCTCAAGCTTCCCATGTGGCATTAACATAGTATATCCAATGAAAATCCTTTAAAAAACACACGTAATACAACCCTAGAGTTTGTAAGGTGGTATGCAGTTGCATGTTGGCAAATCCACACCAATTAGACTAAAGATATGGTGCCACATGACAGGCATCCCCTCCATCCGTGGTGGATGCATGTGGGGGTATGCCACCTCATATGGCCCCTTCAAACTCCCTAACCACCTACCAAGGAACGTGTTTAGCCACATCAATTCGATCAATGATACAATGGATACATGTGGGGAATGCCACTTCATGTGACCCCTTAAACGTCTCTAACCACCTACCAATAATATGAAATCGTAGGTGCCCTAAGCCAGGACGTGAAGTTTGATTTGATCTTTTAATAATCATAACCTCAAATCACCCAAGGTGAATTAATCAACTAAATACATAGTTTCAAAAAAACCTAAAATCACCGCAAGGATGGATTAATTAACTAAATCCATAGTTTAACACTCACTTTTCCAATACAGTGTACATCAACATATCTCCTTTTGATGCACTACAATTTTTCCTCATCTCCTCCTCTGTGGTTTTTGCACATACATCATCAAGATTGATGTTTTCCTTTCAATTTCCTATATGTGTGTGTGTGTGTGTGTGCGTATGTATGCATGTATGTGTGTGTGTGTGTGTGTACACATGTGTATGTATGCATGTATGTATGCATGTATGCGTGTGTGTGTGTGTGTGTGTGTGTGTGTGTGTGTATGTAGCATCACCACTAATTTATAAAAAATTTTCAACAAACCATGCAATAATGCAAAGGTTTGGTGATATCAACCTTTGTCGATGCACTTATTACAACTAGTTTCACAATCCTCCATCATTGTTGTACTCTTCTTAGCTTCCATGTTGATGTGAACAAAACAAACTTGGAAATGCCAAACAAGATTAGAGGATCACACTTGCTTTCATACCATGAAGCATAAAAATGCTAAACACGAATCGTTGCAGGATAAGTTGTGTAAGAACTGAGCTTAAAGCAGAGACTTATATAAACATTACAAAAATGGTTATCCATCCTAATCAGTAATCTCAAAGCAAAAATACATGCAACATCATTGGAATTTATCGTAAAACCAAGCAACATTCCTTTCCATTATATCTCAACTCCATCCTATAGCTACAACATGACCTAATTTTTTAGTTATAATCCCGTCTCTCAATATGAGCTGATAACGGGTAATGATGTAGAAACTCAAGTGGGTATAACCCTCCCTAACTATCAATATGAATTCGTTTTGCAAGGCATAGGCGACATTTCATCATGCCTCACAAGTGTAAGTTTTTAAATACCTGCATAACCTCTATAAAGCTTGCATAATGATGTAGATAGGGTGTCTGGAATATGGTAATGATGATCGACCAAAGCAAGAGAAACCATTTTATTATAGAGACTACCATGCAATGGTTTATCAAGTTCTTTTAAGGTGTAATGAACTTTCCAAGTGTTGCACTTTTCTCACACATGTAGTACACATTGAGATACATGAAAGGACATAATTTGACATAGGGGGGTGAAGAGAGTGAGAGGAGGGATCAATTAATCCAATGTGAACAGAGGGGAGGGGGGATCAATGAGGGGGGGGGGGCATTAAAGTAATAATGGGGGAGATTTCTAGAAATGGGAGGAGGGGCTATAGCTTATAATGAGTGGGCAAAAGAGAAAAGGAGGGGGAGGGGGATTAAGAGAGGGTGAATGCTATAATGATGAGGGGCTATATCTTATAATGAGTGGGAGAGGAGGGGGAGAAGGATTAAGAGAGGGTGAAGGCTATTAAGTAGGGAAGAGAAGTGGGGACCATTGAAGAAGGTTCCCATGTAATGTTTTCAAATGTAACCAATGTAGGCACGATTAGGATCAACATAATGCTCTTCTGCTAGTGGTAAGGCTCATGTGTGAAAGAAAGTGAGTCTCAGGTCAAACACTATTCTACACTTGAAAGATTAATGTATACCCCTCTCCCTTTAAGCGAATAAAAATGAAAGGCTCTAAAGCAAAGGCTCAAAGGATCTCCCTAAACATATTAATCTGAATTTTCAAACGAGAAATATAGTATATAGGCTCTTAGCCATTAGCCATACTTTTAACAAGGTGAATGATATTTATTCATTCAGAAGGCCTGCCCAAGATAAAAAAAGAAAACAAAAGAGAATCCATTGGAGATGGTGTGGAGGAAGACTCCAGGAGAGAGAGAGAGAGAGAGAGAGAGAGAGAGAGTCAACCACTTTAAAGTTTGCATTCAAGTTCATAGTGGAGCTAATGAAGAGAAGTCCAGTAGGAAAAATGCACTTCCCAATTTTTAAAAAATGCCTAATTTTTGCTTTGCCCAATTCGAAAGGTTGCTAAGGCTACCAAGGGCAGGCCAATGGGAGGATTGACATGTGGGAGACGAATTTCGTGAGCCCTTTGGACAAAATTTGGTTTTATGGTTTTTGCCACCTTTGCAATTGGATATTCCTAATACTACATGAATGAAAGCGCGCGTCAAAATGCGAAGGGATATTGTTGCCTGGCTATGCTGAGCTTGTGCTGCCCAGCAGCAGCAACACCCGAGATGATTGTGTCTAACACCTGCACCGCCACTGGTAGAAGCGCATCTTCGTGTTGGGGGCCTGATGTCTCCAACTTTGACGGAACCAAATCATTAAGAGCTGTCGCGCTCAGGAGTGGCCATAGCTCCCCACTTCAAAGCGTGTCATTCAGAAGTAGGGCAGTCCTCTGCAAGGGTACCAAATGGGTGGACAGGCTATCCCGTGACCTCTACGCAGCTGGGCCCAATGAGACCGCGGGGGAGGATGTGGAGACAGGAGCTCTGCCAAGGCCAAGGCTGGATGACAAAAACGGAAACCGAGGGGGCAAGGTCATCGGCGCTCTAGCTTCGTCTTTTCCAGCAGTCACTTCCAACACTGAAAGAACCGTTGCACTTCCTCTAGACTATTATCAGGTTCGTAAGGCTCAACTTCTAATTTTCTACTCTAGGAGGAGTCCGCCTTAGCATTTTTTCAAGTTTAGGGAGCATAATGCAATCTTTATATTCAAAATTTAGCTTTGAAGGCAAGGTGCTCAGGCAAACAATTCGAGGTAGGGAAAAGAAAGAAGTGGAGGCATTAAGAAACTAAACTTATTTATGTTGTCAGACTATAAGATGGATCGGAAAAGTATTGAGATGGTACGAGTAGTCTTATTTCTATTCACATTTCTTGGCTCTTGCAATTTATTCAAATTGAATTCGACAATAGCTCATTGTTTGTGGATTGAGACAGGTCCTTGGGGCAGATACACATTTTCTAGCGGATGCTATCATTAGAGCATATGATGCTCGTGTCAACAACTCTCCAGGAGATGGTTTTAGCCAAGATGCACTGCTCTCTCGTCAAGAAATTCTTAGAGGAGCTTGTGAGACACTAGCAGATCCAGATTTGCGTGGAGAGTACAATGAGAGCCTTGTAGAGGACGAGGCTGGAACTGTCTTGGTGGATGTTCCTTTTAACAAGGTAGTTTCTCCAATTTTGCATCCAATTACAAACTTATGTATGGACGTAACGGCAGAACTGCCGATGCAAACACCAACGAAGGACAAGTACAAAATGTACAAGCAATGGGTGCCCAACTCAAGATCACTAAGTAATCACCTGAGCTATAATATTTAGAAATTACGATGAACCTTATTTTGATAACTGACCTGCATTTTGCAGGCTCCAGGTGCACTGTGTTTGCTTCAAGAGATCGGGGAGATAGAAGTAGTTTTGCAAGTGGGGCAGAACCTCCTACAAGAACGGTTAGCTAAGTCCTTCCGTCGGGATGTGCTGCTGGCTATGTCTTTGGCTTATGTTGAGCTTTCTCGTGAAGCCATGGCAGAGTCACCACCTGCGATCGTGCGTAGTTGTGAGCTGCTTGAGAGATCCTTGAAACTACTGCAGGTAAGAGGCTCTTATCACAATGCAGGAGCTTTATTATAACCTTTTTGGCTTGTTTCCTTTGTGCTTTAGACATTATTGGATGTTGCATTCACCCCACCCTGCAGTCTCGAACTCCTATGCTTTGTGTTATTGTGGAATCCAAGATGGACGTTATAGGAAAAATGTTGAGGATCTCTGTCGTCGGATTTTGATATATGATTTGGCTCTTTCCACAGCTCAGCATCTGATGCCTTTTGGCTTTGATAGTATTGGATTACATTTATCATCTCTCAGCTGGCCCAAGCCATTGCTTAGTATCCCATTTAAGATCGTTTTTAGTCGTGACTTGTCACATATTCAACTTTCAGGAAATAGTATCCTCTGTTTAATTTGTAGCAGCATTAGTGCTGGTTACCAACTTCAGGGCAAATGTAACGTGATTGTTTCTTTCTCATTGCCTTTAGTGTGCCCATGCTTAAAACTTGCAAGGCGAATAGCCCTGTTAAAACACAGCCTTTTCGAATTCCATGATTGCACGTGGTTGTTGACTTATTTTATCACTTGAAGTCAACTTGTCACAATGTTTTCTGGCATTCCATCTGTTTTTCTCTTCCTTTCCTTCTTTGGCATGGTAAAGGTAAGTGGCCTGCTGTCCTTCTCAGCTGCAAGGGCCTTTCTTTTCTAAGTGGCCTTCTAGCTATTCTAGCATTCTAGAATGAAAACTTTCCACCATTCTAAGCAGCATTCCAGCTATTCTATCCATTTCTACCCAAGAGATTCTGGAATCTTTCAAAACCCACATGGCAGCTTATTCTTGGTACTGATGAGAACATAAGCATGGCTTTGCCTACTTAGTTATTTTTATTTTTCTTATTTGCTCTTAATTTTGTTTAAAATCACTTGCAAACTCCTTTATTCCTTTGTTCGTTCTTAATTTGTAAGATTGGATATATTTTAATCTTACATACATACATACATACATACATACATATATGTGTGTGTGTGTGTGAACATACACACACACACACATTTATATATATATATGTCTACATGTATGTGTGTGTGTGTGTGTGTGTGTGTGTGTCAGATATTGGGCTTTTTGGACCATCTGGCAGGATCACAACATGCGATATTTTGGGAATCCGTTCTTGCAATCTTATGAATATTTCAGACTCTCCCTACGGCAATCTATCTATGATGCTTGCTATCAAGGAGATCTTCCTCAGTCATGCCTGGAAATAGTTTTTCTTTGCTTTTGATTTCCTGTTGAGGCTCTCTGCTTTTTTGAGACCCTCATGTAAATTTTGCTGATAATATGATCATGGATTTACCAAAAAAAAAAAAAAAGTGTGTGTGTGTGTGTGTGTGTGTCCTTGTGCTGAGTGTGTGTGTAGTGTGTGTGTGTGCCCAGGGGTGTGTGTGTGAGAGAGAGGAGAGCTCGTTGCCCGTCAGCGTCCGGTGCCCTCCAGCCATCGTACGGCAGTTTCCGTACAGATCCCAGCGCCGCTTCAGCTGCTCCGTACAGGCGTGCCTTTGCTGCTGCTCTTCCGTACCTTTCGTACAGCCCCCTTGGAGTGTGTGTATAGTCCACGGTATCTTTATGCGATTTCAGCCAGGTGTACGTGTTTTGGTATTTCGTCCTTGCCAAGTACCCTCCGCAGATTCGTCCGTACGTTGTACGATCGCCGTACGGTGTCCGTACGACCGTACGATTACGTACCTGCCCTGTATTTCCGTACAGTTAGCCTCCCCCCCGTGCAGCCTGTGCATACTTCAACACAGCTCGTCGTAGTCCGTACAGCCCAGCACCTCTTGTCGTATAAGCTTTTGGGGTTTCTTTGCTTCGTTGTCTTCCCGAACAGCCCTGTTTTTTTTTTCACCAAAATCTTACCTTTCCCTCTACTTTTCTCCTCACTAGCTATACTCTCCTCCCCCTCCCTTGTGGGCTTCCTGTGGATACTCTTGTGGTTTTCACTACCCCTTTACAGGTATTTCATTCCCAAGCTCCCCCTCATACAAAGTTATGGCAGAATACTCATATGAAAAAATGTTTCAAAAGGAGGTTGAGGGTCAGCATGACCCGGTGCATGACACTCTTGAGGCTCAACTAGTATATGATGTCATGCATGAAGGATTTGCAGATACGAGAAAAGAATGGAAAGACTCGGTTCCCTCAGTTGGCATCATGGTTGAGGTTGATGAAATTGTGGATCCAGTCAGAGATTATGCTAAGAATGCAGTCATATTATTTTTTCCAGGCCGGATGCCACCTGCTGCAGAGATAGGCAACTGGCTGACACGCACATTGGCTGGCTCTTTTGTTCGTAAAGTACATTATGCAGCTAGGGGCTTTTTTGAGGTGATCATGGTGGATGAGATCCACAGACAAATGCTTTTGGAACACTCGCCTCTCTTTTTTGGGCAGCAAATGGTGCATGTATTGCCATGGTCTCCCACACGGGACTTTCAGGCTTTAATCCGACACAGATGCCCGGTTTGGGTTGAAGTTGTTGACTTCCCACAATGTATGGCCTCACTTTTGCCTAAAATTGCAGCATCTTTAGGTAAAGTGGTCTGCCCACCACGGCCCAATGGCAACTCAAACAGATTTTGCATTCTTTGGGATACTGATAATCCCACACCGGACTCTTATTCGGTCACGGTGAATAATGTGAACATGGGCAGTGCTTTTTATAAACTCAAATGGGGTTTATTTGCAGGGGCCTGTTTTGAATGCAAAAAGTTTGGACACATGGCTTCACAGTGTCCACTGAACCTACATAAAATGCCTCATGTCACCTTGCCAGTCCACATGCCCACTAAAGATGCTCCTACTCCAGTTGCCAACAAAAACAAAAGCAGTAGACAGCATTCTGGGAGTGAGGATAAAGGCAAAGATTCAGTAGCTACCAATGCGAATCTCACTTCACATTCACCTCCTGCTACTCAATCCTTGTCCAAAGGAAAGCAACCTTCAACTGATGGCTGGCAGAGCCTAAGAAAGGTTATTTCTGCTCGAAGAATTCCGCCTCCTCGCACTTGGAATAGTGCCTCTTCTAGCGGAAACACCCCAGAGATCAATACAGGAATTGGGATTACATGGGCTGCAGTAACAGCCAGCAGAACACTCTTCCCTGAAGAAGAGGTTGCTGCTTTGCTGTCTACTTCTCAGGCGACTACTTCTTCTCAGGGGCGAGGCCTCGACCCTGAGATAGAAATGCAAGGCTGACCTCATGCATTTTGCTGTTGTACATAGTTGTTACATTACTATAAATATCTGTATATATGACTGCTCACATCACCTGTTTTACACTCAATGTCCAGGGCATGTGTGACAGTAGGAAATGGAAATCTGTATGGTTGTACATCAACAGATTTCAACTTGACATAGTGGCATTACAAGAGCACAACCAACATATTTATGCAGGCAAGACAGGACACTACTATGGGTATGACATTTTCTATGCTGGGGAGCACTCTTTCTCAGGGGTTGTTCTTCTGATCAAACATGAGCTTCAACCAGTCATTGCATTAAATGACAACAAAGGCAGATGGCTTGTTCTCCAATGCATTATTAGAGGAGAGGTGTTTGAATTTGCTTCAGTTTATGCACCCAGTCATCTCGAGACAGAACTGTAATTTGGCATTCTATGCAACAATACCCGTGGAGATCTCATGTTTACATATGTGGGGATTTCAATAATGCTCCACAACAGGGAGACAACACTTCCAGCCACGATCATATGTTATCTCCTGAAAGGCATGCCTGGTCTCAACTACTCTTGCATTTGGATCTAGTGGACCTTTGGAAGGAATTGCAGCCTTTGTCACCGGGCTATACTTTTCAACATAATGCTCTTTCCGCTTATAAGGCACGACTGGATCGTTGGTATAGTGTTGCTCCCCAACAAAATGGGGATTTCGCATGCAAAATGTGGATTGACTATGCCTTTGTGCATTCAGACCATGCACCACTATGGCTGCGGTTATCTTTTCATAAGATGCCAGATGATAGACTGTTCAAAAATGTTTCTCCAATCATTTCCCCTACTCAAGCTTTGGAATTGGAGAAACCCTTTACTGAGAGGGAACTGTCAGATGCCATCAAATCATGTGGCAGATGGAAATTCCCTGGATGGGATGGTTTGACAGTCGAGTTTTTTCTAGCATACTTGCCTATTTTGAAGCATCCATTACTATCTATGGTGAATGCTGCATGGCAACATTAGAAAATGCCAAACACATGGAAGAGAGGTCTTGTTAAACTCCTTCCTAAAAAACAAATTTGTGAGTCTTTGGCAGACTGGAGACCTATCACTCTTATGCCTGTAATATACAAAGTCACTACCAAAATGATTGTTGCTCGGCTAAAGGGGTTTTTACATGATGGGTTGCATCCTGCGCAATATGGCTTTGTCCTGCGTAGGCATATCACCGATAACATTGCTAATGCCTACATTGGAATTGAATATGCCAAATACACACAGCAGGATGTTCTGTTATTGCAAGTTGATATTGCCAAAGCTTTTGATACAGTTCAGTGGGATTTCATTTCATCGACTATGCAGGCTTTGGGTTTTGGCACAAAAATGCAGCAACTCATCAATTGGCTCTATCAAGATAGTGAAGCTGCCTGCATGCTTTCAGGAGATATTTCTCCATCCTGGACTCTTGCTTGCTCTGTCAGACAAGGATGCCCACTGAGTGCTTTACTTTTTGCCATAGCCACTCATCCACTGCTTCAATATCTGGATCACCTCTTGGACACGGACCAGCTGCACGGTTTGGAGATCCATGGCAGTCGCAGCATGATTGCTCAAGCATATGCCGATGATTCTGTCTTTACTCCAAAAAATACTCGGGCTGATCTGTCCATGATTATGCATGCTCTTTCTACATATGGATTGGCTGCTGGCCTTCGGGTAAATTTTCAAAAATCAAAATTGTTGCCTTTACATCCACAGGACTGGCACAACCTTTTGTGGCCTGGGGAAATTGTTCCTGCTTCTCAATTCATTCGACATCTTGGTTATCCTTTAGGATGGGGACTCACTCGTTCACAAAAAAGTGATTGGGTGCTAGTAAAGTTAAGGGCAAAACTTGAATATTGGAAGCTTGCAACTTGGCCATTACATGTTCGTCTGCGAATTACACAATCCATTTTGATAGCATACATACAATTTTATCTGCCTCTCACTATGTTTACTAAGGCAGATTTGGTTTCCTTTATGTCAGCTATCATGGAAATTTTCTGGCGTTCAAAACATGGCAAGAAAAGTCTCAGATTACTCTCCATGCATCGTCTCTGTTCTCCAAAGATGCACGGGGGTCTGAACATTCTCAATATTCAAATGCATTTACTTGCTCACAGGGGGAAAATGATGATGCAATTTCTACAAGGAGATCAGCCTTGGGCTTTTATGATTCGCTCTCTCTTATTACATCTTCATACATCTGCTTTTGGAAATTGGCAGCCTACTTAGTGGGAATTTTTATTTGGCTCTATCCAAGGCAAGATCAGAGGATGCCCATTTGTTTCTTCTCTGCTTCTTGATTGGAAACACATTTTATCCCACTTGGAATGGAAAGGCAGGGACTCTCTCTTGGGCAACTCTTTGAGGGTAGAGAATCTCTTTTGGTCTAAAGTATTCCACCCACCTTTGGCCATACAAGAACCTCGACGTTCTTATTTTCTCTCCTTCAAAGGCATTTCATCTGTGGCGGATGTACTTCACGACGATGGCACAATTCTATCTTTTTCTTTGGCTGCTCGCAAATATGGCTTGGGAGCTCATTATCGTCCTTTATGGCATAAAATTTCAGCAATGCTCCAACCGTACTTGCTGGTACCTCATTTAGAAATACAGCATCGGCTTGAGGATTGGATTTTACGCTCTCCTTCCTCATATGTCCGTCCTTTGAAGCTTCCACATATCACAGTGTCATCATTGTATAGAGTGTTATTACCTCCACCTTGGATTTCCAACAGAGCAAATATTGTTTGGCATATGGATCGTCCAATGAAGTGGTGGAGAAAAAGGCTGCGTCTCCTTTGGCATTACAAAGTCCCTCTTTGACAACAGCTTTTTCTATGGCGAGTTCTCCTTGGCATTTTTCCATCTGGACAGTTCCTCGCACACAGACATATTGCTTCAGCTGTTTGTCACAGATGCTCGCACTCTATTGAATCAGTGCTCCACATCTTTTGGTCCTGTCCAAATACTTCTGATTTCATTGCTCTCATCAGACAGAGGCTTCGACAGCGATTTCCCACTGTTACTTTTGGCAGATTTTTCTGGTTGTTTGGATTTCATCCCCAGAGATAGGGTTTTGATTTATTTTTTATATGGATGCGATATTGGACCCTATGGACTTTATGGATGGATAGAAATCATAGAGTCTTTGGTGATCCACTATTTTCATCCTTTCCTTTTTTCAAACGATCTCTACAACAATCATTCTACGATTGTTTTCAGACTCGTTTGATTGATCAAGATGTGTATACAGCCTATACTGAGATCTTTTCTTGAGTAGTAGCTACTTCGTTTTTTGAAGCAGCTATGAATGTAATTATTATATAGAAATAAAAGCTTTCTTCTCACAAAAAAAAAGTGTGTCCTTGTGCAGTCCCACACAAGTACTATTGTAAGTCAACTCCCCCCTCCCCCCTTGTGTGTGTGTGTGTGTGTGTGTGGAGAGAGAGTGAGATTCTGTGCTAGCTCTCGTGCTCCCACGCTATAGCTGCTTGTTTCTCTCTCAGTTTGACACCCTCGAGGTTCCTTTTGACGTCCGTTTTCTGTCCGTACGCTTTGTCAAAAAATTCGAAATTTTTTTTCGTGCTGTCAAAAATCCGTACGATTTTGTCCGTATAGCCAGAAAAATCCGTACAGTCTGTACAATTTTGTCCATACAATTGGGGAAGTCCGTACAGTTTGCATGTCAGGGGAAAAAAAATTAATGTCAAAAATCCGTACGATTTTGTCCGTACAGCCAGAAAATTCCGTACAGTTTTGTCCGTATAGTCGGGGAAGTCCATACAGTTTGCTTGTTAGGGGAAAAAAAATAATCGTACTGTCAAAAATCCGTACGATTTTGTCCGTACAGCGAGGAAAAAACCGTACAGTTTTGTACCTGCTGTGCTTTTTTCCTTGTAAAGCGTTGCTGCTTCCAAGTTTTTTCCTTAACTCGAATGGCGGATTATTCCTATGAGAAAAACTTTCACAAAGACGAGTCGGTTTCCAACAAGAAACAAAAACAGGTGATGGATTTAGATGATTCCCTTCATGACTGTGCTGAGGCTCAGCTTGTTTATGAGGTTATGCATGAAGGGTTTGAAGACACCCGTAAAGGTTGGAAAGATCCACTTCCCACCACTGGCATTATGGTGGAAGTGGATGATATATTTGATCCAGTTAAGGAGTATGCAAAGCATGCCATTATAATTTTCTTCCCAGGACGGATGCCTGCTACTGCAGACGTTGGGAATTGGTTGACTCGAACCTTGGGTGGTTCTTATGTCAAAAAAGTTCATTATGCAGCGAGGGGCTTTTTTTAGATCATCATGGCTGATGAGGAGCACCGTCAGGTTTTGCTGGAGCACTCTCCTCTTTTCTATGGCCAGCAGATGGTCCATGTTCTGTCGTGGTCTCCCACCCGGGATTATCAGGCATTGATTCGGCATCGTTGCCCTGTTTGGGTAGAAGTTGTGGATTTTTCTCAATGCTTGTCTTCTCTTCTACCTAGAGTGTAAATGATATCCTGCCAGATGGCAACTAGGGTAGCCAAGGGTGGAACCAGGTGCTCACCCATCACAAAACTGCAGCTAGCCACCCAAATGTTCCAAGCCGTGATGCTGGCTACCACCTCCCAAACACTGTCCTCCCTAGGAGGAGGATCTGAAACGCGTGTCCTCCCTCTGTCAACCAAGCCACCATCCCCCGGGTGTAGTCTCTATGAAGACTCTACATACGTGTCATGATCCTGAGGGCTCCCATCCAGATCCTCGCTGCACTACGACAGCTCCACAGGCAATGCGGGATAGTCTCCAAGACACCATCAGAGCAACAATGGCATTGCCCCTCCACTCGCATCTGCTCCAACCACGGTCCGATGGGCAAGCCTCCGTGGGTGGCCAGCCAGAAGAAGTATGAGATCTTCCTCGGCCGCAAGCTGGACCACAACTGCGTCCAAAACCTGGAGCGAACATCCCAGGGCACTCTGTGGGTCACCCAATGTCTCTCCCTCTAGGGGGTCCACCTCGACAAGTCCATCTGAAGCCTCCTGCCAATCCGTGTGGTGTAGGAAAAGAAGGGCGTCTCATCCACCGGCTCAACTAGGCCGCCCTTGGAGGGCCAGAACCACTCTCCCGGATCCCACTGGACCTCCCTCAAGCGTCTACCCTCCTACAGCCAAAGGCGCCATCTAGAGGCATCCTGCTCTGAGATACTGGGAGGATCAATGTGCCACTCCTTCCCCAAACGTCCTACCACTCTGATCATCTGCCATTGAATCCCATCAAGACTCCCATCCATCTCGGGGTATCTCTTAGTGAGTGGCTGAAGTAGGCCTCTAGGTCCTACACAGAAGAAGCAGGGGTGCGTGCTGCCGCACTGCATCAACATCCTCAAGGGAACACCGGTACCAGAAAACTGTTGTTGGCAAGAAGGACCTGGTTTGCCACTAAGATGCGACCTACTAAGGAGAGTTTGACCGAGCTCCAATAGAGAAGCTTGCGCCAAACACTCTTAAGGACCGGGGCAATCTGCTGCTCTGCTGTAATATCAATACCCACCTGGCATCCGAGGTATCTCGCTGTCTAGCCCCACAGTATCCATCTGAAGCCAAAGTCACTCCCCCACTCACGGATCTCCTGTGTCTCCTCAAAGCCTGTGAAGAAACCTATAGATTTCGTCCAATTGATCCGATCCGTGCCCCCGAGGCCTCACAATAAATAGCCAGGGCGTCCCTGACTCTCTCCAGACTCACTGTGGTGCCCTCAACATACAAGGCCGTGTCATCTGCAAACTCCGAGTCAAGTAGCTCCTCCTCCTGTCTGATTGGGAGCCTCAACCCTATGAGACCCGCCTCCTGTGATCTCAAGTAGTAGCCCAAAGCCTCCACCACAAACAAGAAGAGAAAGGGAGCAAGTGAACAGCACTAGTGGACCGAGCGAGAGAGAGGAAAGGCCTCGCCCGTGTGTCCTCCAATAAGCATCTGACTAGAGCTCATATAGTGCTGAGACTCCTCTGACCCATTTATCTGAGAAACCCAATCTCCTCATAGTGCCCTCCAGGACACTCCACCCTGTCGTAGGCCTTCTCAAAGTCCAAGAGAAGGACGGCCAGCAGCTGTGACTCCTCCCTGGACCAATCCACTGCCTCCCAGAATGTGAAGATGTTGTCTAGGATTGCGCTCCTGGACAAACCCAGTCTCTGTGTCGTGGATGATATCGATAAGATGGGGCCGTAACCGCAAACTCAAGACCTTGGCGAGGATCTTGTATGCAGTATCAAGCAGAGTGATCGGCCTCCACTGTTTGATGTCTGACCTGTCTCCCCCTCTCGGGATCAAACAAATCCACCCCTTGCTCATGGACTGGGGGAGAAAGCCTGTGTCAAAAATCTCCTGGCAACCTAAACGGAAAGGGGTGGTGATAATCTCCCAGAAGTTCCGGAAGAAGGCCGAACTCAAGCCATCCTTACCCGAGCACTTCTGGGTTGGGAGAGCCTTGAGGGCTTCCTAGAGCTCCTCATCTGTGAAAGGCTCCTCAAGTCTGCTGCATAAATTCTGCAAGACTACTATCGGAACGTGATCCCAAACTAGCTCTCGAGCCATAAGACCAACTGGGGTCATCCTCTCCGTCTGAAAGAGCTGGCTGTAAAAACCGGTGGTCATGTCCAAAATCTCATGCAGGTCAGTGTGCATGATGCCCAGCGGGTCCCTGAGACGCTGCAACTGTGTGCCTGCCGATCGGGGCCGAGTGGTCTGAAAGAACTGCTTCGTCATCCTGTCCCCCTGCTGCACCGATCGGGCCCGCGAGGAGTGATAGGAGAACTCAACCCGCCGCAACTCCATATCCTGAAGCTCAAGACAAGCGCTCTCAAATCTGTCACTAAGCCACTGAGAACCTAGGTCCTGCTCCCTGAGCCTCTCGATGGAGGCGAGGTCTCTCCTCAAAGCCCACTCACGCTCCTGAAGGGTCCTCCTCTGCCTAAAGGTGTGAGCCTTCAGCTCCTCACTGCTCCTCTGAATCGCATCAGCCACCCACACAGCCCAACCCTCGCACGGAGTCATCTCTAACTGCTCCCAAATCACTGCCATGACCTACTAGATCTCCTTGTCCTGCAGGAGGTCCTCTGGAATGCGGACCCCCTTTTGGAGGAGACCTCGACGGGGCTGATCCAAGTGAAGTACCACTGGGGAGTGGTCTGACATCGTGGTACCTGCCAGAATCCCGACAAATCCGCCTCTTTAAAGTGCCCAGTCCACAACATAGAAACGGTCTAGTCTATCTAGCAATCCATCGTGCCTCCTCTGTCCAAACGAGAAGAGAATGCTGCCAGGTGTCCTGCTGAAATCTGGCTCTCCACAGTCTCTACCACTAATCATGAAAATGAAGTGCTCCTAGGTGCTACGCTCTGCTGCTGGCATCTCAGAGAACAAGGCGCCGCCCTGCTTGTCTTCCCCAAACTCCAGGTTATTGAAGTCACCTCCAACAATCCAAAAGTCTACATCCGGAAGACACTCTGACAGCCTCCTCCAAAAGGCCGGGTGGTGTTGTCTACACGCTGGGACATACACATTCAAGATCCCAATCCTGGACTCTCCTGTCCGAACTTCCATCCAAGCTGCCCGTCCTGGAATGAGCTCGCCCTAATTGTAGACCTCTGGAGCCAAAGTCTGCTAGACTGAGATGCAGACCCCTCCGCTCCGTCCTACTGCGGGGGACCACTCCTCAGGACCTCTCCCTAGGAGAATCCTCTGATGTCTGCGGCTGAAAACATGTGCTCATGAATAATAAGGATGTCCACTGCCCGCCCTACCACTGCCCTCTGCAACTCCTGCCAGAGTATCAAGTATTGCGGCTAGCTACGAACACGGTCGTGGAGCCCGTGTACGTTCCAACTCACTAAGGTCCAACTCATGAGGACGGGGGTGTTCGGAACAAGGCTCTCCTGTGAGTGGGTGTGTAAACTACTCGGTGCTTTCTCCTGTGAGTGGTCCATTGGCTGCCATGATGACAAGATGACTCAATGAAGGAGAGACTCAACAAGAGAAAGCACAGAGTACAGGACCACTGCCTAAGCTCTGATACCAATGTAAACTACTCGGTGCTTTCTATCAATTCAAACAACGGATTTTTGCAGAGGCGTTTGAATGAAATGATTGCAAGTTGCCAAACACATATACTTGAACTTAAGAGATTGCAATTAAGCTGGAATTAAGACTTATACAGCTTAAACACAAAGTGACATCATAGGAAATTGCAATATGATTGAGGGGCAAGGACAGGGCCCCCCCTTTATCCAGGCTCACTTTATTCTTGAAAATGGAGATACAAGACCAAGGTGCAATGCACCTTCCAAACTGATGAACTCAGTGAAAGAGTGATAGCTGTAGAGAGAGAGTGCCAATGCTGATCCCAAGGGAGGGGATGTAAGAGAGGAGCTGCTACTGTTCCAGAGGTGCAGAGAAAGGCAGATTTCTGCAAGGGGAAGGGGCTGGAACAGTAGGGGAGAAATTCTGCAGTAGAGAGGGAAAAACTGCAGCAGGAGAGAGAAAGGGGCTGTGGCTGCTCCAGGCTAGGAGAAGGAGAGAGGATGATGCTGCTGTTCCAGAAGAGCTGAGAGGGGACAGACTTCTGGAGAGGTGGGGCTGGAACTGTAGAGAGAGAGTGTGCTGCTATAGAGAGAGAAAGTGCTGCTGAGGTGAGAGAATGGCCTGGGGAGAAGCTGGCTGCACCCAAGGAGCTAGAGAGGTTTTGCTGCATCAACCAAAAGGAGGGAGAAGAAAAGTGACGAATTTTTCATGTAGGGAATGAAGGGGAGAGGCCTTCTTTTATAGGCTCAGCCCCCCCCCAAGGCTTAGAGTGGAAGGTGGACACTTGTCCCAGATTTTTGGTGGGCTGCAGTCCCAAAGAGGACAGCCCACAACCTGCCCCAAATCTACCAGATTTGGGGCCAGAGACTTGGCCTGAATGCCCTGCCACTTGCCATCCATGCTGCCACATGTGTGGTAAGATCAAAGGACCACGCTCTGTTGGGACTTTGGGATCTATCTCTTTTGTATTGTGTCCATAGCTTTGCACGGAAATATATTCTTTTGGTAGCTTCTATATCTGGCTAAATCATTGTCTATTTATGAATCTGCACATCTATTTGAAGCACATAAGTTAAGAAGTTTGTGATTCCACTTCCCCCACACACTGTGCGAGCTCTTGGGCTATTCTATCAGTCTTCCGTTGTGTGTACCCTCTGTTGGTTGATTTCTAACACATTACGACAGAGTTCCCATGACAAAAGTTTGCTCAAGGGTATCAAAAGCTGCTCAAAGGTAGGCCACCTCATCAAAAGCTCATGCTCCAAATTTTAGCAGAAAGTACAATAAAAATGAAAATTTTACAGGATTTCTGAATAAAATAAGTTTCTGAAAGTACATATACCTAGAGGAGTCCAAGAACATGCCAAACTCATCCTCTAAAACACAACATAGTGCAGTTTCAATCTCATGATAGTCACTCATAAGGTTGAAAACCATCACGCATAGCAAGTCCTAGCTACTATGACATCCCCACTGACGTCATCAATGCCCAACAGTGGGTGTAGACCATAGTATAAACATATGCTCTCACACATACAAATCCACACACCCACACATACTTGAGCATCTATTTATACAAAGTCTTCATACTGAGTTTTCCGTCGGCACTCCGGAGGTGAAGGGCAAACTCAGCCATGACGAAGGCTAACTAAAGGAGAAGACTAATCAAAAGGTAGTCCAAAATCTCTTCATTCAAGCTACAACTGCTTGTGAAGACTAAACGATTTCATTTTAGTCTCTCCTAGACGAGCATCTAAATCTAGCTGATAGGGCAACGCACCACTTAAGATAGAAAGAGCAAACAAAACTGAATGGAGTAGCACTCACCTAAAAGTACAAACAAAATTGAATGGACTAAGCTGAACTATATATATATATATATATATATATATAGAGAGAGAGAGAGAGAGAGAGAGAGAGAGAGAGAGACAAACAGACAGACAGACACACATCTTTTATATGTGTGTGTGTGTGTGTGTGTGTGTGTGTGTGTGTGTAAGGTGTGTGTGAGGAGTTGTTGTTGTTGTGTGTGTGTGTGGTGTGTGGTGTGTGTGAGAGAGAGAGAGCGGCCTCTGCTGTTTAGCCTTGCCAGGATCCCGTACAGCCTCCCCTCCTGTCCGTACATCTGTACGGATGCCGTACGTTTACCGTACGACCGTACGAACAGGTCTGGCTCACCCCTGCGCAGTTCCGAGCAGTCCCGCGCCTGTTTGCATTGCCATCGCTGTACTTTTTCTGAAGACCCTCCCGTACGTCCGTACAACCCTGTCCATTTCCATACAGTCCGGTCTACCCGTGCCCCGTCAGCATCTCCGTGCAGTTCTGTTTCTTCCGTACAGTCTCCCCGTGCCCTATCAGCATCTCCGTACGGTTCAGTTTCGTCCGTACAGTCTCCTCCGTATATCCGTACACTCCCGTCTTGCCCGTACAATCATGCACCTTTTCCGTACAGTTTACCTCGTACAAACCCTGCCGTACAGTTCTGGTTTTTTTCTGCGACTTCATCAATCCTGCCCTGCTTACGTCCATGGAGGACCATCTTAAAAGTTATTCCCGGAAGGACTTGTCCCGGGACTCCAAAAGACAACAAGTCGATTTCTCTACCTCAGCCTCTGTAGATGCTCACTATGTTTCCAACATGATCAAGGATGAATTTCACCACAGCCGGAAGAAGTGGGCCAAACCTCCCCCGGCCCTTAAGTATAAGCTGAAGCTGCCCTCATTGGTCACTCCTCTCCGGAAGTTCTCTCAGCAAGCAGTTATCATTTTCTTCCCTGGGAAGTTACCTTCAGCAAATGATGTGGCTCAATGGGTTCAGGCTTTGTTGGGAGGTTGCTTTGTTGAAGGAGTATACTTTGCTTCTCGAGGTTTTTATGAAGTGCACTTTTTGGATGCCTCATATCGTCAGCAGATATTGGAGATGTCCCCTCTATTCTATGGCAGACAAATGGTGCATGTCATGCCATGGTCGCCAAATAAGGATTATCACGGTCTCATTCGACATCACTGCCCTGTATGGGTTGAGGTAGTGGATTTTCCGGATTATATGAGGGCTGAGTTACCAAGTCTGGCAGCTACTTTGGGGCAAGTTGTATGCCCACCCCATCCTTCGGGTAATCGAAATCGGTTTTGTGTTCTTTGGGATACAGATCACCCAACCCCTCCTTCCATTGTGGTAGAGGTGGAGGATGTTCCCTTGGGCGAAAAATATTTTGACTTGAAATGGGGAGTATTTGCAGGTGCTTGTTTCACATGTCATAAGTTTGGCCACCTAGCTTCACAGTGTCCTGCAGTCCTGCATCAGCTCCCACCTACAGCTATTGCTCCAGAAAATACTTCCCCTCCAACTTATGGTCCAAGGCCTAAGGCTATGCCTAGCAAGTTGGGTGATGTGGCATCTAAATCTGTTCCTCCCAAAGAAAGTGTGGTCCAGGTTTCAGCCAAGCAAAAGGATAAGGGAAAGGGCAAAATTTCAGAATCTAATGCCTCTCCCCGGGGTGCCTGGCAGCAACCCAAAAAGGTATTTGCGCTCAAGCCACGACCGTTACAATCTCGGCATTGGGATGCCTCTACTTCCACCCCTGGTCAGGCCTCTACCCTTGCTGATAGCCTGACTTCTCGACTGTGGGTTGATGTGCTCAAGAAGGGTATTCCTGTATGTGACAATGATGAGGACTATAGAGCTAATGATCCAGGAGGCCAGGTGGACGTCGATGTCATGGCTGAGGCTTGACAGCTTATACCTTTACTATGTTTTTTGGTTCGGCTGTACATATCTTCTATGTCTACTTCAATTACTTGCATTACATACAATGTTCAAGGTCTTTGCAATGTCAATAAGTGGAGACTTTTTTGGCGCTATGTACATAGAATGCACCCCGATGTAATTTCTTTACAGGAACACAACCAACATTTCTTGGCTGGCCAGCAAGGCCACTTTGCTGGTTATGACATCTTTTATGCTGGTACAATGCACTTTTCGGGGGTATGCATGCTGGTGAAACATGATATGCAGCCCACGGTTGCTCACAATGACCCCTAGGGTCGATGGATGGTGATCAGATGCATCTGTCATGCTGATCTTTATGAAATAGCATCTGTTTATGCCTCTCAAACTTCTGCGATAAGAGCTCAAATGTGGGCCTCCCTCAAACAATATCCATGGCTGTCTAATGCCTTTTTGTGTGGAGACTTTAATAACTCGCCTGCCATCCAAGACAACACCACTCATCGTTCTCACATGATCCCCACTGAGCTTCGACATTGGGAGGATATGCTTTCTTTCTTGCATGCAGAAGATTTATGGCTCTTAACAAGGGACAGAGATATGGGTTATACATACCGTCACAATGCCTTTACTCATTACTAAGCTCGACTTGACAGATGGTATTTGTTGCATGCTCAGCACTATGCTAGTTTCACATGTGCACTATGGGTTGACCATTCCCTCTTGCTATCTGATCACTTTCCAGTATGCTTGACATTATCTATAGCACGTTTGACAGATGATATGCCTTTTTTTGGTCGTCGCCTACTCCATGTTAATAGTGCTTATTTGCTTCATCAACAATTTCAGAACATGGTGAGAGTGGCTGTCCGCCCCCTCCTCTTACATGCTCAGGAGGACATGGATTTTGCTTGGATCAGTCTTGCCCATCGCTTGCAGGCTGTTATTCAAGATTATGGACGGAGTTACATGGAAAACCTCAGGCTTAAGCTGAAATGGGCTCAATCTCACAAGCAACAAATGGATGTAATCAGCTCTTATAGGCAGCTCACCTCCTCTGAACAGGATTCTTGCGCTTATGCGGTTCATATCATCCATCAAAATGATCTTCGCAAATTAAAAAAGTGGCAAATCCGAGCTCGCATGAAACCCCTTTTGGATAAGGGCTGCTCCTCCAAAGCCTTCTTTAAAAGCTTGCATGTGGATAGGCGAAAGGAGGATATTTGCAGGATCAGGCAAGATGATGGCACCCGGACCACCTCTAAATCACAATTGGAATCGCAATGCTCTAGTCATTTCCAGCATCTCTTTTCCCCTCAGCCTGATTATTCGATGCAAGTGAATGCAGCTAGGTCTCAATTTCTTATGCATGTTCAGCCTATATTGTCTCGGGAACAGACTCATGCATTGCAGCAGCCCTTTATGCTTAATGAACTGGATGATGCTTTGAGTCATTGACATAAAGGCAGCTCTCCTGGTTGGGATGGATTGACTGTTGAATTTTTCCGTGCATTTTGGGGTGATCTCAAGAACACTCTTCTTCTTATGATCAATCATGCTTGGGCAGAACAATCTCTTCCTCCTTCTTGGAAACATGGCCTTGTCAAATTGATCCACAAAAAAAGGTTGTGTGAGACAATGGCTGATTGGCAGCCCATATCTCTTATGCCAGTCATTTACGAACTCATTGCCAAAATGATTGTCCTCAGGGTTTGATTTATCTTGCAAGCAGGACTTCATCCCAGGCAGTATGGGTTTGTTCCCAGAAGGCAGATTACTGACAATATCTCCAATGTTTTGCTTGCAATTGAGTATGCCAAATATTCTAAACAAGATGTTCTCATTCTGCAAGTGGACATTGTGAAAGCATTTGATATTGTCCATTGGGATTTTATTTCTCAGACTATGCATAAATTGGGATTTGGCCCTCGGCTGGTCCATACTCGTTCTATTCTCATGCCACTGCGCAGTGTTTGCTTGGTAGTGGGTTGTCAAGGACATGGACTATGACCCGTTCAATGAGACAGGGTTGCCCTCTTAGTTCGCTACTGTATGCCATTGCTACTCATCCGTTATTGTTGCATATGGACCATCTTGCAGATACAGGGCAGCTTCATTGCTTGCAAATTCCAGGGGCACAGCCGTTTCTTGCACAGGCATATGCTGATGATTCATATTTCATGCCCAGGAATTCTCAAAGTGACCTCTCTCATTTGATGCATACTCTGAATGATTTTGGCATAGCTGCTGGACTGCATATCAACTTTCAGAAATCGAATCTTCTAGCATTGAAAGAAGCTGATTGGCATGCACTTCTCTAGCCAGGCCACATTATTTCTTTCCATACTATTGTGAGGCATTTAGGGTATCCCATTGGCTGGAATATTACCCCTCAACAACAGCTCAAATGGGTGCTTCAAAAGATTAACAAGAAGCTGGAATACTGGCACTTGTCCACTTGGCCACTACATGTTCGACTTCGAATAGTACAATCTATCATTATGGCATATGTGCAATTTTATTTGCCTCTTCTTCCCTAGTCTTTTAAGCATTTGGCTTCCTATATGTCCCAGGCTATGGAGATATTTTGGAAAAGCAAATCTCACAAAAAGGCTTTGCGACTACTTCCCATGCAATCTATTTGTTCTCCTAAGACTCATGGGGGACTGAATATTCTCAATCTTCAGTTTCATATGTTGGCAAGAAAGAGCACTATGATTGCTGATTTTTTTCAGCAAAAACAGCCATGGGCTATTATGTTAGCAGCTATGTGTGGAAACATGACGTCCCATGCATATGGGCATTGGATTACAGATCACTGGGAAGCAATCATGACCACATTTCAAGGGAAAATTCCTGGCTGTCCTGTTTCTACTGCTTTTATTCATGATTGGAAGAGAATTCTCTCTTATGCTAAATGGTCAGGTGCTTCTTCCCATCATGGTAATTCTCTTCGCTTGGAAAGTATCCATTGGAGCAAGGTGTTTGAATCGCCTCTTGCTTTACAGGCACCTATTAAAGCATATAATCTTATGAAATTGGGCATAAGATTTGTCGGAGATGTTGTGGATCAACATGGTTATGTGCTTTCATTTCCACAAGCTTGCAGGACATTCCCCTTGGGTCTGCATCATAGGCCCATTTGGAGAATACTTACAACTATGTTGCAGCCATTTGTTCCTATTCCTCCACTGTTTGTACAGGACAGATTACTGGACTGGAATCTGACTTCCTTATCTCCTACTACCTGTTCACTTTCAATGCATAATTTGGCCTCCTCGATGGTCTACAGATTTATTCTTCCACCGCCATGGATTGATAAGCATGCTAACACTCTTTGGAATTTGGATAGGCCTTTATCTTGGTGGCAATCACAGACTCAAGAAAATTTGGAAAGCTAAATTGCCATTGAAACAGAGGCTTTTCTTTTGGAGATGTATAGTGGGAGCTTTTTCCATTGGAGTGAAATTGGCAGCACGTCGTATTGCTCCTCTTCCTGCCCCCATTGCTCTCATCACCGTGAGACAGTTCCCCATTTGTTATGGTCTTGCCCGCACTCTCGGATATTGATCACTCATGTCTCTCATTTGATGCGGCTTCGGTTTCCCTCTATCAGATTCGGGAAACTCTTCTGGATGTTTGGATGCTTCTCATCTCAGATGTCTCCATTCCTCCTTTTCTTTCACTGGGTTCGTTTTTGGGTACTATGGACTATTTGGACACAGAGATTGCATTTTAGGATGGGACAACAGTTTCCTCAGGCATATGCTTTCTTCAGAATGTCCCTCAAGCAATCTTTATATGATAGTTATGCTGCGAGGGACTTGGATGCTACTAGCCTTGAAGTGTTTTCTGACTGTTTTTGAGTTCTTCCATTAGGCTCTCTTTTGGAGTCTAATGTCATGTACATTGATTTCATGTTAATTTTATAGTTACTCGTTTCACAAAAAAAAAAGTGTGTGTGTGTGTGTGTGTGTATACATATACATACACACACACACACACACGTGTCATCTAGGTATATATGTAGATGTGTGTGTATATATATATGTGTGTGGTGTATGTATGCATGTATGTATGTGTATGTGCGTATGTATGTATACACACACACACATACATGGTGTATGTGCATATGTATGTATACACACACACACATACATGTATGTATGTGTGTGTGTATACATACATACCCACATACACATACATACATGCATACATACACCACACACATATATATACACACATATCTACATATATACCTAGATGAATCCAAGGACATATTTACTAAATGATAGGTTGATAAAATTGAATGTTACATTTTGAGGGTTTTTCATGACTTGTAGAGAGCAGAGAAGATACCAGGACCCTAACAGACCCAGGCATGCAGGACTTGCCTTTGGCCCCCATGCCTCTAGCTCACCATGCTAAAACTCCATAAGCTGTCGGCACTCCGGAGGTGAAGGGCAGACACACATCTACATATATACTTACACACACACACACACACACACACACACACACACACACACACACACATATATATATATATACACACACACACATATACATAACATATATATTTATTTATTTATATATAGACACACACACACATTTTTTTTTTTGGGTGAAATCTTTGATTGATTATATTATATGAGTAGCAACCTCAAAAAAAGGTGCTACAATTACATCAACTGAAAATTTCAGTATATGTTGCTGATGTTATAGATGATGCTGGTATTGTGCTCCCCTTTTCTCTAGCAGCCACTACATATGGATTGGGCTCTCATTATCGTCCTTTGTGGCGACAAATTACTTCTATGCTTTCACCCTTTGTTCCGATTCCTCCTTTGGAACTCCAGGACCGACTAGAAGATTGGACTTTGACTTCTCCAGGGTCCTCTTCTCGTCTTTTGAGGCTATCTCAGATTACTGTACCTGCATTGTATAAAATCCTTTTGCCTCAACCTTGGGTTTCAGAGAGAGGTGATTTTGTTTGGCGAATGCATCGCCCAGCCAAGTGGTGGAGGAAAAGATTACAGCAACTTTGGGCCTATAAAGTACCGTTTCGGCAACATGTTTTCTTTTGGCGAGTTCTTTGGGAGTGTTTCCATCTGGAGAGCTATTAGCTCATCGACACATTGCTCCTGCACTTTGCCATAGATGTTTTACTTCTTCGGAGACTGTGCCTCACTTGTTTTGGCATTGTCCGTGCTCTTGTGAGTTTTTTGATCTGCTTCGACAGCACCTGCGAGCGAGATTCCCATTTGTTTCGTTTGGGAAGCTCTTCTGGCTATTTGGGTTTCATCCATCCAGATCGGAGTTTCATCTTTTCTTCGTTTGGTTTCGCTACTGGGCACTATGGACTTTATGGACATATAGGAATTGTAAAGTCTTTGGTGATCCTACTTTCTCTCTGTTTGGCTTTTATAGGCGTTCTCTGTAGCAATCTTTCTTTGATTGCTTGCAGCCCCGCTACATAGATCATGAGGTCATGCCTTTAAACGAGACAAAGTAGGAACGTCGAGGTTCCTGTAAAGCCAAGGGAGGCTGAAAGATTTTCAACCAGTGAATGCTTTCAGCTCTCAAAGAATTCCCAAGCAAAGATTGCCGTCCATTCCATTCCAGATGAGAAAGAACATGCTTCCAGTCAAGAAGCAAGCGGGAGACAAAAGGGCATCCAGGCAAAGTGCCATCAGTGCAGCCAAAAAAGAAATCCCAGTGATCGAGTTGCCAATGACCAAACGTAGAAATACTGATATGAGTGACCAGAGTCCTAATCATAAGAGCCCAAGGCTGATCACCTTGCAGAAATTGCAGCAACATTTTCCCCCTGTGGGCAAGAATATGCACATGAATATCCGTGATGTTCAATCCACCATGCATCTTGGGAGAACAAATGTGATGCATCGAAAGCAGCCTGAGACTTTTTCTGCCATGTTTGGATCGCCAGAAGAGTTCCATAAAGACAGACATGAAAGATGTAAGATCTGCCTTAGTGAACATGATCAATGGCAAGTAAAATTGAATATATGCCACAAGGATGGACTGCACTATTCGAAGATGAACGTGCAAAGGCCAGGTTGCCAGTTTTCAATACTCAAGCTTTTTCCGAAGCTTAACCAAAACCCAATCAGTTTGTTGTCGGCGAGTGAGTTCCCACCCCAAAGGGTAACCAAGATGACGAACAAACTGAGTAGGTGGAATGATATCCCCGGGCCATAATAGACTATGCCAGTCTTTGGAATGCACAGGGAGCAGCTTAGACTTCTAAAAATTAACATGAAGACCAGCTGCCAAACCATAAATAGAGAGGGCCTGCATCAAGGCACCAAGATCATGGGGCGTATTCTTCGGGGTAAAGAAAGAATCATCAGCATAAGCTTGAGCAACCATGCTGCGATTAGCATCCAATTCCAAGCCATGAAGTGATCCTGTAGCCACAAGATGATCAATATATTGCAGCATAGGATGAGTAGCAATGGCATACAGTAAAGCACTGAGAGGGCATCTCTGGCGGACCGAACAACGAAGAGTCCACTCATCAGAGCTATCCCCAGAGATAATGCAAGCCACATTGCTATCTCTGTAAAGCTAGTAAATAACCTGCTGCATTTTTTGTCCAAACCCCAAAGCTTGCATAGTTTGCGAGATGAAATCTCATTGAACTGTGTCAAAGGCTTTTGCAATATCTACCTGCAAGAGTAGAACATCCTGCTGCGTGTATTTGGCATATTCAATCCCAATATAAGCATTGGCAATGTTATCTGTGATATGGCGACGTGGAACAAAGCCATATTGGGAGGGATGCAACCCATCATGCATATAACCTTTAATCCGATCAACCACCATTTTGGCAATGATCTTGTAAATGACTGGCATGAGCGTGATTGGCCTCCAATCACCCACTGAATCACATAGCTGCTTTTTTGGAATCAGCTTGAGAAGACCCTTTTTCCATGACAAAGGCACCTGCTGATTTTGCCATGCTGTATTTACCATTTGCAGCAAGGTGAATTTAAGAAGATCCCAGAATGCATAAAAAATTCAACAGTGAGACCATCCCATCCTCGAGATTTCCATCTGCCACAGGATCTCAGTGCATCAGACAATTCCCTTTCAGTGAAGGGATGTTCAAGTTCCAAAGCCTGAGCATCAGACTGAATTGGATGAATATGCTGCAAAAGAAGCTGACGTGCAGACACGACCCAAGGAGAAAGAGTATCCAAATGCCCAAAATGAGTGGAGAAGTGCTGCACACATAAATCAGCAAGCTCTGAACGAGATGTTCACCAAGAACCATCAAGCATCCGGATCCGACAGATATTAGCAGCCTGTCTTTTGTAGTGTAAACTCTTAAAAAATTGCTTGGAAGAGCAGCCTTTATCCAAAAATGCCCGTTGTCTGGATCGAGTTTCCCATTTAGCAAGCTTTCTGCGATCATTAGATTGAAGAGAGAATTGAGCTTGACGTAAGAGCATGCTTTCCTCTGAAGACAAAGGGCGAAGATGAGCAAGCTCAATCAAACTCTGACATGTAAATTTGGCATGTGCTACAGTCTCCCTTGTGGCTTGCGTATAGGACTTGCCATAATCTCGAATAACTGCTTGCATCCGAGCAACAAAAGCCTGCCAGGCATAATCCAAACCAATGCGTATCTGACGAGAGAGAGGCTGAATAGCATCAGAGACCAAGGCTTTAAAGTCAGCATGCTCCAAATAACTATTATTAATCAGCAAAAGCCTTCGGCAAGGCAATCTGTCAGTGGGAAATTCGTGTAAGGAAAGCTCAACCAAAGAGGAGCATGATCCGAATGTGTGAAAGCATGATCAATCCAAATTTGACAAGTAAAGGCATCACAATGCTGTGGATCAATCTGATACCATCTGTCCAAGCGTGCCCGATAAGAAGATTGAGCATTATGCTGAAAGGTATAACCCGGAAGCATGGGCTGTAATTCCTTCCACAGATCAACCAGGCGCAACTAAAGCAAAAAATCAGACCATGCCTGTGTTTTAGAAGCCAACATATGAGTGTGGCCTGAGGTGTTGTCACCCGATTGAGGGGCATTATTAAAGTCACCACAAATGAAGGCATGTTGTCGCCATGGATAAGTATGCATGGCAGCCCAGATCAAAGCTCTATCACGAGAAGATTGGGGGGCATAAACCGATGCAAATTCAAAAATTTCCCCTTGAACAAGGCATTGAACAATAATCCATCTACCATGGCGATCATTGAGAGCCACAACAGGTTGAAGGTCGTGCTTTACCAAAAAAGCCACACCAGAAAAGGAGTGCTCTCCAGCATAGAAGATATCATAACCAGCAAAATGACCTATTTTACCAGCATACATATGCTGATTATGCTCTTGCAAAGCAATTATATCAAGCTGCAATTGCCTAATATACATCCAAACCAGTTTCCATTTGCGATCATCACACATTCCCTATACATTGAGAGTAACACACTTCAGATGATCAAGCATATTCACAGTTATGGGACAGGTATGTACAGCAACTAACGGGCTGTCTACGTCTGCATTTCCACCTCAATGTCCGGGCCTCTGCCCTGGGATGAAGCATCAGCCTGAGGAGAGGACAAAAGTGCAGCAACTTCTTCTTCAGGAGACAAGGTCCGATTTGCAGTCACAGCAGCCCAGGTCAAACCAACACCAGAGTTTTCAGTAGGTGTTTTCCCATGAGAGAATGCGAAGGCAAAGGTCGCCTGGGGGAGATCACTTTGCGAGGAGTTTGCCATCCATCAGTCAAAATTTTTACCCCTTCCCCTGAGGTGGAGAGGACAAAGGCACAGGAAAAGAAGCATTACCATGTGAGACAGCCGGGGCTTTGCCTTTGTCTTGAACAGAGAAAAACTGTTTGACCCCTTTGTTTTTAACCACAGAAGAGGCATTTGCATTCTTATTCAAAGGCTGAACCATTTCAGCTTGCACTGGCATCCGTGGAGCTCGGGAAGGGCATTGTGAAGCCATGTACCCAAATTGCTTGCATTGAAAGCAAGCACCTGCAAACAGCCCCCACTTGAGCTTGTAAAAGGCACTCCCCACGGAAACATTATTCACAGTAACCGAGTATGAAGCTGGAGTGGGATGATCTATATCCCACAAAATGCAGAAGCGATTCGAATTTCCATTGGGTCGCAGTGGACATACCACCTTACCGAGGGAAGCTGCAATTTAACGGTCCACTTGGGAGGGTGGGACTCCAGGCTCCAGGTCGACTATCGAGAGGCGTGCTCGTTTCTGCAAGGCTTGGCCTGCAGGAGTTTTCTACATCTTCACTCCGCGAGGGATTTGCCAGCTGTATAGTCCCCCCACTTGGCTGTAGCCCCAATTCCAGAGAACCCCCATGCAGTGAGCTGAGTTTCTCTGGAACAGGCCGGTTTCTTTCTTTCAGCCTTTTCTGGTTTTTCCATACTCAGCACCTTCGGGGCTGCTGTCTTGTATGAAATCTTTCAAGCATTAATAGAAGGTTCCTTTTTTTGCTTTAAAAAAAAAAAAAAAAAAAAACCTGCCCCCACCAAGCCCTATATCTTGGGCTATGTGCCCTCTGCATTTATGTGGGGGTCCAGCCCCTTGTTTTGTGTTCCAGCTGAGTGGCTGGCCCCCTCCACTCACCCTTATGTATAGGGCTGTGGGCTGGGCCATCTGGCCGACCAGCCAGCTCCATGGCCTTTATAAGGGCAGGGTGCTACCCTTTTGCAGCCCCTTCCTTGCTGCTGCCAGGCCCTCCTGCAGGCTCCTTACGTGCCCATATGCCGGTGCATCCCAGGTGCTCTTGTCCCTTTCCCGCTGCTCCAGATCGGCCCCTTCCAAACCTTTTCTGGACTTTGTACATAGTGCTATCTGTTGCAGTCTTCTCTTCTGAGGTGCTGCCCATGTGGCAGCCCCCTCTTTCTCTCTTCTTTGGGCATCTTCTGCCCTAGGTCTCCCTCCCCCACGCTCTCCTCATTTGGGGGCTTACAGGAGGTGACCTTTCCAACACTGCTACCTTGGTAGACAGCCTGTTGTCCCAGCAGCTCTCATGATGGAACCCTATGGAACAATTCAATGTCAATTTTGGTTCCTGGCTTCTCAGCCAATGGCTTTTGCTCCTCTAGGTCCGGTCCTGCAGAAGCAAACCATCTTGGTACATAGGTCTATCCAAGGTAGCACCTGATGGCAACACCAACTGTAGTCATGTTTCCGCCTTTGAACTCGAGCAATCCAAATGCCACGATCTTCCAATCGTCCCCATCATAATAAGTGAACAACCTGGAGTCTTCCAGGCGTCATGCTCTGAGGGTCTGTTTCAACCCGTCCTTCCTCTGGCAAGGTCTGCAACGAAAGAACCATCTTCTTGTCATTGTAAGAAAAGTGTAAATCTAGCAAGTTTGTAAAAAGCTAAGTTAACTCAACCTTTTGTAGACCAGAACTCTGTACGCACCTGACGGAACCTGAGTCACCCTCCTCGCAAGGGCACTGCCCTCAGCCATGGAAGTCAATTCCCAAGAGCCTATGAATTAGGGTCGTCCTTCAGCAAGGTCCTTGCCTTCAAGCTCCCACACTTGTGAGCCTCCTACTTGGGCTCTGATACCATGTTAGAAATCGACCAACAGAGGGTACACACAGCAAAAGACTGATAGAATAGCCCAGGAGCTCACACAGTGTGTGTGGGGAGTGGAATCACAAACTTCTTAACTTATGTGCTTCAAATAGATGTGGAGACTCATAAATAGACAATGATCCAGCTAGATATAGAAGCTATCAAACGAATATATGTCCGTCCAAAGCTATGGACACAATACAAAAGAGAGAGATCCAAAGTCCCACCGGAGCGTGGTCCTTTGGTCTTACCACCCTGGAACTTGAGCTTGCGTGCTCCACCTTGAGCATGTGTACACTCTTTGTCTAGATCTGAGCGCCCCGCTATCCTGGTAGACAGCCTAGGGTTCAGCCTTGTGAGCTAAGTCTGCAGCACCACCTCCAGCACTCCTTTACCTCTTGGTTGTAGGCCAAAGGATGAGGGTAAGGTGCTCCTATCTACTCCTCTGATGGTGGACCTGCTGGATGATTGAATGAGGCACTAAGCTTCCCTTTTATAGGCCCCAAGGGCCATCTAAATAGCCGACTGGGTCCTTACTTGCCAACTTTGCAGCCCCTCCAACCGACTCCACTGTCCCCCATAAATGGGGCTGTGGGCTGCCTTTATGGGGCAGTGGGCTGGCCGACCAGCCTTCTTGGCCCTATATAAGGGCACGATGCTGCCCAGTGCAGCCCCTCCCTTCGTTGCAACACGTGGCCCATTGCTATGCTGCTGCCAGGCCCTCTTGCAGGCCTTTCACCTGCTCATTCCAGGCGCCTCTGGCCCGGGATAATCCTCTTACCTGCTTGCCCACTTGCAGGCCAGTTCCATGCCTCGGATGCCCCGCCTTCTGCACTGTTTCTGGCACCATCTGTTGCAGTCTTCATCCTGGGATAACCCCACCTATTTGCTGTGAGGTGGTGCCCATGTGGCAGCCCCTACTCCCATAGCCGTATGCCGTATGCGTATGGTAACATATGGAAAAAACTATGAGACCAGGCAGTCCACTAGTGGTAATTGTTTTCTTTTTGGGCTTTGGCTGAGCAAGAAACAATCTACTGTGGCCACTTCCTCATGTGAAGCTGAGTACAAGGCAGCTTTCACAGCGACAGTTGAATGTGTTTGGCTGCGTTGTTTGTTTGCTGATCTTCATGTAGCAACTTTATATTACAGTCAAATATTTCAAATAGAAATTGCTTTGGCTGCTTTATGAATTATTATTCGTGATCCTTGACATTAAGCATGCGTAGCTCTTTTGACCAGACTAAACAAGTGGAAATTTGTCCAGAGTCCATCTGAGTCACGATAGAGCTTGAATCATCATGATTTCGGAGTGATCACCAGTCAAATTGGAATGGCATCACAACCCTTGTGGATGCTACAGAAAGATGCGTCTGATTTTATCAGTTTTTTTTTCTTTCCTTTCATTTTTAAATTATGTATCCCTAATTAATGATGAATTATAGTTTTATCATCGATTCATTTTTCTAAGCTGCTGAAAAGGATCAACTTCTTCTATGCTTATTTAATTTTTGTGCTCCATACTTTGACCATATTTTGTTCCACCTAGACTGATTGTTTCTGAGAAGTGTATGCTTTCTGGTTTTATGAAATTTGGGAAGGTCTGTGTGTTTTATGAACAGTCAACTCTGTTTAACATGTATATTTATGTTTTGTATGGAGGAGGATTTATAGGAAGGAACATGATAGTGAATCATCAGTTTTAAATTGTCTGCCAGAATAGACTATCTTTTTTATTTTTCGACATCAAGCAGGCAAGGGCTTTGTATTGTTGTTCTTTTCAAATATTTCTGGAAGACTCTATTGCATCTAGTGTCCAGTTGTGGTTTTGATGTTTGTTCTATATTGAACTTTGGGGCATTATGTGTTTCAGGAGGGAGGCAGCAGTTTAGCTCCTGTTTTACAAGAACAAATTGATGAGACGTTACAACAGATGAACCCACGGTGTATGCTAGAGCTTCTTGCTCTTCCTTTGGATAAGGAGCATGAGGGAAAGCGCGAGGAAGGTCTGCAAGGAATAAGAAGTATTCTATGGGCTGTTGGTGAAAGGGGGGAATTCGCACCTGTTCCTGGATTCACAAGGGAAGAATATGTAAAAGAGGCATTTGCTCGCATGACAGCTGCTGAACAGGTTGCATTTTTCACTGCTACTCCCCCCAACATTCCAGCAGAGAGTTCTGAAGTTTATGCAGTAGCTCTTGCAAATGTAGCAGAAGGTTTTGTTGCAAAGAAACCTGTCCAAATTCAGGAAGCAGACACACTGTTTTTTGAGCTTCAAGCAACAAATGCCCCTTACGAGGTGTCGGCTGATTTTCGTGTTGTAACTGAGCCGCTAGACTTTGCATTGGAAAGAGCAATGTGTTCACTACTGTTGGGGGAGCTTGATGACTGTCGTGATTGGTTAGGTTTGGATGATAAGAATTCTCCTTACAGGGATCCAGCAATAACGGATTTTGTTTTTGCAAATTCACTTGGAATTGAGGAGGGTGATTATTTACCTGGTGTATGCAAACTGCTAGAGACTTGGTTAAGGGAGGCAGTCTTTCCAAATTTCCGAGAAACTGATGAGTTGCAAGTGAAGCTTAGGGATTATTATGATGATCCTGGAGTTCTGAATTATCTGGAGCGATTGGAGAAGGGGGAGTCTCCTTTGGCAGCTGCAGCTGCGATTGTACAACTGGGAGCTGGTGCGGGTGCAGTTCTTGATAGCGTAAAGGCATCAACTTTGGACACTTTGCGGAAAGTCTTTTCGTTGGGGAAGGTAAGGGGAAGCGTGGCCAAGGACAAAAATATTGTTGAATCAGTTCTTGATACGAAAGAGTATTCATACGATCAAGAGCACAAGGAAGGCCTCTATCACAGCCCTCAACAGAATGCTTCTGGTGATGGGAGTTCAGTCTCAATCACCAGCTCCTCACTTGGAACCAACCTTTCTGGAAGCAGTTGGAGTGATAGTGCAGTTGTGGAGGGCTTTAAGACTGTAAAACATGAAGGAGTTTCTCCAGTACAGATTGCTTGTGCAGGGATTTTAGTTGGAGCTTTGTCTTTCTTTGGTTGGAGGATCTTCTCATCTCGTCTTGGTTCTATGAAATCGACTTCAACACCAATAATGACTACTAATTCTGCAGGTATAACGAATTCCTGGGGTATTTTGCAATGAAAAGGTGGCAGCTCTGATATTTGGGCTGTCTGTTGACCTTTTACAATATTGATGCATGGTCATCTAGGTTGCATAGACTCTGTTAATGGATAAGATTTCTAATATGCATAATGCAAGAATACATCAAGCCCATATTAAATGCCTTTTATACTCATGCATAGACTTTGCCAAGAACAATAGTTGAACGATATAAGATTCAGTTGTAGAAATGTTTGGTGGAGTCAAACCTTATGACAACTGCAGATGCCAGTTATGGCCTGGCTTGGAGCTGCAAGCTGAATCTTAAAATTCATGACCTAAAAGTTCCACCGCATACACCACCTGTAAGTTTAGGAGCATTTGCAACTCGTCTGCCAATGCATCTAAGCTGACTAAAATTAACTCTGCTTTAATTAAATGAGATGCTCGTTGGGGAGAGACTAAAATGAAAATGTTTAGACTTCACAAGCAGTTGTAGCTTGAATGAAGAGATTTTGGACTACCTTTTGATTAGCCTTCTTCTTTAGTGCTAGCCTTCATCATGGCTGAGTCTGCCCTTCACCTCCGGAGTGCCGACAGAAACTCAGTACGAAGGCTTTGTATAAATGGATGCTCAAGTATGTGTGGGTGTGTGGATTTGTATGTGTGAGAGCATATTTTTATACTATGGTCTACACCCACTGTTAGGTGCTGATGACGTCAGTGGGTGTCATAGTAGCTAGTCCCTGCTATGCATGATGGAGTTTATGGTTTTCAACCTTGTGAGTGACTATCATGAGATTGAAACTGCACTATGTTGTGTTTTAAGAGGATGAGTTTGGGAATGTTCCTGGATTCATCTAGGTATATATTTAATTAAATGAGATGTTTACAATCATGGGCACTAGCTTAGTTTATTTTGAACAATGTCAAAGATATGTTATGCACTTGGATGCTAATCCTCAGCTTAGTGGACTTAAACCAGCAGGGTTAGGGGCTACTGTGCATTCGTTCAGTGTGCACACACCATTGGATGATCTGGTCTGTTTCGAGAGTGGTGGCTCCTAAATTCTACATGACGGATCATGAGATGTAAAAAAAAAAAAAAGAGAACAGAACTTTCTATTTATGCTGGAAGAACCAACTATAAAATTCAGTCAACAAGAATCACGAGATACTATGCCGAGGATTTTGGGAATGGGTTGTGGTGGTATGGGACGCGAGAGCTATAGGCATGGTATCTCATGGGAGTTTGAGCTCTCGCCCGCTTACTAGGGGGTTGTTGGATGTGTTGGAAAGGTCACCTCCCATGTGTAAGCCCCCAAATGAGGAGAGAATGGGGGAGGGAGACCTAGGCAAGAGCTACCACGTGGGCATCTGCCCAGAGAAGATGTCCCGGGACAAAAGGCGATGATGTCAGCCACAGTACCAAGCTGTATGGAGGCCTGGGACAGCAGGTATGGAGCTGGAGCTGTGGATCTAGGGGCTGATATAGCAGGACCTGCAGAGGCCAAAGGTGCCTGCATGACGGACTTTGGGCCTGGTAAAGGGCCTGCAACGGGCCTGTTTATGAGGCACAAGGGTTGCACAATGCCACGTGTCAGGGCAGGGGTGCAGAGGCCAGCAAACAGGCTGGCAACCCCCCGACCTGGTCAGTTTATATAGACCCAAGGGGATCGGTGGAGGGGCCAGCAGGTTGGCCACATTGAAGGGTCCAAAGGGCCTGGAATGGAGAGCCCATGGGCGGGGCTGCTGGGACGGCGAGTTGACCTTCACGGTTTTTTGGGGCAGGAAATCGACCAGCAAGGCAGGGCCTGGAGCCCTATATAAGGGGGCATTTGCAGCCCCATTCATAATCCACCAGGGCAGCCTTTAGGAAGCAGATTTGGAGCAGAGGAGCAGCACACTTGGGGCCTACATCCAGGAGGACCAAGGGAGGCTGTGTACTGCAGACCAAGCTTGAACAAGGGCTTCACACCTAGGCTGACACTCAGGGCAGCAAGGTGCGGGGGATAAGACATGGAGACTAAGGTCTACATATGCTCATCAGGGAGCACGCGGACTTAGGGGTCTAGGAGTGTCTCATTGGATGGAAATATTTTGTTGGTCCTATATCTCCCTTAAGTATTGCCTATTTTCAGATCTGCACATATATGTAAACCACATTCCACCCAAACCATCACTGTGTGAGCTCCTGGGTTATTTTATCAGTCTTCTGCTGTGCATACCCTCTGTTTGGTTGATTTCTAACATGGTATCAGAGCCTAGAGGATAGGGCCTTGCTGAAGGAACGACCTTGATTCAAGTCTCTAGGGAATCGACTTCCATGATTGGAGGATTGTGCCCTTGCGAGAAAGAAGGCGACATAGGTTCAGTCAGGTGTGTAAAGAGTTCTTGTCTATAGACGGTGGTGTTAGTTTTTGGAATTACTGTGTGGTATAGCAGTAGAGATGACGATTTCAAAAGCTGAAGCCTCTTCAGCCTTTGCTCTTCCTTCCTCCTCCTCTAGTCGAGTTCTTTCTTTCACTATCCCTAACTTTGGAGAGTCTGGGGACCAATTATCCTATCTGGAAGGTCAACAAGGGGAGGATACTTGTACCGGTAGATGCAGATGAACTCGAAGTGTGGGAGGATAGAGATACCCAAGCCCTAGCCTTGATCATAGGGGCAACGGCGAACTTGGTAATTTCTCATATCCAGATGATTGACACGTTAGTAGAGGCACGGGCCATTCTGAAGGATCTGTATGAGACAGAAAATACATCCTGGAGATTGACTCTTCAACATCAACTCTACAACATGGATATGGATGAGGGAGATTTTGTTCATGACCACTTGACAAAAGTCAAGGTGGTGAGGGATTAACTAGCATTGGTTGGTCAGAAGGTAGACTCAAGTTACATGGCCTTGATGGTACTTGAAAATGCTGTATTGCAAGAAGCTAGGTCACCACATCTCTGAGTGTCCAAAGAGGATTGCAAGGGAGAGAGAGAAAGAGTCTAGCATGGCAATTGCATATTCTTCACATTCGGATGCCAATAAGAATGATGCTATTGCCATCTTTATAGAGCATGACAGGGCATTCTTCTCTCGCAGTTATGATACCTTTCGGGAGTGAGACTCATTCAGTGTTAATGAGACTGATGACACATGGTATTTTGATAGTGGCACGACCAGGCATATAGCAACCGGGAGTATGACATTTAGAAAGGGCTTGTTTGACAAATTGTCTCTTGTTCCTGTTGGCAAGGAACTTTCTTGTGCCAACAATTCTTTCGTTGGAGCAACTGGGAGATCTTGCTTACAACTGTTGATGGCTCTGATCTCCATCTTTTTCTAAGATCAATAATTTGCTGTCTGTCCCTTCTTTCACAGAAAGAGGATCTCGTTTCATTTTTGAAGATGATGAGTGCATGGTTCGAGACAGAGGAAATGAGCATGCATTGGTATTTTTTCATACTCTTTGTCGTGGACTGTTTCAGCTTGATAGTTTTTTGAAGTGGTCACACGATGCTTGTATTGCTACCACTTCTACCTCTGCGATGCATGTTGCAGAGTTGTGGCATGCCAACTTTGCGCATGCCAATGTTGTATGGCAGCTTGATTCTTCTCCAAAGATGTCAGACGGTTGATGCATTATCACATTTAGGTTCCTCCCAAAACGTATTTGTGAGGGTCCCATTCTCAGTAAAATGCATAGATTTTCTTTTTCGGAGGCTGGTGCTGTTTGAGAAAATTGCAGTTAATTCATAGTGTTGTTTGCAGTCCCATGAGGACTCATCCTTGGGACATCATCTCTACTTTATCACATTTGTTGAGGATTTTTCAAGGTTTGCATGGGTGTTCCATTTAAGGGAAAACCAGAAGTGTTTATGGTCTTCAAGCTATTCATTGATTTGGTTGAAAATCACTTAGAATGCAAAGCGCACACTCTTCGGTCTGACAGGGGGGCCGACTACTTGTCATATGAGTTTGCAAAATTGTTGACTGAGAAAGGCATCACGCATCAGTGCATTATGTCTTACACACCGGAGTAAAATGTTGTGGCTGAACGTAAAGATTGGTCAGTCATGGAGATGGCGAGATGCATGGTTAAAACAAAGGGGCTGCCATACAAATTTTGTATGAAAGTAATATGTGTGCCAATCATGTGCTGAATTGTTGTCCCACAAGGCATTGAAAGTGGTTACACTTTATCAATCTTGGTACGATAGAAAACCCAAGGTTGATTATCTTGCACTTTTGGTTGCCTAGCCTATGTACATGTACCTGAATTGATGATTAAGCTGTCAAATGCACTTCTGTGGGCTATAACAAAGAAAGCAAGGGATACGGCTCTACAATCCAGCCACGAAGGGGGATTTTGTCACTAGAGACACAACTTTTGCAGAAAATTCAGATCAACCCCCGATGTGTTTGAAGGGTTGCTGCCCATATCTTTTGATGCAAAAGGTGATAACCTGCTGAAAATCAGGCTTTGCAGCAGGATCCACAAGTTGCACATGCCCCTGTTACTCAGCAAGACGTTGGTGATGTTGTTGCACAGGAATGTTCAGCCTTGCAGGAACAAGAACAATCATTCCCACATTGGCTGCTTTGTACTCTCCAGGAGAGCAAGCTTTCTGCTGTCAAGCTCATTTCAAATTGGCAACATGCCACTTGTCTAAAATCTAGACTAAGTCCTATTACATGCCACTAAGGGCAACTCTGGAGTCTTCGAAGCACTTGGTCACGCGAACCGCCTCCTAGATGCTTGTTAAGCTCTGAAGCGCTTAGGGAAATAACCCTTCCTAGTACCTGCAATAATTAATTAAAGCGCACCACCATGGTACCCATTAATTGTTAGCGCTTTGCATGCAAAATAACACCCTGTAGACTAATTCTAGTCACGGTGGGTGTCCCCACTGAACACATGTGCACATATAACAAATATATATATATATATATATTCTCTGGTTGACTGGAGTCAACACTCTTGATTATAATTAAGGGGCTTTGACCAAGGGTGGAGGCGCCTTAATAATAATCAAGTCTCTCTAGCTGAAGTTGGCACATGTTGGTTAACCGTAGTTAACCCTCTTGGTAATAAACCAAGTCTCTCCGATCGAAGTTAGGCTTGCTTGACCAGAGTCAAGTATCTTTGACCGTAGTCAATTCTTTGACTATTAAAGGAACTCTTTGACCATAATTAACACATGAAAACTCTTTAATTATGATCAGATAAATGGTCAACTGTACTTTGATTTAGGATATTTACATTGTGGTGACATCCTCTCGGCTTCTATTCAGTTGACCTCAACTGAAAAGCTTCCTTGTAAACATCCAAAAGCTATGGATGATCATGTCTTCATCCATCCATTTGGCATCTAATGCTGTATAATTCTTGAATTTTATAAGATACTTTGACTATTAAAGGAACTCTTTGACCATAATTAACACATGAAAACTCTTTAATTATGATTAGATAAATGGTTAACTGTACTTTGACTTAGGATATTTATATTGTGGTGACATCCCCTCGGCTTCTATTCAGTTGACCTCAACTGAAAAGCTTCCTTGTAAACATCCAAAAGCTGTGGATGATCATGTCTTCATCCATTCATTTGGCATCTAATGCTGTATAATTCTTGAATTTTACAAGATACTTGTAAAATTCCTTGCCTTGAGGGCCTTTGCGTACAGTATGGTACACACTCAGCTCTGGCTGAAGGACCTCCATTAGCTCATCCACTTGTGGTGGATCCTTTAATACTGGCTCTATAGACTCTAGCCCCTGGAATTTCTTTAAAAGACTCACATGGAATGCATCGTGAATCCTCCAATGCTCTGGCAATGCTCCGAAGCGCTTACAGAAATAACCCTTCCTAGTACTTGCAACTATTAATTAAAGCGCACCACCATGGTACCCATTAATTGTTAGCGCTTTGCATGCAAAATAACACACTGTGAACTAATTCTAGTCACGGTGGGCGTCCCCACTGAACACATGTGCACATATAACAAATATATATATATATATATATATTCTCTAGTTGACCGGAGTCAACACTCTTGATTATAATTAAGGGGCTAAGGGTCGAGACGCCTTAATTATAATCAAGTCTCTCCAACCAAAGTTGGTACATCTTGGTTAACCGTAGCTAACTCTCTTGGTGCATGCCAAGTCTCGTTGACCGAAGTCAACACTCTCTGACCGTAGTCAGCTCTGTGGTTTTTTGGTTAACTGCAGTTAACCCTCTTGGTAATAAACCAAGTCTCTCCTACCGAAGTCAGGCTTGCTTGACCAGAGTCAAGTATCTTTGACCGTAGTCAATTCTTTGACTACTAAAGGAACTCTTTGACCATAATTAACACATGAAAATTCTTTAATTATGATCATATAAATGGTCAACTGTACTTTGAGTTAGGATATTTACATTGTGGTGACATCCCCTTGGCTTCTATTTAGTTGACCTCAACTGAAAAGCTTCCTTGTAAACATCCAAAAGCTGTGGATGATTATGTCTTCATCCATCCATTTGGTATCCAATGCCGTATAATTCTTGAATTTTACAAGATACCTGTAAAATTCTTTGCCTTGAGGGCCTTTGTGTACAGTATGGTACACAATTTGCTCTGGATGAAGGACCTCCTCTAGCTCATCCACTTCTGGTGGATCCTCTGATACTGGCTCTGTAGGCTCTTGCCCCTGGAATTTCTTTAAAAGACTCACATGGACTGCATTGTGAATCCTCCAATGCTCTGGCAATGCTAACCTGTATGCAGCCTCATTAATCTTTTTTGTAACCCTGAAAGGACCATAGTATTTGGAAGATAACTTTGCATACACTTTCTGTCTGCCTTTAAACTTGCGGAGCCTAGCTTTCTTAAACTTTAAAAGTACCCAATCCCCTTCCTTGAGATTCAATTGTCTCCTATGCTTATGTGCAGCTCTTTTATGCTTCTCTTGAGACCTTTCAATTGCTGTCCGGACTTGGCTGTAAGCTGTCTGGAGGTCTCTCATGAACTGATCAGCTGCAAATATTTCGTCCTTGGTCTTAAGGATAGGTGGCAGAATCACCTTCCCATAGATGACCTCAAAGGGGGCTTTCCCTGTAGAGCTGTGTACTGTATTATTGTAAGCAAACTCTACCAATGGTAGGTACTTTTCTCAGTCTGAACCTTGGTCACCCACGTAGCATTTCAGCATATCCAATGCTGTAGAATTTGCTACTTCGCTTTGACCATCTGTTTGGGGATGGAAAGAAGAAGAAAAATTCAGATTCGTCCCCGTATTATCAAATAAAGCTCTCCAGAATAGACTGGTCATTTTGGGATCTCGATCATTGACAATGGACTTAGGCATAACATGGTGCTTAAAGATCTGTGCCATGAAAAGCTTAGCCATATGATCTGCTTTTATGGTTTTACGAACCGGAATGAAATGAGCTTGCTTGCTGAATCTATCAATGATAGTCCAAATCCCATCATTCCCTGACTTTGATCTTCGCAAATAAAAAATGAAGTCGATTGCAATACTTTCCCACGATGCCTGAGGCATGGGAAGAGGCATAAGTAGGCGAGGTGCCTTTCGTCTATCATACTTCACTTTTTGACACGTAAGGCATTCAGTAACAAACTGATGTATATCTTTCCGCATCCTTGGCTAAAAGAAATAATTCTCTAGTGCTTGAGTTGTTGCTGTAATTCCTCTATGTCCAGCATAGTATCTTTGACCGTAGTCAATTCTTTGACCATTAAAGGAACTCTTTGACCATAATTAACACATGAAAACTCTTTAATTATGATCAGATAAATGGTCAACTATACTTTGACTTAGGATATTTACATTGTTGTGACATTATACCTCACATTGGTTCCTCTCAAGACCTCCAAGCAAAACTTAGATAGCGATGGTAGCACATGAATGATTAGATAATTGGGGGAAAATACTACTATGATTAAAACTACCCCATATGTGATAACACACAAGTACAAAGTACTTGTACCTAGACCTAGGATTAAGTGTCCTAGGTGTCACATAGGACTAAGTGTCCTATGTGGCCTAAAAGGCACTAACACTACAAGTGCCTATATTTATGCCTACAAGGCACATACCATGGCCTATAGGGCATCACTAGAACCACCAGGAGATGGCCTACAAACCCCACTCCATGGGATGGGCTGAAGTACTTTGGAAACGTCTTAGAATACCTGGTATTTTCTGATCATGGTGGCACATGTTCATCCAAAAGGATATAGCCACCTATGAATGTGTAAGGGATGTCAGATCATGTAACAAAGGGAACCAAGTGTAAAGCCTGTCGAAAGACTTCGAACTTAGGATGAGGAAGTGCCTTTGTAAACATATCTGCTATGTTGTCCTCTGTGGGAAGATAGGACAACTCTATGTCTCCTGCTGACAACTGCTCCCGAACATAATGATAATAAACTTCAATATGCTTGGTACACGCATGAAACACTGGGTTACGTGCAATGGCCAAAGCACTCTGGCTGTCAGTGTAGACAATAGTGTAGGATGTCTGGCGAATACCAAGATCTGTAAGTAACTGTCGAAGCCAAACACACTCTACTGTAGTGGTGAAAGCTGCCCTGTACTCAGCCTCACAGCTAGATGTGGCAACTGTTGGTTGCTTCTTGCTGAGCTAGGAGATACATGAATTGCCAAGCAAAAAACAATTGCTAGTATGTGACACTCTGGTGTCGGAACATCCTGAGAGGGAAGGAAAGGGGGAGAAGTACAATGGGGAGAGAGTGAGAGAGAGGAGTGACACTAAAGATGCGGGTGTGAAGTGATGAGCCACACCACAAACTCATAGGTTTTATTAGGATTAGGTTTTTCACCCTATGACTGTCTTAAGACAGTCATAGGTGTCATATCTTTAATAAAGGGGTGGCAATGTGCCTTTACCCCCAACAACCTCCCACCTAAAGGCCAATGTGCCTAAAGGGGAGAAAAGAATAAAAATTACAGCAATATACAGTTACTGTATACAAGACCATAAAATAATAATGGTCTCATCCTAATCCCATGATGTGGCGGCAATGTGCAAACCGCTCTGTAGGCAAGCTCTTAGTGAGCAAATCTACAGGATTATCATCAGTATGCACCTTCACAAGCTCAAGTCGCTTGTCTTCCAGTACCTCCCTGATGAAATGATATTTCACATCTATGTGCTTGGTCTTTTGATGAAAGACCGGATTCTTTGCTAACATGATAGCACTCTGACTATCACAATGCAAAACAGGCATATCTCCTGTAATGCCCAAATCTCCCACCAGCTGAGTAAGCCATATTGCTTCCTTGCAAGCCTCAGTGGCTGCAACATATTCAGCTTCAGTAGTTGACAGTGCAACGCATTTCTGCAACCGAGACACCCATGATATAGCACCTCCTGCAAATGTGAAAATATAACCGGTAGTAGACTTCCGGTTATCTGCATTCCCTGCATAGTCTAAATCTGTAAAACCATGCACCAATGCATCTTGCCTACCATAGCATATGCACAAGTCTTTGGTACCTTTGAGATACCTCAAGACACCTTTCACTGCTTCCCAGTGCCGCTTGCCTGGATTTGCCATATACATGCTGATGACTCCCACCGCAAAAGCAATATCCGGACGAGTGGCAACCATGGCATACATCAAAGAACCAACTGCAGATGCATACGGAACCTTGGCCATTTCAGCCTTATCATAATCTGATCTGGGGCTGTCCTTACTGCTGAGTTTTAAATGTGGAGGCAACGGGGTACTAATAGACTTCCCCCCCTCCATTTTAAACCTCTGCAGTACTTTGTCAATGTACTCCTTCTGTGACAGAAACAAAAGTCCCTTGGACCTGTCACGAGTAATCGGCATGCCAAGAATATGGTTTGCATCACCCAAGTCTTTCATGTCAAAAGACTTATGCAGTTGTTTCTTCAAAGCACTAATCTCATGCTGAGATTCACTGGCAATTAGCATGTCATCCACATATAGAATGAGTAGCATCAAACTGCCATCCTTTGCTCGTTTGGTGTACAAGCAATGATCGGTCTCACACCTATGATACCCTTGGGACTGCATGAAGGCATCAAACTTCTTGTACCATTCTCTTCGTGCCTGTTTGAGTCCATACAAGCTCCTCTTGAGCTTACACACAAGCTGCTCTTTCCCTTTAACAGCATATCCCTCTGGCTGACTCATATAGATCTCATCATGGAGATCTCCGTGAAGAAAAGCAGTCTTCACATCCATCTGACATAAATCCATGTCCTCATGAGCAACAAGAGCTAACACTGCTCTTAAAGTAGTCATCTTGACTACAGGGGAAAAGATCTCATCAAAGTCAATGCCTTTCTCCTGCTTAAATCCCTTGGCAACCAATCTGGCCTTATACCTCGGTAAAGCATTTGAATCCACTTTGACTTTGTAAACCCACTTGCATGGCAAAACCTTTCTGCCTGCAGGTAGCTGCACCAAGTCCCATGTATCATTTTGAAGTAGGGAGTCTATTTCTGACTGCATGGCTTTCTCCCACTTCTTTTTCTTTGTTCTTCCCATAGCTTCCTTGAAGCTGGAAGGCTCACCACAATCTGTCAGCATAATAAAATCAGCCACATTATTGGCTCCTGGAACAAACCTGTCAGGAGGCCGTTGTACACGGGTGCTCCTCCTAACAAAATGTTCCGGATTAGGCTGCTGTCTAGCCTGTTCGTCATGCATGACGGGTGGCTGTACCACCATATCTGGCTGTTCTACAGCCCCATTTGCTGGCATATTCTGTGGTGCATCATTGGCAAAATTATCTGGCTGATTTTCAGCCTGTATACCCTCTTGAACAGGGTTATCTGCAGCAGCCTGCTGCTGCATATAAATGGGCATTCTTTGCTGTCCGACATCATCATAAATAACCCTCCTGTATTCCACAGGTTGCACGGGTTCTTTGTGTACACTATCCTCTTTAAAGATGACATCATTGCTGCGTATAATCTTCCGTTTAACGGGATAATGAAATACTTTGCACCCCCTAGTGATAGCTGTGGCATCTCACACAAATCAGTGTGCACTAGATCAAGCAGTGCTCTATTTTGGGGAGTTCTCTTCTTATGAGGAGTCATAGAAAATGAAAGAGACGGCAGATAACCCAAACGTGACAGTTCTTGCATTCCTTTAACGGACATGTGTCCCAACCGGCTATGCCACAATGAAACCTTTGGCAGCTCGGTTATGGCAACAACATGATTACCTACACTGGAAACATAAAGAGGGTACAAGGTATCACTCTTATAACCCTCAGCCACAACAACCTGACCATCAGTAATCACCCATTTGGAATCCCCAAATGTGGTGTGGTAACCACTGTCATCCAACAAGCCAGCGCTAATCAGATTTTTCTTGATTTGCGGCACATGGCGAACACCATCAAGCATAAATATGCGTCCATCAAAGAATACTATTTGTATACTGCCAATCCCTGCAATCTGACATGCATAGTTGTTCCCAAGGTGAACAACTCCATGAGTACCTGTGTAGGAAGTAAACCACTCCCTATGAGGAGTAACATGAAAAGAAGCACCTGAATCCAAGAGCCAGGTGTGTATGTCATGACCATCAATAACCAAAGTATGTGCAATTACAGTAGAAGAGCATAGAACATCATGTCTGTCACTGTCACTGTCCTCTGCTGCAACATTTACTGCATCCAAATCATCTACCTTGGCCTTGCCTTTGCCTTTGCTTCCACTGCCTGCATCCTTTGCCTCAGCCTTCTTGGCTTTCTGATCCCGTATAAACTTGAAGCACTTAGACTTCACATGTCCCTTCTTGCCACAATAAAAGCATTCAATATCCTTTTTGCCACAGGACTGACTGCGGGATTTGGACTTACTAGCAGATCTCCCCTTCTGCTGAGTCCTGCCTCTTTCCTGTACCTGCAAAGCATTTGAAGACTTGCTGCCCGCATTATTCTTCCTGCTCATCTCCTCCATGAGGAGAGAGCTCTCTACATCAGCATATATAAGAGTGACATTTGAATTAGACAGGGTGGTCTTGAAAGTGTCCCAACTCTCAGGGAGGGTACACAACAAGAAAGTAGCCTTGAACTCCTCATCAAGGTTCAACCCCTGTGCAATCAGCTGTGAGGTCATAGCTGTACCTTCCTTCATGCGAAGATCAACCAGCTTCTTCAACCAATACACCTTACTGGCTGAACTCTTTTGGGCATACAACTCTGCTAGCCTCTGCCATACGCCATAAGAGGTCTTTTCAGCCTGAACATTATACACAAGAGAATCACTGAGAGTAAGCATGATAGCAGCCCTTGCGGACAAATCTAGCTCCTCCCACTCATCATCTGACATCCCAGATGGCTTGACACCCTTCACCCTTATGGGCCTAGAAATCTTCTTCAGCAGAAGTACATTCAAACACTGTTCTGCCCATAATGCATAATTGTGTGCCCCTTCCAATTTCTTTATGTTCAGAATTGATGATTCACTTCCCCCTGATGCCATATCAGATAAGGAAAGTACCTGACTCCCTGTAAGTCAAAAATGACTGAATAAAATTCTGATTTCTCAGAAAAAACCTGCTCTATCAAGAGCCAGGAGCACTCACAATAGTGCTGTTTTTACTGTCAAAAAATCTGCAGCAAAACAGAAAAAATTTCCCTCCAGTTACTGTACCTTCTGACACATTGTACCGTGCTCAAATAGGCATAAAACAGTAATTTCAGAATGCTGCAGCTGTTCCACAAGTGCTTTAACAGTGCATCATCAGCTGACGAAGCACAAAACACTGCTGTCCTGATCACTTCTCCCACCTCAGATGAGGTATTGCACTGCAACAGAAAATGGGACAAATCCCAAACAATCACCCTTCTGCCAAGGGGATAAAAGGCATATGAAGGTCTCAAACAATAACCCAAGTGCTCTCAAGCAAAATCTGGGCAAAAGCCCCTTGATTTGACACCTGTACCAAGTGAAAAACACCTCAACACTGAGGTAGCATACAAAATACAGCGCTCTCCTGGCACTTTCACCTGACAATGCAATGCATAAACAGCCCTGTGTACACAATAACAACACAGATCCCAACGTACAAACACTGAAGAGAAAATCTTTTGAGCACTGTCAATGATGGACAGTTAGGAACCGAGTAAACTCGATGCGCCCTGGCCAAGCGTGGCTCAACCGAGATTTTCCAAGGTGTCGTACACAAAATGTGACCTGCAGAAATGTCACTGAATACACTGCGGAAACAAGACCAATGTGGGCTCCCTGGCTCCACACTGCCTCAAGGCATACACTGCATAAGCTTCCAGGGAAAAGCCCTTTGACAATGTGACCCAAAAGCTGAGATTTGCACTCAGCAAAAGCATAAAAGTCCTCTGCAAAATCGAGGCATTACCTTCCCGAAACAAGATAACTGTGCAACCACCACACACTGTGGTACTAGTCACCTCAAGCACGAGGGACAAGAGTGTACTTGCTGTACCTCAAAAACACAGTTCGAAGGACTGAACAGCCGGGAATGCTCTCTCTTTGTCTTCTTTCCCCAAAGAAAAAAAAAAAAAACTGCTGTACCTGTGTACTTGTGCAGGGTACCACTGTACCTGTTGTACCTGTGCAGGGTACAGATCCAAATTTTTTTTTTTCGAAAATGCCCTTCTCTGATGCTGCTCCCTGACGAAAATTTTTGACGCAGGTCCTTGTACGTACGGCGGCGTCTGTACAGTACGGACGCCTGTACGGAGTCCGTACGGCGGTACGGACGGCCGTACGTCCGTACACGCGCGCGCCTGCGCGCCGCCCTATTAGAGGCCCGGAGGCTGTAGCAGCTAGCAGCAGCTAGCAGCTAGCTGCTGCTGTTGCAGCTGCTGGCGCTGCTCGGCGCCGCCCTGCTGTAGCCCGCGCTGCGCCCTCGCTACTGCCCGCGCTACCCCGCTGCAACCCGCGCTGATGCCTTGCGCTGCTGCTGCAGCTGCCCGCGCTACGCCCTCGTTGCCCCGCTGCAGCCCGTGGTGCCTGCGCAATGCCAAGCTCCGCCCACGCTGCCTGAGGGCACGAGTCCCGAGGGGATAAGGAGGGGTAGAGGGGGAGGTAGGCAGGGATGGGGAGGGAGAGATGATGGCTCTGATACCAGTTGAGAGGGAAGGAAAGGGCGAGAAGTACAATGGGGAGAGAGTGAGAGAGAGGAGTGACACTAAAGATGCGGGTGTGAAGTGATGAGCCACACCACAAACTCATAGGTTTTATTAGGATTAGGTTTTTCACCCTATGACTGTCTTAAGACAGTCATAGGTGTCATATCTTTAATAAAGGGGTGGCAATGTGCCTTTACCCCCAACACATCCTGCCCAGTCACTATCCGTGTAACCATGCATTGTAAGTGAACCCTGATCACCATAGAAGAGGGCTAAATCCTGAGTGCCTCTGAGATATCTGAAGACTCTCTTCACTGCCTGCCAATGTTGTGAACTGGGCATGTGCATGAATTCGTTGAGCTGAGATACTGCATACTACAAGTCAGGTCTGGTGTGACATAAATAAATAAGGCATCCAACAGCCTGCTGATAAAGAGTGATATCACATGGTGGGCTCCCATCATGAGCTGAGAATTTGAAGCCAGGGTCCACTGGAGTAGAGATTGGCTTGCAATCCTCAAACTGAAAACGATCAAGGAGCTGTCCAATATACTTGGACTGAGACATCATGATACCCCCCTCAACATGAGCAAACTGAATGCCCAAATAATAATGGAGCCGTCCCATGTCTGACATGTCAAAAATCTGCTGCAAATCAGCCTTGAAAGCTGCAATTTGCTGAGTATCTGGGCCCGTGATAAGCATATCATCCACATATAAAATCAGCACTAAAAAATCAGATCCACTCCCACGGACATAAAGAGTGGGTTCCGTGGGACTATTCTGAAAACCAAGGGATAGTAAGTGTGCATGAATTTTGGCATACCATGCCCTAGGTGCCTGCTTCAAACCATAAAGGGCTTTTCTAAGCCGGCATACCTTATTTTCAGAATTGACAACCTCAAAGCCAGGAGGTTGTGTGACAGACTTCTTCCTGCAGATCCCCATGAAGAAAAGCGGTCTTGATGTCAAGTTGGTGCACTTGCCAATGATGATGGGCTGCAATAGCAATGACACATCGAATGGTAGTAATCCTGGATGTGGGAGCAAATGTCTCCTCAAAGTCAATGCCTTGTTGTTGGGCATAACCTTTTGCAACAAGACGGGCTTTGTATCGATCTATGCTGCCATCAGATTTCCTTTTTAATTTGTAGACCCACCGCGTTCCAATGGCATGCTTGCCAAGTGTGAGATCTACTAATTCCCATGTGTCATTTTTGGCAATAGATTGTAACTCAGCTTTCATTGTATCCATCCACTCTTTGTTAGCAAAAGCATCTTTATGGCACAAAGGCTCTTCATTGCAAGCTGTAACAAGGAGTGCAAACTCAAGAAAGTGACCATGCTGTCTATTCCCTGATCTTGTCCGGGCAGCAAAAGGCTGATCTTGTTTGTTGTCCCTCAATGTATCAAGAAGCCATCTGGGAACTTGCCTTTGCTGTCTATTGACAGTTCTTTCTTCAATGACTGCATCATGAGTAGTGGGATCATTTTGTGCCGGAAGAGAAACCTGCAAATCAGCATGAGGTTGTGGCTGATTATTGCTTAGTGGAGGACCTGCAGGAGGCTCATGTTGCTGGTCAAAATCCTCTTCTGATGATGGTAGAGGTAACCAAGATTCAAAGGCATCAAACATGTCAACATCTGGCTTTGCTTTGCAGTCCACAAGAGGAGAAGCTGAATGTTCAGCAAAGATCACATCTCTACTGACAATAATCTTCCCAGTATTTGGTTGATATAACCTATACCCTCTGCTCTCTTGGCTGTAACCAATGAATATGCATTTGATTGCCTTGTCATCAAGCTTATGTCTCAGCTGAGATGGTACATGAACATATGCAAGAGACCCAAAAACTTTCATGTGTGAAAGTGAAGGCTTCTTGCCTTTCCATGCTTCATAAGGTGTAATAGTCTTCAATGCCCGTGTAGGTGATCTATTCAACACATAGTTGGCACACATTACTACATCAAGTCAAAATTTATTGGGCAAAGACTTGGCCTTAAGCATGCATCTGGCCACCTCCATTGTGGACCTGTTTTTCCTTTCAGAAACATGATTCTGCTGAGGAGTGTAAGGAGTAGTGCATGAGTGAATAATGCCCTGTGAGGACAGAAATGCATCAAATTCCTTTGACATATACTCACCCCCCCTATCTGTGTTGAGGGTGACAAGCTTGCAATTTGATTCATTCTCAACCATATTTAGCCATCTCTGAAAGCATAAGAAAACTTCAGATTTGGCCTTCAAAGGATATACCCAGCAATATCTTGTGAAATCATCAATGAGAGTCATGAAATACTTATACCCCCCAATGGCATTTGTCCTCATTGGGCCACAGACATCACTGTGTACTAGCTGCAATTTCCTTTGTGAGAGTTTTGGACAATTCTTTTGAAAAGGAAATCGATGCATCTTACCCAAAAGACAACCCTCACACACATGTTTGGAAACTGTGTGAGTCTGAGGTACATCATTTGCCATCTGCTGTGAATGTAGCTTTGCAAGAGCTCTATAATTGAGGTGGTCCATTCTCTCATGCCAAAGACAGAGATCTTCGTTACAAATTCAACGTGAATCCTTTCCTTCTCTTCTCACTCTAGCCTCAGCAAGCCCCAATTCCCTAGATAGATCTAGATGCCACATGTCATCCATAAAGGGCCTTCCTAATGCAACATTCCACCCCTCTCTTGGGATGCATTCATTCCTTTGCCCCTAGGCACAATTTTTGCACTAGGCCCTTGGCCTTAGATCTACCTAGTCTGGTGCTATCAGCCCTCACCTAGGACCTTGACATTAAATCCCTCCCGATCATTTACATGAAGCGCAAACACATATATTACAGAGATAGATCCATTAAGGGAAATGTCGACTGATTCTTCCGAGGTCATGCTACCTCGGCTAGAGCGTAACATTCCTTCCCTCTTCAGACATCAGCGTCCTCGATGATAAAATCTGGGAACACTCTCCGCAACTGATATACGGATTCCCAGATATACGGGTAGAGGCTGATCATGCCATGCAACCAACACCGTGGGTATCTTCCGATTTCGTATTTGCATTGTTCCTCGGTCCAGGATTCTTGTTGGTTTTCACCTTGCAATATCCTCTATCTCCTGAAACAAAACCATACCTTCGATTAGTGAGTCACCCGTATGTAAAAATTTCTTTAAGCGCGAAACATGAAAAACCGGGTGCACCTTACACCCCTGTGGCAATTCCAATTTATAGGCTATACTGCCTATTCTCTTTAGAATTAACCACGGCCCACAGTATCGAGGTGATAACTTAGCACACTCTCCTGAAGTCAACGACTTCGAGTGCGAAGGAACTCTGAGAAAAACTTTTTCTCCTTCCTTAAATACTCTTATAGACCGGTTTTCATCCGCATACACCTTGGCTCTATCCATAGCCTGGCGGATATTAGCTCTTGCAAGTGCTAGCATCTCCCGCATCTGAACCACAAAGTTCGCGGCACTAGGCACTTTTCGAGGTATTCCAACTATAGTTGGATTTGCTGGTCTATAACCATAGTTCAGCTCAAACGGACTGAACCCGGTAGATGAATGTTTTCTATCATTGTAGGCAAACTCCAACAATGGCAACCACTTGTCCCACGTATGTTGCCTCAATGACACATATGCCCTCAGCATATCCTCTAAAGTTTGGTTGACTCTCTCTGTCTGACCATCCATCTCAGGATGATCCCCACTACTTATTCCTAACTCAATCCTCAGTGCCTCAAATACTGCCGTCCAAAAATGACCGGTAAATCTGACATCTCGGTCTGACACTATGGATCTAGGCAATCCATGCAGACGAAATATATGTCTGATAAATAAATTCGCCACTTGCGGGGCACTAACAGACTCTCTAGTCGGAATGAAGTGAGCCATCTTGGTTAGACGATCAACCACCACAAGGATAGAATCATACCCTCCTTGCGTTGCAGGCAGCCCTACAATAAAGTCCATGGAAATGCTCTCCCACTTACTTAGTGGTATTTCCAAGGGCTGTAAAAGTCCGGGTGGCTTCACCCGCTCGGCCTTACTTACCTGACACGAGAAACACCGTGTCACATATTCATGAATATGCTTTTTCATCTTTGGCCAAAAGAAATCTCGCTTCACGAGATCATATGTCTTCTCGACTCCTGGATGTCCCGCACATGGGCTATCATGGCACTGTCGAATGACTCTCTGCCTGAGATCATTCTGACTAGGTACTACAACCTTGCCATTTCTAACTAGCATACCATCCCTTATGGTATATCTTGCATAAGTGTGGCCTTTTCTGGATGCCAGGTCATCCTTTTCACTTTCCCCGGGTTTTAATACATGAGCTTTAGGGCACAAGCTTTGGACAAACTCGTCCACTTTTTGAGTTTCTCTTATCTCGGTCATTAGAGCACTCTCTAATATCGTGAAACTCAGGTTGTGCATAATGCGAGATAACGCATCAGCAACCTTATTGTCTTTTCCTCTTCGGTACCGAATCGTTAGATTAAACTCCTGCATGAGCTCTGCCCACCTAGCTTGGCGGCCCCTCAAGTCAGGCTGTTTACAAAAATGTTTCAGAGTATCATGATCCACATCCACATAAAACTCTGAACCATACAAATAATGCCTCCATGTTTTCAAAGCATGGATAATTGCATACAACTCCAATTCATGAGTTGGCCAATTCCTTTGAGAGGGAGAAAGCTTCTTGCTTTCGAAGGCTACTGGCCTTCCCTCTTGAAGGAGAACTGCTCCTACCGCAATGCCACTTGCATCGGTTTCTAGGAACAAGGGTTTCTGGGGATCAACTATTTTTAACACCGGTCCTGTGACCACTGCTTGTTTTATGGTGTTAAAACTTTCTTGTTGATTCTGTCCCCAAATAAAAGGTACTTTATCTGAGGTCAGATCAGTCAATGGCGATACTATTCCGGAATATCCTTTGATATGCCTTCTATAAAACTGGACAAATCCCAAGAATGATCGCAACGCGGTCAGACTCTGAGGGATTGGCCAAGTTAGTATCGCAGCCACTTTCTTCGGATCCATTTCTACCCCCTGTGGAGTAATTATGAACCCTAAATATTCAAGCCTAACCATACACAGTATAGTTTTCTTTTTATTTACATAAAGACTGGCTTTCCTCAAAGTACTGAACACTATTCTTAAGTGTTCACGATGCTCAGTAATACTTTTACTGAATATCAGGATATCGTCAATAAAATGTACTATGAACTTTCCAATATACGGACGTAGTAAATCGTTCATAAGCATGACGAAAGTCGCTGGAGCATTGGTAAGTCCGAAGGGCATTACCAAAAACTCATAATGACCAAACCTGCTTCTGAAAGCGGTTTTATGCACATCCTCGGCTCTAATCCGGATTTGATGGTAGCCGCACTTAAGATCAATCTTACTGAAAATCACGGCTCCATGTAATGCATCTAGCAAATCATCAATTCGAGCCATCGGATACCTGTGCTTAACAATGATATTATTCAATGCTCTGTAATCTATACAGAGGCGAAACGTATCATCCTTTTTCTTTAATATCACTGGTGAAGCGAAAGGTGAGAAACTTGGTTGAATCTGCCCCAAATTGAGGTATTCTTCCAGTTGTCTACGCACCTCCGCCTCTTCAGTAAAACTCATTCTATAGGGAGGTCTATTTACAGGTTCTGCCCCCGGGATCAGTTCAATCTTATGCTGAACTTTCCGCTCTGGAGGTAACCCATAAGGTAGTTCATCCCTAAAACATTCAGAGAACTCCTCTGTTATAAGATTAGCCAGCTTGGCCATCTCACCACTTTGCGTAACATCAGTGCTAGCCGAAGAATCATCAACCGGCTCTACCGATGCTGTGCAAAGGAATAAAAACTCTTCCTGAGCTTTTCGGATTTCCATCACGGAAACCAACGGTCCCTGAGGTATATATTTTTTTTACCTCGCAAGACATAAAGCACATCATTCATCTTGAATTGATATACGTGCTTTTTCCAATCAATGACTGGATTCTTCTTAGAAGGCCACGCCATACCTAGGGCTATATCTGCATGAGCAAGCTTGGTCATTTCAAAATCAAGCTTCTCAGTATAGTCCTGAATCCGAAGCTCCAACTGGGTAACCCTTTGGTCCCATACTTCAGTTGAACTTCCATCTGCCATTCTGACTGTATACGCATAGTCAGATGGGCTTGTTTTTAATTTCAGCCTCTTCACGAGCTTGGAGTTAATCACATTGTGAGTTGAAGCCGAGTCAAACAACACAATGACATCATGATTGGCCACTTGCCCTTTCATTTTAATTAACTCCGTATCATTAAAGGCCGTATATCTCGTTGCTGCGGGCTTAGATAGGATGTTATCAGGTGCACTCGTCACTAACTTAGCAACATACACACATAACAAACAAGGTACTAACCTCTGAGAAGATCCCGCTAGCTGAATCTGCATCTCTTCCGCTTTGGGACTTCCCTGCATCTCCACGTCGCACTCTGAGACACCATCTCAGCCATCCGACGATCTTTGTTACGTGGACAATCCTTCCACTAGTGAGGTTGAAGGCAACCAAAACATAAGCCCTCTCTCCTCGCTTTTTCCCTTTGTTCTGGGTTCAAGGGAGACTTAGACCAAGCCCGGGCTGCCATTGGGGTTACTTTCCTCTTCACTCCAATGGTGGTACTTGGTTTAGGAGTTTCAGCTGGTCTCGCCTACTTGGCTTGACCACTTGGCTGCGAACCACTCCCTTTACTAGCCCACTTCTTCTTAAACCCGGATTTCTTCGGATACCCATACTGGGTTCCGACCTGTGCAAACCCACTTGGCTTGCTGCCCTTGGCATCTTCGTAGTTTAGGGCTATAGCTATTGCATCATCTAGCGTGTTCGCGTACTTAGCCCGAACTTCCATTTTTATTCGATCATTCAATCCAAATATGAAATCTTTCACTTGGATTGATTGAGGCAGGGGTTCGTCAACCTTCATTACACTCTCTTGAAACTTGTCAGTGTATTCTGCCACTGATAAATTTCTCTGACGGAGGTTCCTATATTGATCCCAAGCCCGGGATGCTTCGTCAGGAGGTAAGAAGTGTTTCCTGAACTCTCTTTTAAACCCCTCCCAGGTAGTGGATGCTATACCATCTTTTTGTTGTTTAATATTCCGTTTTATGGGTGGTTTGTTTTGTTTTGACTTTGTTTTGATTTGGGGTTTAAAAAAAAAAATAAATTAAAACCACCACTAGCCAACTGTATTTACAAGTTGACACAATTCAATGTACCAACAATCTGACACAATTGCCTATACTAGGGAATTCCTGCAATCCCACATGCACACTAACTAGGCATTTGATACATGCATAACCCAAACAGCGCTTTTCCCTATACTAGGGAATTTCCTGCAAACTGACTCTGATTGAAGCACACATGCATACACACAGGCATAGTAACCGTAGACTCCGCTATACTGAAACAACAAACTGTATAACCAAACTGAAATCTTATAGCGAAGGAAAGTTTGATGCTCCCTGGAAGCTCCATGCAATCCGAGTCCCCGAAGGCTGCAGCCTCCACGTATGATCTGCTTGCAACTGATACAACCTTTATTTTCCTTCACTTCTGTTTGGAATGTGTCGCAGCCTGAGAGAGGCCTGCGTGATCTTTGACGAAACCAATAGGTTGTTCGTCAACCTATCATCTACCTTGACTAGCCTTACACTCAATCTGGGTTCCCAAGGTTTGCTGGATCGTCACTAGTTACGAGCAGATTGCTGGCGTTGCAGATCGCTGCACATATGCGTGCCAACGAAGCAGACCACGGCTAGCCAACATCACTGCGTCACTTCTGGCACCGTGGCGATTTCCCGCTGTCCGTCACGCCACATCCCTCTCTAGTTCCGCTGTGATCGTGGGAGCGCCAACAGTCTCAATTCAGAATCCTTCGTCAATCGTATGCACGTATGGGACCTCCGTTAAATTAGTCCAGCGCCCACGGTGCGTAGGCCAATCGTCCGTCAGCGCCTTTCCTTGGGCTTCCTATCGATTTGGTCAACCACCAATTACCGATGTCGACAGACCATGCTGGAATCTTCCGCTCCAACCCAGCCACACCGACTGCGTGCCCCACTGTCGTCGCTGCCTTACGGGACCCCCAACTCCAGCCACGAACAGTCAACACCCTCTGCGATACTATTCGTCAAACCACCTTACGGGAGCGCCATCCAACACGGACCGCGTCAACCCTTCGTTGCGGAGGCTCGTTGCGATCAGTGCGTCGCCTACGCCAACCGTCGCAGCAGAACATCAATCGAAGAAGCCCGTCCACCTGGTCCCGTCACGTACAGCCTTCGTCACCGCCAACGATCCACACGTCCCTATCCTTGATCTCTCCACAGGCTCTGATACCAAATGTTAAGCACTATCTCTACTTTCCCTCTTGAAGATCACGGGAGTAGCACCATGAATCTCCACCCAGCCATATCTCGCTGAGGCTGATGAGCAGACAGAGATCTTCGTTACAAATTCAACGTGAATCCTTTCCTTCTCTTCTCACTCTAGCTTCAGCAAGCCCCAATTCCCTAGATAGATCTAGATGCCACATGTCATCCATATAGGACCTTCCTAATGCAACATTCCACCCCTCTCTTGGGATGCATTAATTCCTTTGCCCCTAGGCACAATTTTTGCACTAGGCCCTTGGCCTTAGATCTAGCTAGTCTGGTGCTATCGGCCCTCACCTAGGACCTTGACATTAAATCCCTCCCGATCATTTACATGAAGCGCAAACACATATATTACAGAGATAGATCCATTAAGGGAAATGTCGACTGATTCTTCCGAGGTCATGCTACCTCGGCTAGAGCGTAACAACTGCTATGCGTAGAGGAATTGCAGCTGCTATGCACAGATTTTGGCTTGCCCATAGGCTTGGAAGCCTTGCCTCTTCCTGTCTGCTGTGAAGCAAATGCATGATCAGGAATAATGGCTTGTCTGTTAGTTCTACTTTGCTCTTCCTGCAAAAGCAAAGTAACTAGCTGGTCAAAAGAATAGTGGTCTGGATTACCCATGGCCACTAATCGAAGGGTTGTAGCAAACCCTTGATATGTATCCGGCAGTCCATCCAATGTGGTATTGACAAGCTGTGAATTTGGCACCACCTCATCAATGTTGGCAAGCTGTTCCATGAGGTCTTTGACCTTTGTCAAATATGCATCCATTGACTCATCTTCATTCATATTCACTTCCTGTAATTGCCTTCTCAAATATGCAACACGAGCTTCATTGTGAATCTGATAGAGAGAAGCCAATTTATCCCAAGCATCCTTTGCTGTCCTGCAAGACCGGATGTGTGGAATAATGATTCTCTTGCATGATAAAGCAATGCATGAATGTGCATTTGCATCTCTTGCATCCCATCTTGACTGTTCTTGAGTTGGAAGAGCAGCAGCAGGAGTGCTAGAGGAAGAGGCATCAGGAGGAGTACCCCCTGCAGAAGGACCAGCAGTAGAAACAACCACTGTAGCAGTGGCTGGCCTCAGATCAGCCCCAGAAACAATATTCCACAAATGCTTTGCAACAAGAATATGTTTCATGAGATAAGACCACATCGGATAGTTGGTGCCATCCAACTTATCATCTTCACGAAGAACTCCAAATAAATCTTGATTGTTCCCAGCCATAGCAACTGTGATACCCTGAAAAAGACCTGAAAACCCAAAAGCCTCAAGACTATCACTGCAAAAAGCTGGCTGTCCCAAAAATGACAGCAAATATTTGCAAATTTTTGACCCAAATCAAAGGGCAAATGCAGATCTGACCCAAATTTGACTTTGACAGGCAATGTTCACTGCAAAAACAGCAAATTTGGCAAAAGCCCCAAATTTATTGAGAGGGCAAATGCAGAAAAGCCCCAAATTTTGCTGAAATTTTTGCAAATGTGACCCAATGTATGCAAATCTGATTCAATGTCCTGCAATCTGACCCAATGTACTGCAATCTAAACAAGAAATTGCAGACCAAATCCCAAAACTCCAATATTTTTGCAAGAAATTGCAACCAAAGGAGGTGAAAAGAACTGAAAAGCCCCAAATTTGCCAATATCCTGCAAAAGCCCCAAATTTCACAAGAAGTTGACGGCTGACCTGCAGGTGATACCACTGAAGGTACGAAAGTACGGTGGCTGTACGTAAGTACGGCTGATCAGGTACGGAACATGTGCAATGTACGGATCAGGTATGACGCTGTGTACGGTACGACGTATGAAAGTACATGTACGGAATATGTGCGATGTACGGATCAAGTATGACGCAATGTACGGTACAACGTACAGCGATGTAGGTACGTTCCACGTGTAGGTACGGCGATGCACGTCTGCTCACGTATGGGCTGTCTGGCGCAGGTACTGTATGCAGTACGGGACAGGTACCAGACCTTCGGTACACATGTACGACTGTACGGAAGGGAATGCAGTTACACCTTTGGAGGGATCTGTAAGAGGCGGACGCCTAGATCTTGGACAGCAGCTGAAGAGCCTCGAACAGGCTGGAAATGTGACGACCAGCAGGGCAGCAGACTCCCAATGAGCAATGGAGGACTCGGGGGCTGAGGAGAGCTGGAAGACGAGCAATACCTGCTCTGATACCACTGAAGGTGCGAAACGAAGAAAGAGAGAGTGCAGGTACGTAACGAGTCGATAGATCAATAGTCACGTCAAAGTTTAGATAGATGATAACACACAAGTACAAAGTACTTGTACCTAGACCTAGGACTAAGTGTCCTAGGTGTCACATAGGATTGAGTGTCCTATGTGGCCTAAAAGGCACTAACACTATAAGTGCCTACCCTTATGCCTACAAGGCACATACCATGGCCTATAGGGCATCACTAGAACCACCAGAAGATGGCCTACACTCTTTAGGTCTCCTTCACCTCCTGGGAAAAGGCCCAAGGAAGCTCCGTCTGCTGTAAATCTGCTGCTCCAGAGAATGAGATATGAGGGCACAAAGGCCCTCCTTATATAGGGCACAAGGCCCTCTAGAACCAACCGACCAGCCAGCCCTAATTGGGCCAACTGGCTGGTCTGTAGCAGCCCTAACCAACCGATTAGATGGTTGGCTGGTTGGCTGCCTATCCAGCCCTATTTACGGCCCTTTGCCAGCCCTTTGTTCCATTCAGGGCCCAGCCCCTTTGGACTGCTTACCCCGCCACCTGCCAGCCCTGTTTGCAGGCCATAGACCTGCCCAATACCTGCTGCAACAGTGCGACTCCATGCTGCTACTGATCCGCCTCTGCTCAGCCCTTGTCCAGACCTTGGCGCACGCTGCACACCTTCCGTACACTGCCCTGCAGCAGCCCGTACTGATATGTACGGTGGCTGTCCCCTTTCTCTGGGCATACGTTGCCCTAGGTCTCCCTCCCCCATGCTCTCCTTATTTCGGGGCTTATAGATAAGGAGGTGACCTTTCCAACACCCCCTCTCACCGACACATCTCGGCCCAATGCCAACATGTCGATGACGATGCTCCAGTAACTCCCTGGTCGTAGTCCTCTGGAACATCTCGGTGTTCAAAATCTTTTCCTGGCTTTTCATCCAGTGGCTCTTGCTCCACCAGGTCTGGTTCCGCTTCCGCACACCATCCCGTTACACAGGTCCATCTTTGGTAGCACCCCTTGGCACCACCTCCTTCAGTGACGTTCTCGCCTTCGAACTCGAGCAATCTAGCCGTCACAATCTTCCAATTGTCCCCCTCATAATGAGTGGACAACCTGGAGTCCTCCAGGCACCATGCTTTGAGGGTCTGTTTCAACCCGTCCTTCCTTTGGCAAGGTCTGCAATCAATGAATATTTCCAGATAACCTGGACCATGAACTCTCGTTGAGTTCTCAAGCAGGTACCCTTCTGGCTTCAGTACTCTTTGTCCATCACCTTCTAGCAATCTGCGTCCGAGCTTTGAAGAAGCACCAATACTTCCCCTTCTTCCTTCGAAGAAGGCCAAGTCCTTCCAATCTCGTATCACCTGAGACAAATGAAGAGCAGAGTCTCTCCACAGCATGCTATAAAGGCTCAAATGCAAAATATCAAGTACATACCAGACTCTTGTACTGCCAGTGTGTTTGCTCTGAAAGCAAACCCTGTACCTCATCGAGGCACCTATCAAGAGCTTGTGTAATCCTGTACTGTCCCCTCGTGAAGTACAACATCCATATGACCATGAGACCCCAGGGCCCTCCATGGAATCCATCCTCGTGTTAGTGTCAATAGCCACGTACCTGGAAGGTACTAAGCGCTCCCATGCTGTCCTTCACCTTCACAAAGGCATCTGAGTCCTCGTTGACCCACATCTCTATGCCAGACATCCTCACTATGATTTCTTGGTCAACATATCTGACCTGGATAACACTAGGTGATGTCACCAGGAACAACTCTTTGATTACCACATTTGCTTTGGCCTCTCGCTCTGAATCTGAGTCAGACTCCTTTTTGTTTTTTCGATCCGGCTTTTTCTTTCTGCAGTCCTTTGTAAAATATCCTGGCGTATCACAGTGAAGCACTTCTGCTTCTGCTTCCTCTTCAAAGTTTCCTCGTCACCAAAGTCGTCTTTCTTGGACTTGCCACCGTCAGACTTGCCCTTTCCTTTACGAGTGTAATCCTTCGCCAGCATCGCCTTGTCGTCTTTGTCGTCGTTGTAGAGCTTCTCCCGAGCTTTCTCTTGTAGCAGTAATGGACCCAACTCCTCAAACGTCAGAGGTTTGGTCCTCTGTCGTGCTATCACGGTTGTAACAAAGCTCTTGAAACTCCGAGGTAGTCTCCTAAGTACCATCAAGGGCAAATGGCATGAGTCTGTCTTCTGACCAACTGCTGTCAGTTGATCCCTCACCACCTTGATCTTCGTCAAGTGGCTATGTACCGTATCTCCTTCTTCCATATCAAGATTGTAGAGTTGTGCTGAAGAAGCAAAATCCGGGAGGTGTTGTCCGTCTCGTATAGATCCTTCAGAGTGACCCATGCCTCTATTGACGTCTCGGCCATCCGGATATGTGGAAGAACAGAGTCCGCTGTAGTCCGTATGATTAATGCCAGAGCATGGGCATCTCTATCTTCCCAAGCTTCGAGCTCCTCTCTACTGCCATGAATATCTTCCCTTGCTTATCCACTATGTCCTCCAGCTTCGCCTTTACTTCCGTTGTTAGCTTCCACAACTTCCGAGTCACTAAATGGCTCCGGATTTTCACCTTCCAGATCGGGTAGTTAGTCCCGTCTAGTTTCCCAGACTCTCCAAAGTTAGGGATAGTGAATGAGAGAAAACTGGGGGAGGAGGAAGGGAGAGCAAGGGCTGAAGAGGCTGTAGAGGTCGACATCTCTGCTGTTATATCACATAGTAAAGTCAACCAAACTCAATTTTTAGTAGACTAGAACTCTGAACGCACCTGATTGAACCCGAGTCACCCTCCTTCTCGTAAGGGCACAATCCTCTAGTCATGGAAGTAGTTCCCAAGAGCGTCTGAATCAGGGTTGTCCTTCAGCAAGGTCCCTGCCTTCAGGCTCCCACACGTGTGAGCCTCCTACTTGGGCTCTGATACCATGTTAGAAATTACCCAACAGAGGGTACGCACAGCGTAAGACTGATAGAATAGCCCAAGAGCTCACACAGTGTGGTGTGGGGTGTGGAATCACAAACTTCTTAACTTATGTGCATAAAATAGATGTGCAGACTCATCAATAGACAATGAACCAGCCGGATAGAGAAACCACCAAAATAATATATTTCTGTCCAAAGCTATGGACACAATACAAAAGAGATAGATCCAGAGTCCCACCAATAGTGTGGTCCTCTGATCTTACCACAAGGTACTTCTCCTATTTGCGCCACTATCTCTAGACTCGAGCTTGCGTGCTCCACCTCGAGCGTTTGTGTCTAGAATGGTTCTCTCTACCTTACTGCCTGTAGATCAGCCTAGGTAGGCAGCACTTACCCAGCCCCTTTGGACTGCTTACCCTGCCACCTGCCAGCCCTGTTTGCAGGCCATAGACCTGCCCAATACTTGCTGCAACAGTGCGACTCCATGCTGCTACTGATCCGCCTCTGCTCAGCCCTTGTCCAGACCTTGGCGCACCCTGCACACCTTCCGTACATTGGCCTGAAGCAGCCCGTACTGATCCGTACGGTGGCTGTCCCCTTTCTCTGGGCATACCTTGCCCTAGGTCTCCCTCTCCCATGCTCTGCTCATTTTGGGGCTTACAGATGGGGAGGTGACCTTTCCAACAGGTGTGTGTGTGGAGTATTACGTGCTCAACAAGACAACCCTGACTAGTCAGTTCCTGATGCCTATGATTCCCTTTCTTCTTAAAGAACATTGATTTTGATAGCGACTATTCTTACCAAGAAAGCACATTAGTTTATGCCAGGATTTTGATGTGTGCTCTTTTGCCATCATGATATATTGTTTGCTAGTTTGGAGTATTTGGATTTGCTTTGAGGAACAATTGTTCCAAGACTTCCCGGAGCCACATGTGAGTGTGAAGCTTTCCCAATTTGTTCTGTTTTGTATTGTTTGTCCTCTCTATACGTGAGTAAAGTTAAACAGTTGTGCTTACATGGAAAGATTTGAATCGATCCACATTTTTAATAAGAACTACTCAAAAATTGAAGGCAACGCAAGATTTATCAGTGATTGTATTTCACTTGCCTTGGAAGACTCATGTTACGTATTCTTGTACAGGTTCTGTCTCTGAAATTGGGCGTGAGGCTGTGTCGAAGATGGATGCCCGGCTTGCAGAGCACCTTGTCGAGGTGTGGCAAGCTGCAAAAGCCAAGGCCCTTGGTACAGACCATGCTGTTGAAAAACTAGCTGAGGTGCGCATTTTAATTAAATTCCTCAAAGATTACCAGCTTGATGAGTGTAGAGGTCTACAAGCTTGTTTGGTTCAAAAGGTTGAATTGAACCCATACATGTTTCATCACACTCATTCTGCTGCTTCTGGTTTTAAAAGGTGCTGGATGGGCAGATGTTGAAAAGCTGGAGTGAACGTGCCAGAGACGTGGCGAAAAATGGATGGTACTGGGAATATAAGCTTATCAGTCTAAGCATAGAGAGTGTGACCATCAGCACAGATGGGAAAAGAGCCATTGTAGAAGCAACCCTACAGGAAGCTGCGAGTCTGTATGATAAAAAGAAGCTTGACATCACTGACTCTTACCACAGTACATACACCACTAGGTATGAGCTTTCTGCAATCGACGGTACTTGGAAGATAACTTCGGGAGCTGTTCTGCGTTCATGATCTGCAACTTTGGGAGCTGCTCCATGTTTATGATATAAGAATTTGGGAGTTGTACTGAATTTAGACCCGTTGAGACCAAGATAAATACTCAATTTACATCTAGCACTATGAAGCTTCTTTGAACAACTTGGAAGGAAGGAAAATGAGGATTTTTTATTAGGTAAGAATCGATTAATTAAGCTTAGGCCATGTAAGATCTGTAGCTTTTGCAATGTTCTGACCAAAGCAGCTAGATTTCCAAGTACTGACAATGAGGTTTCTGTGTAATAGAGTTTTGTGAGGTAAATAATGCAGCAAGGGCTTACTTGGCTTGGTGGAGTTGAATCTCCTCTATGTCAGTGCTAGACTATACATTCCACTTATGTCAATCCATGCAGTTCTTGTGAAAAGAGTGGGAGAGAAGTAAGGAGTCTCACTTGCAGCTTTCTCACATATACAATGGGGGAATACATATAAAGATAGAGGCTGAAAACAGTTTTCATCTTCTTAGTTGTGAAAGCCAAAAGAACTCTCTCTTAGTACAAAAGGAATAGATGAACCCTATATGTGGGTCTCAAACTAAACTTAGCTAACCTAAGTGGCATACTAACTGAGTCACTAACTAGAGTACATAAAGATAGATGTCATCCAGCTATTGTTCATGGGCGGTGTACCAATCGCAGCTACTCATGTTATGCACATTGGGGAACTATCGATTTATTGGCAATTTGCATGTCAAGGAAAAGTGAGTTATCCATATAGAATTATAAAGAGAATACATGCATGCTTAAAATTCGAAATGTGTTCATTAGTGTTTCAAAGAGAAATGTTTACTTGCTAGATGTCGTAGAGAATTCTGTCCTTATGATCATAGATCAAGTAAAGCACTTTAAATTTTGTATCCCACCTCATGCTTCAATATGCGAAAAATAAGCAAATTGGCTTGGCTATTGCCGAGCTATGGTAGAGATTCACGAATATGAAGAGAATGTTCTTGTATGAAGGCATGGATGATTAAGAAAGGATTTTTGGTTATATGATCATGAAGCCCATCATCTTTAACTCCATTTGATATCCTCTCCTTAGCAAACTCAAAACTAGTAGGAGCAAGTTGGACGATAGATGCAATATATTGAGAATATGTAATGTGAACATGAGAGAATATGAAGAGTTGAACACGAGAGAGACAAATCTTGAGACACCTCAAAGAGACTCCCTTAGGAATGAAACACATATAAAAGCATGAGGGACAATAAAAAAATTGATGTAGTTTTTTTTCAAGAAAAGGACTTTTATTAAGTATAAAAGAAACACCAAGAGCAAGCTCAAGGTAGATATCCATCTTGCTAAGCATGAAAGACTATAGAGACACCCTACGGGGACAAATAACGTGCTTATCCAAGAGAACTAGAAAAAAATTCAAGGTTGAGGTTGAAAGTGCTACCTCAATCTTGCAGAGGACTCTAAGAAAAATAGGGAGCCAATCCATTTCCTAAGAAAAAGAGTCCCCTTGGCAGTAGCTGGCGAAGGTTCTTTCATGCTAACCCAAATGGTTGACAAAGTGTGTATAATATTTGTCCACATACTAGCCAATGTGTGTCAAGGGTGGATATAGGAGACATCCAAACACTCTATGCATCTGGCTCTCCAAATGTGCCACGATGAAATGCTTGCTAGCATCTCCTTGAAATTATCCATCAAGGCATGTGCAGGTTTGTGAGGAGAGTCGAGAACATTATCCATAGAGCATGACTTAATGTGTCATCAAACTGAGAGAGCCCAAGGACAGTCATGCCTCTCATAAAATACTCCAGGAATTCCTTAGCAGAGAGGCAATGAAGGCAAGTAGGGGTTGAGTTGAACATGGATCTTCTCTGGCAATCCCTCCGTGAATAGAAAGCCCAAAAGAAAAGACTAATTTTTCTATTCCTCAGAAATTTTCAGAGTCTCTTCTAAAAGAAACTTTGAAGGACATAAGAAATTTGAAAATTCTTTCTTTTGGCATTATTGACCGTGTAGTGAAAGAAGAGGAGATTCTTCTCTTGGTGCCTTGGATCAACCCACTCTCACTCCTTGGGGACCGAATACTTTATATGGACACTTCATAGAGCCAAATCCTCCATGAACCCAAGGGAATTTGATCCGGATTTAGGCTCTAGATGTTGAGAAATAGATGATCATAGCATCCAATATCATTGGGGCTTGTGACACATGTGGGTACTATGTGGCAATTGGTTGTAATAACCTCCTTGCATGTGAGACCCTTGGAGGTGGAGTGCTTAGGGTAGGACAAGTGGACTCTTTCATTTGGCTATTTAATGTCTTGTACATGAGTTTGTGTGACATCTTTGTGAGTTGTATCCTCTGAGTGATCAAAATACATTGTGTTGCTTTGTGATATCTTGTGGTTCATGATTTCATCTCTCTATCGACATTTGCTTCTACTCTCTTAATTGTAACATGTTATCAAAGCTAGATTGAGGGCTGAGCCAGTATTCAATGAGAGAGAGAGAGAGAGAGAGAGGATCAGTTTAAAGATTTACCTAGCGAGTATTGCTATGCAAGCTTTGTGAATTTTGCTATTTTTGGGAAACATTGTTTCCTTGGTCTGTAGGCGAAGTGAAGAGATTGTTCTTATCTCTAGCCTCTCTTACATCCACAATGTAAAACTGCTTCTTTTGTAGCCAATCAAATTGCATCACAAGCTGGAGAGTACCTATGAGGTGCTAGTAGCATAAGAGGCAACATAAGAGAGCACAACATAGTCTTAACGAGCTCAGCCTAGTAACAAAACTTCTAAACATAAACATTCGTTCAAGAATCAGCGCTAACAACCACAAAAGATAGTAGCAGATAAAACATAAAATGCAAAAGAGGTGATTACGTTAATTGCAACAAATTGTTCATAGAAGCAGTGCATCAATGAGTCAGCCAACAACGAATCTTAGTTTAGCAAGTGCTATCAGCCAGTAATCAATTAACTGATCCAGCCAGAACCAATAATTAAAGCGGTAACAGAACAAAGCAATACGCAGACAAGCAACATAATTCAAGATACGTTCATAAGTCACATTGGGCTGTTATGGGAGGTCGGCTCAGTGAACATAGCTCTCTATGGTTGCTTCAAGGATACTTAGAGCAAGCAAATTCTGCTGATGAGGAGATCTTGGAGAGTGAACTTGCTAATGAGACTTCTATTTTTTTGGATGCTAGTCCACATAATCTAACGTAGTGTTGAATTTATTTTGCTTTTTAGTAGGTGCACATATTATTTGGGATAAATGTAATGGCTTGTTGATTAATGACGAGGACACTCCTTTGCAAATACTTGGTTTTGATTTTGATTAGGGGGATGATTTTGATTTTACTTGGATTCAGAGAGGCGTTTTTGTCAAATACTTGGTTGCCAGGTCAGTGTGGTTACCTCTCCTTTGTAACATTTCGCTCCTATGTTGGAGAGTTTAGGAGGAAACTCTTTTTTGGAGTTTAGCCACAATTAACCTTGCTTTCAAGGTGGTCATGGTCATTATGCTTGCCACGGTGAGATTTATTTACTCATGTTGGTGCCATTCTAGGGATTGCATTGATCAACTCAAAAAGGCCTATCAGGAATTTTCTATGTAGTGGGCTAGATGATTCGACACACACCAAAGTAAAGGTGGCTTGGAGACCTTGATCCGCCCCATGCCAGAATTGGGCCTCAATATCATTAATCTAGACTTGTAACGCAAAGCCTTGCTATGCTTTGCCAGGACATGAACCTTGGAAATAACTTTTTCATTTTCGTGCATACAATCCTTTTCTCCCTCTAGGGGGCTGGGGATTGGATGGATAGTACTAGGTGGGCCCATCACAAGACTCCCTCCTCATAAGGCTACAACGTTGACATAGGGATGCCTTGGTCTTTGATGTTCACTTTGGGGGAAGGTCGTCCAGGTCTACAGATGGGGATAACTTTGCCACGCATACATGCACACCCACCCACATGCACATATGCACATGTGCGCAAAAGCCCATCCGCCACGCGCTCAATCACAAACGCACATGCACATATGCACGTGCGCACAAGCCCATCCACCACATGCTCAATCACAAACGCACATACACATGCATGTGCACCCACACGTGGATGCGTGTGCACATATACACGCACATACATACATACATATACATATACATATACATGTACATGCAATGTGCACCTATACATGCACATACATACATACATACATACATATACATATACATATACATGTATATGTATGTGGAGTATTGGGTTTTTGTTTCAGGATGATAACTAGTGTTACAATTGAGAAAGTATTTAAAGTGAAATATTGAAAGAGACATGAAACCATGAACCATAAGATATCACAAAGCAACACAAAGTATTTTGATCACTAAAAGGGTAACTTACTAAGATGTCTCACACACTCATGTACAAGACCTTAGATAGGCAATTGAAAGAGTCCACTTATCCTACACTAAGTCTTACATGCAAGGAGGTGATTACAACCAATTGTCTCATACTACCCACATGTGTCACAAGCCTACCACACAACTAGAACCGTAGGCAACCCACTTTGCTACTAATATCGCATGCTATGATCATCTATTTGAGAACACTCTCTTTTGATCTAGCATCCACATCACGCAGGGTGTGCTTTGACCAGGAAATCATTAAGGACTCACTTAGAATTTTGATCACAAAGAAGTGTTAAACCCACATAGACTACAATATACTTTCAGCATTGGCAAGATTGGTTTCATGGTTGGATGCAATATCTTTATGATTAAGCTTCTCATCTCACAACTTCTTGCAGCAATATGTTCAAGTCGCTCGCAATAGTACGAGATATACGAGGCTTATTCACAAATAGAGTATGCTCAACAGGACATTTACTTTCTTCATTCTTTGAAGATATTACATCTTGCTACCTTTCTTTGCCATTTTCCTTAGCGATTCGTGTCTTCTCTAAAATAAAGGCAGCAACAACAATGCTAAGAGTTAAAGTCGATTGATTTGCAAGAGCAAGATACACATGTTTCATAAGTATCATGTATGTTGGCGAGAAGAACAAGCACAACCTCTTTGTTACTTATGTTACCCTTGCGCAAGCAAGCTATTCCAACAAGACACAGAGGTTTCCAATATGTTTGGCCGTTTTTACACGTTCATTCATCTTGAGGCAATATGCATTCTTCTAAAGAAACAATTGAGAGGTAGCATTTAATTTACCAAATAGATGTCAATGACGTTCCCAAGTTTCATGTGAAGAACCTTCCGAAGCCACTTGATCTATTTGAGAATCTGTCAAGTCTTCAAGTCAATGAGTAAATGGCTTCTTGTCAACTCCAAATACTATCTCCCACATGTCTGTCTCGATTAATCCCATCTTTCTCTTGATAGACCATGCATAGTATTTTGCTCCCTCAAACCGATCCTTCTTGTCAAAAAACTTTCCCTCGATAGCCATGATCCTTGACCACTAATCACAAACATGATAATTGTAATTGAATTATCATCACACACAAAAGGAACAAAAGGCTTCACTTAGGAGAGTAATGTTTGTTATGCTCTTAGCACAGGAATATAAAATGGGGCTTTGCAATTGACTTGAAAATAAGATCCTTGAAAAGAAAGGGAGGGGAGCCTTAAGGGCATAAGATAATGGCCACGTGTAAATTATGTGTGAATCAATTACAACCCTTAGCCAAACACGTGCTACGTGTCAACGATTGAGAGTATACGTGCAATAAAAAGCATTTGTAAACTCTCCAAGGGCATATAATTACAACAGCGCAGAAAAGGTCCAGTAGCAGACAATACACAGTGGAAGAACTGGTGTGGATATGAACAGAGGAGAGGGTATGGATGTTCAACTTGATATAGAGTAGGTCAATAACTAGTGGGCAAATGAATCAATGACGTCCCTAACAATTGCTCTTAAAAGTGGAGAGTCGACAAACAACAGGACTCGAGCAACATCTCATCTTTGAAACATTCATCAGCATCTTATTGACACACAGCAAGACATTGGAAATGACCACAGCAAGCTCCAACATATCATATGAAAGAAAAATATGTAAAAGGAAATCTCTGACTTTGGCTCCATCAAGGTAAGTCTTGGCAAAAGACTCATCACATTTCCTTCTTTTTTAATTTTCATGAGACCATTGATATCCACATCATTAAGGCTTGTAGAGCTCAAATTAATCTTTCTCCATACAATATCTCATACACCAAGGAGATATGAAAATGCGATAGTTTATCTATCATTCTCATTTATGCATGAAGCGTATAAAAGGCAACAAAAATAAATAGCTGCAATTTTTTGTACTATGTTTATCCCTTGATTGTTTTCTGTTTGATCTGAAACATTTAAAAAAATGTGCATAAAAAAAAATAATCGAATTTATCCTATCTGCTCTCTTTCTATGAGAGGCCAACAATCTTGGGAATTCAAATTGTTTGACCTCAATGCCTTGAGATATCTTGCTCAATGCCATCAAATGTACACTTTAAAGTGTTTTCCACTCTAAAGCCTCATCCCTCACTTTGTGCTTTGATATTATGGAACATGTGTTGGGGGAAATCCACTTAAGGTCATCGTTATTTTCTTTTAGTTGGAAAGCTACAAGTCACCAAGTGTCATAATGTACCTTGAAGTAACTATAATCCTTTTCCTTGAGATTTGAGTGGAGAGATGTATTCAAATGACCAATACTAACTCCATCTATCCTTGATGTCAATCCCATCCATCTTGATCACAAAAGTGACCCTCCATCACATCCTACAAAATTTAGCTTTTGATGTTCTTAGCTTCCATCTTATCTTGTAAAATCTCACCATAGCTTAGTGCATGTTTTAGCATGAAGACATCATTTTGGGTTTGCAATTTGAATCATCTTCAACCTTAATTTTTAACAAGGAATCCAAATTATAATAAGATATGCATGTATTCTTTGATTATGTCAAGAACATTCTCAATTCTGTTATACATTCATTGAAGTATATAAGTTAAAGATATTATGTTAAATGTAAAGAAAAGGATAAACTAAATGTTATAGTAATAAGACGCCTCTCTTGGAAAATAAAAGAGTAATGCATTGCCTTCTAGGGTCGAGTAATTTGGCTAACGATCAACATGATTCTTATGAGTGGTACAATTCCTAATATCCTTCCCCACACTATAGCATTAAAACAAATTTGGATTCATGCTTAATAAATGGCAATGCTCATATATGATTATCTCTTAAAAATTGTTTTAGATTATGAATATGTGCCTTATTAATAAACCTCTTAAGAGAATGTATCAATGTTACTCTTACACATAAAATAAATGAAATTAACTGAAGAGTAGCTGAAAGAAAATAGAAAAAAATAAAGACAGGAGGCAAAGTTGGACACACACAGAGAAGAGGCCAAGTATTGTAGAGCATGTATTTTATTACATCATGCCCCAATTTTGCCACTTCCTCCTCCCCCGACAATTAAAGTTCCACCACCCACACAACAGTTGCCTCTCTTCTCCTACACCTGTTTTGCCTTCTCTAGCAGCTACTCCAGCCCTATGCCACCCCCTATAGCTAGCCTTCAGTCCCTCTCAACTCCCTCCCTCCCTCTTAGCCCTCTCTCCCCTTCTTAGCCCTCCCTCTCCCCTTTTTAGCCCTTCCCCTCCCCTCTTCCTTAGACTTCCTATAGATATTCTACCTCTAGCCCCTCCCTATTCCCCTTCTCAATCCCTCTCCCCCTCGTAGCCTCTCTTATCCCTTCCCCTTTGATCCTTCTTAGTGTTCTTTTAGAATCTCTAGCTCTAGCCTCTCTCTAAGTGACGGACGGATTTTTCAACAACTTAAATTGGCCCTCCACTGTCAATAAATGCTGACCCATTAAGTCAATCCTTGCCCACTTCCATCGGCCAAAAGAGAGTTTATTTTTTCAATGATGAGTTGTTGTAGCTACAAAAGGATGTGGAGTTTGAGAGCTCCACCACCCTCTTTGCATGCATTCATAGGTACCACTCTTCCATATCATGAGCTCGGGACTAGCTACTTGTGGCTTTACCTTTAGACCTCACCCCAAGCATTTTAAATATTCAATTGTTGAGATCAGATTGCTTTCAAGTGGCCTTTGACTCTCATGCATCCCTAAGCATGGCTAGCTCCTAGCACTTGGTTTTTAGAAATATTCTTCAAGCCCTTTTTAACCTTGTAGAGGAGCATAGATAGACAACAATATTTTTCAAACAATTGTTAGGTTTGCCTTAGGTGTATTTCCTAGAGTCATGGTAATTTTCAGAGACCCTTATATTTTTTATGACCACATCATGCTGTAGCATCTACATTGCTCTCTTTTTCATTAGAGTTAGATCACGGGCAGGCAAGATTAGTGTTGGATATGTAGGACCTTTGAGTATTTTGGTAGAGATTTCCCAAAGAAGAAGAAAAGGCCCAAGAAATTGTCTAGGGCGGTCCCACCTCATCCTTGATAGAGTGTTCCTTTGGCACCTCCTTCCAATCCAACACTTGTTGCACATCTCGCACATGCCACTCGGTGTTGGGGGGTTGTGGTTAGAGTTGTTGCTCCTCCACCACCTATAGATCAGGAGGGCCCTTCTCTTGCATCAAAACCCACTGAGATTGGGGCTAGTGATATTCTAAATTTGGTCAAGGCTGGTGATGCCCACGACCCTCTTTAGGTTACGGACAATTATGCCCTAGACTTAGCCTTGGACAAGGCCGATGATGATGTTCTTGTAAATCCTCTTCAAGGTCATAGTCTTCCATTTGAGTAGCCACCTTCCACTTCGATTCTCCCATCTCCCTTCATTGATTCAGGGAAGGAAGTGGCTCCTATCTTCTTATCTCTTTTTGCAAGTAGAGATTTTATGCACTCTAGCATCATGCTTCGCTTAGAGGAGCTTGTTATCTCCTCTAGTTGATTTTGGAGGGGCGGAGTTTACACCTTCTACCTTTGGTGATGTAGTCCTTGGTTTTCTATCAACAAGGCATCATGTTCAGGGGATTCGTTACCTTGTGGATTTCCCTCCTCTCCATTAGTTTAGGAGATCTTCTACTCATGAGGGAGTTGTTTTTTTCACAAGGTTGGGTAGGTTTCTATAGCCTACTTCCTCCCACTAATATGGATTGCTATAGCTAGAATATTCAAGGCCTTGGTGGTGTACTACATCACCACCAAAGGCAACTGATTCCTAGTCACCTCATCCATAGGTGTCATTGGGGGAGGATATATTGACATCCTTTATTTAAGAACACAAGTTTGAAGCTAGAGATCATGCACAATCAAGTAAATTTCTTCCTAGTCATACCTTTTGATCACCTACTTTGGGCACTAGGGGAGGAACTTGCATTTTAGTTTTAGATTCATTTCTTCCTCCCTCATGGTTGGACATGGTATCATTACACCCTTTAGAGAGCATCGGATCATACAGTTGATTAGAAAATGTAAGATTGGTCTTCTCAATCTTTATGCCCCCAATAATAAAAGGGAGTATGTTCTTTTATGGAAGGAACTTCTCTCCTGGGCTCCCATTGTAGACTCAAGGATGATTGGAGGTGATCAACATGGTGGAGTTGCCCTCATTTAAAAGGGGTGAAAAGAAGGTGGCATTAACCCATTGGAGAGGGTAGCTCAGGATACCTTGCTTTTCTAGTTCAATGGTAGATATTCTTGGATAAATGATACCTTTTATACTCTGCCTTATTTACACATGATATTGTGGTTGAATAGGAATTACATGTGTCCATAAATGCATGGATAGACTCAAGTTTTATGTTGATTAGTGGGGTTTAGATAGAGGTGGCTGAGTATGATTGCACAAGGGTTTTCCACCTCGGATCACTTGTCGATGGTGGTTATGATGATTTTTGAGCCTCATTTGAGAGGTTTCTCTACCAATCTTAGGACTCCACGTGCCTTATATGCAAGAGAGGGCCTCATAGGGGATTTGTTATAGAGGGATTTTCATAGGGTGGAGTGCTACTCCTTCACATGTGGCAGCATCCCTCTTTGGTATTAATGATTTTGATCATACCATTGCTAGTACCCAAATGTAGGAGATACTTAGACGGGAGATTGGCCTTAGAAGTAGCTGATAGCCCTACAAAGGGAAGAGTAGAAATTGCCTGCAAATGCTTGGATTCAGGAGCACATTGCGGTAGCAAGAACTCATCAGTAGGTTTTGTTAGATCAGAGACCAAAGTATGCTTTTCATGCATGGGAGTCCTCTCAAATTAAGATGGGAGAAAAATTCAATAACACTTCTTCTCTACTCTTGGCTCGAGAGATGGTAGGGAAAGTGTTTCTCAAATTATTCAATCTAATGGGGCCTTATAGTAAGATCTTGATGCTGTCCTACACATAGCTACAGTTTCTTATACCTCCCTTCTTTTAATAGATCCTAACACACTTGCTAGAGATGATACTAGATATAGAGTCTGGTAAGGTGTTCTAGGATATTAGAGAAACTCGACTTGAGAATCTCTTTTGATTCACCTTTCATCGATTTGGAATTTAGGACTACACTTTTGCCCTGCTGAAGGACAAGTGCATGGGCTTGACACCCTCCTTTATTGCTTTTTGGGACATGATTGGGGACCATGTTACCTTAGTCCTACATGGTGTTTGGGACTCTAGTACTATGCCTAATTCAATTAGAGAGGGTCTCATTCAACTTATCCCAAAGGGGGGTTGCAAAATTTTGATATCTCAATGGGGATGGATCATACTCTTGAGCACCTTTTATAAAATTTTGGCCTAATCCCTTTTTATAATATCTCCTCATTTGGGGAGGCTTGGAATTCGGTTATGCAAAGTGGTCAAAGGCTTGCCATTCTACTCTTGGATTTTGAGAAATCTTATGACAGAGTAGATTGGGGTTTTTGGAGGATACCCTTCTATGCTTTGGATTTTCAGATGCTTGGATCAGATGGGTTTCTTCTTTGTGTGAATTATCCCACAAACAAGTGCTTATAAGAGGGACAAAGGAGAGAGACTTGAAATTTCTAGATCAATCCGGTAAGGATGCCCTCTCACCTCGTTTTTATATATATTTGTAACTAACGCAATGGACGTCTTCTTGAGATCTCATGTAGACATTATTGGTCCAAGATTTCCCCCTTATATTGGCAACAAAATCATGATTTACCTACTTACGAGTAGGAGTCAACTTTGAGGATGTTGGTAAAATTTTATATTATAGATTGATCATTTTCCATAGGGGAGTAGGTTACTAAATGGTAAGCATGCATTTTTCAAAGTCAATACTGATAACATGAGGAAATAAACATTTGACTTATTACCACAAGGGAAAAAAAACATTGTTGGGAGTGGAGTGCTCCCCATTTTTCTCAGGGTCCTTCGTAGAGGTGAGGTAGCACTTTTAGCCTCGACCTTAGATTTTTTCTAGCTTCTTGCTAAGTTTATTTTCCCTCTTAGGGTGTTTGGTTTCTCATAGTTTGCATGATTTATTTCTCCCATGAGCTTTGCTCTTGGAGTTTCATTCATACTTAATAGAACTCATTAAAAAAAAAGAAAAACATTATCATGTTCTCAAAGTAACGTCATAATAACCATAATTTATTTCAATATTTGCATATCAATAAAATTTGTTAGTTTCTTTGTAGTTATATTTACTATTGCCAGTTGTTTTATGACCATCATGATTTACATACTTCTAGCATGAGGTCCATGGCTTCTCATTTAATAAGGAAGTAGGACACACATGGCATGGATAAGTATTTAGTGAATCTAATAAGGAAGTGGAACACACATGGCATGGATAAGTATTAATATTAATGAAAACAAGAGGCGCACTGTTTAGGTGTACCAAGCATGGATGTAGAAAAAGCCACATTGTTTATAATCATATGGACACTTCAAATAGTGAAAGTTTGACAAGAAAACTGTGACCGCATGTTAGAATCAGATGAGAAAGGCACTTGGAACGAGTCTAGTAGCTAAACATGCAACATAGACCAATGATATTAAACACATGGAGCAATAAATTGCAATTGTATTGTCCTATTTAATGAATCAACAAGGATATTTGTGGATTAAAGAGCTGATAGATTTGTATGAAAAATATCATTTACATTATGGAATGAAAAGTCAAATACTTTGACCATGAGTTCACCTTTCATTCTTCTTATCATTTGTCAATATTTTATAGCAAGATATGACCTTAATCTTGTTTTATAATAGATTATTCAAATGGTGAAAAGGAATACAATTACTTTACTTTTATGCTCGTCCCTCTTTGGAGCTTACAAGGCAATCAATGTACTAACAATTGCTTCAAAAATTAAATCAAAGCTAGAAACCACAACAAGCACTCAAAATACATGCATGAAGAGAAATAGAGCGTATGCACTAATAAGACCAAGGGTCTAGAGAGTTTAATTAAACCCAAAGATCAACAAAATTTAGCATAAGTGAGTTAGAAGGCAATTGCATATTCTGAACACTTCACGATCCAAAATTTTCAAGATCTCTTTGATTCTCTCTGATGTCAAATTTGAAAATGTTATAAAACCACACTAACTTGTCTTTTTTCTTCTTTAAAATTTCAAGTATGTTACACACCACCATTTTGAAGTGGAGATTCTATTGCACAATTTTATCCACTTTTCTTTTGCACTTTTAGCAATGAGATACCACTACTCCATCTATTGCTCAATTTTCCTAAAATTGTGAAATTAAAAATTAAGACTTATAACAATTGTATTTGTGTTTGTGTGTACACACACATGTGTGCACATGGGTGTGGTGATGGGGGGATGCATGCACATGCACATGTGCATGTGCATGTGCATATCAATGTGCATGCGTGTGTGTGCATGTGCATGTGTTGTGCTCATGTGCACATGCATGCACGCATGTGTGTGGAGTTATGGGCCTCTGCCCATGACTAGAGGTTGGGAGGAGTTGGGAGAGCCCTATCAACATCTAGAGGTTGGGAGGATGTAAGGAGTGGAGGGATGAGAAACAATTCTATAGAGTATAAACACATTGGTAAGGATTGCTTACATGATGTCAATATGGTGGTTTAGCTCAAAGATAGGAGCTACAAGATGATCATCCATTTTGACAAGAACTCACAAGATCATGAAAGTAAGGGTCTTGCATATTGTTGCACTATTAAATAACACTATCATATCTACTCTCCCTAGGATACCATAGATCTTTGATCATTGTTTCTTGGATTGACCACATGGTTATATACTAGATGTCATTTAGACCACTGTGTTTATTCTTAAAAACTAGACAATGGCAGATACATGATCATGTTATTGTATGTTGATGACATGCTTATTGTAGGCTCTAACATGCAGGATATAAATATGCTCGAGGAAGTTGGTAAATATATTTGCAATGAAGGATTTTGGTGCTGCAAAGAAAATCCTCGGCATGAGAATAACAAGAGATAAGAAAAACTGCAAATTGACATTGTCTTAGAGTGAGTACATTGAAAAGGTATTGGAACGCAGAATACAAAATCTTTTTCTACACATTTGGCTAATCATTTCAGCTTATGCAAGGATATGTGTCCCAAGACAACACGATGAGATTGACTTCATGTCAAGGTTCCATATGCATCAAACATTGGTAGCTTGACGTATGCAATGGTATGCACAAGCCTAGATATTGCACATGAAGTGGGAGTTGTGAGCGGATTTATGAACAATCCAAGTAAAGAGCATTGGATGTTGTAAAGTGGATTCTTCCAACATTTCTCTACAAGTATATGTTGATTCAAATATGGCAAGTGATAAAGATGGAAGGAGCACCACCGGGTATGTTTTCACTGTAGGTGGAACAATAGTAAGCTAGGTTTCAAAGTTGCAAAAAGTTGTTGCACTTTCTACAACAGAAGCATAATATGTTGCAGTTACAAAGGCAAGTAAAGAGATGATTTGGTTGTAGAGGTTTATGTGGAGAAACTTGGGAAGAAGCAAGAAAACTGCAGCTTGTATAGTGATAGCCAAAGTGTTATTCATCTCGCAAAGAATTTAACCTTCCATTCAAGAACAAAACATATATAGCTCATGTATCATTTCATCTGATCTGTTTTAGAGGATGGATAGTTGAAGCTAGAAAAGACACACACTAGCCAAAATCCTATAGACATGTTGACTAAGGTGGTAACTAGGGAGAAGTTGAGCTCTTGCTCAATTTGAATTGGTCTTCAAGAAGAAGGAACAACATGAGAGAGAACCAAATCCAAAGAATTTTAGTGAGTGTAGTAACAGTGGAGTTACTATGATCAGTCTCCAAGTGGGAGAATGTTGTATGTGGAGCCTTTTCTTTTTTTAGAGGTTATATTTTGGATGTATTTTTTATGTTATATTTTGGATGTACTTTGGACCCAAACATGTTTATACCCATTCCATGAAGGGGGGCTAGGGTGGGCAATGCCCCCCTTAGGAGGACTGTTCACTGGGGGGTCCCAAGGGGGGCCAACAACATGCATTAGGTGCCTCTTGGCAAAGGTCCGGGGGAAGCACTCCTGAAGCAAAAAATACATGTAAATCGGTGCATGAGTTGTGTGGTTGAAATTGTAAGATAAGGGTATGGATCACCTAGCAGGAGAGCAGTGGATACAATTATTGTATCTTGTATCTTCTCACATTCATGATAATAAAAATGTAGGACTAGTTGTGTCTCTATGGATGCAGCCCCACACTAAGTGAACCACCTATATTGGTGTCTCTCTTTTCTTCCCTTCCGTGTACTTCCTAGATTGTGTATATTACACATTTTGCTTCTCACATTGTTTCTCTATTATTGTGTTGCTCCTAACAATTTTGTGTTATGTCTTTAGGTTGTTGAAATGTGTGTGTGTGTGTTTAGATTAAAAAGTCCCATCAATAATTGAGCCATACAATTACTTCAATCAATTCAATAAAAAGTAAAAACATGGGG